>NC_056729.1:1598184530-1598537030 GCF_019279795.1 Protopterus annectens
TCCCATCTCTTTCAACTTTCTGGTTTAAAAGTCCACATCTGCGCTTATTTCCCACCTTTCCTGTAACTAATCTAGTCCAGATACAGATTTGCTGTATCCAGGACTGTTTGTAAGCTTCTGAGCAGTGCCAAAGTCTGCTCTTCAATTTTTTCCCTTAGATCTGCTAGTTCTCTCTTCACCTGCACTTTTACTAGCTTATTAGTTTAGCACTTTACCAGACTTCTTGTAGCAATTATTGTAGCACACAAAAGTGCTACCAGCACTAAACGCTCTACAAGGAAACAGCTCCATTATTTATTAATGCTCACCCCCCCAGCCATGTCTAAAGGTCAGTTCCATGTGCTTTCTCCTATTAACCTGGTGAACTTGGGCATCCTGAGGCAATGTAGCAACTGCCTCCTGTACACTGACAACTCTCTCCTCTTACCTCCCAACACTCAGACTTGTGAGAGATGTACTTATATATCCAAACTGGAAGTCACGCACTCTCCAGCCAAGACCAGAATAGCTGGTCAAGAGGAGAAGCTCAACACTTGCACCACACCACATGGAACACACAGCCCTCCAGAAGACACATCAGCACTGCCTTCACATAAAAACACAAACCACACACCCACCTTCGCGGAGGCTCTCAATAAAAATCTACCCAAACAGCAGAGACCTCCAAGGCAGAAATGCACCTGACCACCACAACACAACACTAATCACTCGACACATAAATCTCCTAAACAGTGTGCCACTGAACCAAAGCCCCTAAGGCAAAACAGCATGCCCAACACACTAGTCATAGGTGGCTCGATAGTGAGGCAAACTGATGCCCCACTCACTAGGTTGAATAAGGAGAAAGTAACAGTAAGATGCCTGTCAGGCGCTAGGGTCTGCCACATAACGCACACACTCAGGTCCCTCAACATCAGGTACAAATATGACTCTGTCATTGTACATGTGGGTGTGAATGACCTGAGACATACCTCCCTGGACTACATGTAAAGAGACATGGAGGAGCTCTTGAATTATGTAGGCCAGGCGAGTATGACCCTAGCCCTGAGCAACATTCTACTATCACCCAGAATGATACTACAGTACAAGCAGAAAATGATTGAGTTCAACAACTGGCTAAGTTTCTTTTGTCATTTTAAGGGGGTCCTGTATCTGTCTGCCTGGGATGACATGATTGACAGACCTCAATACTTTGCCAGAGATGGTCTGCATCTGTCACCCCTGGGCTTCCGGATACTGGCCAAGGCTCTTGCCACTCCTATAGTGCCTCTTTTAGGCAGTGTTCCAAAGACCAAATTACCACCATAACAGTTACAAATAAATGCAATCTGAGAGTCATGCTGCTAAATGCTAGAAGTCTAAATCCCAAAATGCACTCACTCGAAGCACTCCTTAAAATGGAGAACATCAACACATCAACATTTGTGCTGTAACAGAGACCTGGTTTAAGGCAGCAGAAAGCACCCTGCACTACCAGGCTATAACTCATCCACACCTTTCGGCCCAAGAACTTGGACCGAAGCACCAAAGGTGGTGGTGATTCCATATTCATAAAGGATGCGCACACCTCCAGACTGGTAGCCCAACAGCCCAACATAACGCATCTGAGATACTTCAGGTCTAACTAACATTGGGTAAGACAGTGATTCAGGTTGTACCCTGCTACAGTTCCCCAACCATGTCCCAAGACTCACACTCCATGTTCTTAGGCACCGTGGAGAATATCAGGGTCCAACCTAACACTCTCATACTGGGTGACTTCATCTACCCCTCCATTAACTGGGAAAACTACTCATATACCAATACACCTGCCCAATGCTTTCTGGAATTCATTCATTCCAATGGTCTGGACCAGCTCAGTCTTACTCCCACTAGAGGTAGCAACATCCTTGACCTGGGCATTACTAACATGGTCGACCATTGCTCTACACCAATAGTCACCTCCTCCATGGTTAGATCCGACCACAAACTAATCACCTTGGAAATCCACATCCCTCCCACTCCCCACCCCCCACAAAGGTAACCACCATGAAAAACTTCTCCAAAGCTAACTTTTGACTCCTAAAAACAGAGGCAGCTAACTTCATGGCACCCATGCAAATGGAAAATAGTTGCATGACTGCAGAATTGTACTCCAATGCACTGTACGGACACGTACACAAATGCATGGATGTCGCCATACCCAATAGAACCAAGACGCTCTCCTCAAAAAAAAGGAAGCCAATCTGGTGGTCCCCTGCCATGAACAAACTCTACAAAAGAAAGAGAAAACTGATGCGGAATATGATGAAGTCCCAAGACTGGAAAAACTACTTATCAGCCACAATAAAAGGTTGAGATCCCTCATCAAATCCTCTAATGCTAGCTATGAAAACAGAATTGCAGCAGATAGTAGACAACCACAATGCCTTCTATAGTTATGTAAAGAATCTCTACGGCAATACTCATATTTGCTTTGAGATACTGCACAATGGTATCTCCCATACCGAGCCAACAGATATTGCCAATATACTGGCCGACAGATTCAGTGCTACCTTTACCCCCCCCCCCCAAAGGACCAGTCACAATACCAGTAGATTGCCAGGCACCCAGTATTACTGCTGCATAGGTTAAAACAGCACTGTGCAAGGCTAAGTATACAGCTTATATGGGACCTGACAATATCCCTGGCTGTGTTCTACATGAACTACAGAGTGAACTGGCACCTCATCTGTGTGCTCTGTTCAATCACAGCCTCATCTCAGGCTTTGTCCCTACCGAATGACGCACTGCTACAGCCATCTCTCTCCACAAAGGAGGAGCGACTACAGACCCCAGGAATTATCGCCCAATTAGCCTGATGAGTCTGATATGCAAAGCTATGGAACGCATTATCATGGACCTAATAAACAAGGATATAGGGAATCTTCAAACTCTGGATCCTACACAGTTTGGTTTTGTGAAGGGTAGATCATGCCTGCTCAACTTGGTCAACTTCTTTGAGTCAGTCACCAGAGCTGTGGATGAAGAAGGCAAGGTCGTTTATACAGCCTACCTTGATCTGGCCAAGGGCTTTGATACCATTCCCCACTTAGGAATCATAGAAAAACTCACTAAGCTAGGCATCAACCCGTATACCACTAGGTGGGTTGCAAACTGGCTCACAGATAGAACCAACAGTGTGAAAGTAGCTGACTCCAAGTCAGACTGCCGACCAGTCACGAGTGGAATCTCACAGGGTTCGGTCCTGGGTCCTCTCCTGATTGGTATTTACTTCACTGAAGTCCAGGCAAACACGAAGGGACTCTGGCTGAGAAAGTTCCCAGATGATTGCAAGTTGGGAGCTATTATTAACTCCCCAAGTGATGTTGACATCCTACAGAAAGGCGTCAATGACACCAGTCACTGGTGTTAGAACCATGTCCTTAAGCTCAATGCCAAAAAATGTGTCATCACCCCCCTTGGGAAAAACCCAGTTCCCTTGAATTAACACATTGATGGTAGTCCACTGAACACAGAAGGCATTATAACAGATCTGGGAACACAGGTTGCTAGCAACCTCTCTTTTGACCACCACATTGCCACTGTGATCAGAAAGTCCTTCTATGTGGCACATCTCATTACTAAAGGTTTTGCATCCAGGAAGAAAGAGGTCATTGTCTCCTTCTACTCTTCCCTCATTAGGCCAGTCTTTGAGTACAATGCCCTATTTGGCATGTACCTCACTAGACACCTGCGACAACTGGAGAGGCCGCAAAAGTACCTCACAAAGAGGATCTTTAAACACTTATCCTATATGGACAGACTCAAAAAACTCCAGCTATTCTCTGTCTCCTATCGTCTGCTAGGAGGTGATCTCTGCTTGAATTACAAAGCCATGTCTGACCCAGCTCTGTTAGAAATGCTACATCTAAAGAAATCCCAATCCCTCTGCACCACATGCTCCAGAGACCTCAACCTCATACAATCAACAGAACATGCTGAAGGGACAGGTTCATAACTCAGAGACTGCCCATGCTATGGAATAGACTTCCCATACATGTCAAGCAGAGCACCTCACTGGCCCTCTTCAAGAGAAATCTTGATGAGTGGATGGGAAGTAGAAAATTCACTGCAGGGATCACTGCAGTGGCTCTACTCCACAGAAGCACTAGGAACTAAGGGCGGGTGGCACGATGTCAGGGTAATCCTGTGGCTAGGCTTGTAAAGGCTCCAGGGCCTTTAGCCTAGCACACACCTATGAACCTTTTCATACGCATCATATTAATAAATGTAACTTCTTCATAAGTTAGTCTAGGCAAGCTATTCTTGTAAATAACTCCCAGTAATGTAAATTTTCAAAATGTTCAGATCACAACTTTCCAAATTGTACTAATCAGTGCGATATGACTCTCTCCTTGCAGTATGATTACTACTTCTTCTTTCAGCTTTTCCCATTTAGGTGTTGCCACAGTGGAACAATGGTCAGCAGAATGATTGGCAGTGGAGTTTTTTTAGGGTGTCAAGTTGCCAGCCCAGAGCCCAACCTTCCACAGAAGGCACACACACGCACAACTACGGCCACTCTGGAGTGTCCATTCCATGTACAGCATGTCTTTGGGATGTGGGAGGAAACCAGAGCACCCAGAGGAAACCCATGCAACTGCAGGGAGGACATGCAGAATCCATACAGAAGGCACCCCAGCTGAGAATCGATCCAGGGAATCTCTTGCTGCGAGGCAGCAAAGCTAACCCCTGCACCACAGTGGCCACCCTTCCTTGCAGTATGATTACTAAATGACTATTAGTATTTTCTTAATAATGTACTAAAGACTTTAAAATCACTTGAAGTACTATTTCACTGCTGTTGACCCTGTTAGATATTTCATGTTTATAAGGCTTAGGTTATCTAGCAAGTGGTGTTTCACATTCACAGTACGTCATAATACATCACAATAATCCTTTCCAGAACACTCTACTAGGTGAAAGTAAGTCTCACTTTAGTAACATTCAAGAATGTTTTAAAAACAATATCCGGTTACCCTAATACTTTATGCGTTTACCTGTAAATTGTTGTGACCTTTTTAAGAAGGGAAGTATAAAACATTATGACTACTTTAAAGTAACTTTCTATTGTGGCTATAGCTGCTGCTTTAGAAAACCATCTGCCTTCCTGCCTGTAGTGACAGTGGAGAGCAACAGTTTATTATAGAAGGAAGTAGTTCAGGGGGGTATACTCCTATACATTATGATGGCTACAGCATTTCTGACAGATGGGCATTAAACTCCATAATTTCTACCCTTCATCTATTTGTGGCTGGTGTCTGTTATGACAAAAAAGATGCTAATGCTAGATTTTTATTCTTTTTCTAGGCTAAGTCTTGATCTCTTTTCCATTTAGGTTGACTGTTCCATGCTTCATAATCTACTTTCCTTTGTAAACACATGTTCTGCTATTGTTAATTGGTTAATGAAATCTGTAATTACTTGCGGACATCTGAGTTGCAATGACTTAAATAGTGTGTGCCACATTCCAAACAGCATCTGTAATCATGTTGGTAATTCCCAGTTACTTGCATTTCCAATCAGTACTACTTTTTTATGATCATTATTTAATATTAGTACACTATATGACAAAAGGGCTTTCTTCTTGAAAAATGTTTCTGTTTCTAATCTGTTTGCCCCATACAAGCTCACAGTGCAGTTCTGTAACATCATTTTCCCATAGCAACAGACTGATTTTTGCAACAAAAGAACATCTTAGTTGGGGTATTGAAAGGCTATATTACAATATGAGACGGCTCTGAAGTAACCAAGAAAGACAAACAGCATATATTGATGCAAATAATGGTGAGAGTGATAATTAAGTGGAAGGAGAAAATAAATGGAAATTGAAGTATATTCAGTTATTATGATCCCAGTCTTTTTTAATGCATCTGTTTATCCCCCACTGCATGTCAACCATCAATGCTCCCACAACCATCAGGCCTACGTGTTCACTTTGGGATGAGAGCTACCTGAGGACGACTGTCATCAAGGCAGCAAACAGTGGTTTTCTAATGACGACCTAAAACCTCATCCTTTCTGACAGATGGCCTTGGTCACTGATACATAGATTTGCAGTGTCTCCCTTCTTCATGGAAACATGCACCTTCCCAGGCACTGCATCATGACGCTTATGCCTTTCTGCAAGGCTACTGTTTTTGCTCCTCAGTAGTGCTATGCATGTCCAAAACCCACATGCTGTGCACTGTACTACTACGGCATATATGACAGCTGTTATTACAGCAGACCAGGCCATCTCCCTCCCAGGACGGGCAAACCAGTATCAGCTTCTCACTCCCACCATCTTCAGCTGTTAAACCACTAGTCAAATGCAGCTCATTTGGGTTGCAGTCGGGGCTCTACCTGTCTATGCCATGGAGTCTGCTGGACCTGTAATTTTAAGGCGTACATAGATCTTTAAATTTGAAGCCTCTCTACTTTTCTCCACTACTACTTATAAAATATTTATTTACAAAGTGTGGGTTCTATGCCTTGTTATATAAAAAGTACTGATCTCTCCATTACCAGCCATAGTAATAAGACAGGAAGAACATTAGAGAGATGTTGCTGAACATTCTAAGTTTGTTGCCCTCTTTTCTTTTCTTTTTGGTCAAACAGCAGACACCCCTTATTTGATAAATGTTTAAACTGCTTCTAAATTAATTGCCTGCCTTCCCCAGTGAAAAGAAGAGACCCCACTTCACTGATGGAACTTATTGTATAGATGTGCATTCTTAAGACGCTTCGCAAAGCAATGTTTTTCCAATAGGGGGAAATGGATTCATTTTTTTAGTTATAATGGTTGCAGTAAAAATTTAACCATGGGGAAACGGCAGAGAACAAAAAGACAACAATGGGGCTAGCTGATATGCAGGACAATGAAAGGCTAAAAATCTGCATACTGACTGCTTCAGCAGCTGTCTTGAAAGCAGTATTTCTGAAGGTTTGTGCAGAAGATAAATGCTGTGTCACATCTAAGGGCATCTCAAGGTTTGAGGTCACTAGCCAAAAGAATAAATGAATTGAAAAATACAGCAAATGGCAACAAAAAAAGAAAAATACACAACCTGATGTGAAGCAGCGACAAAAATAAAGGTTAATACTGACCTTTGGAAGTTATACCATACATTCCTTTTATTTCTTAAAATATTTTATTAGAATTTTTGTTAATAATTACATGCATGACAATAGTTTGAAATGCTATATAATTATATGAATATAATAAACAAAGTTTAAAGAAAAATTTAATTATAACTATTTACAATATGTACACTAAGCATGAGGCCATACAATTAATAAATAAAATTAGAGAAATACAAAAAGATCTTAATAACCATCTAAAATGATTGATTAGATGAGGAACATGATTCAATAAGGGCCAAAACTTTTAACCATGGATTGTTCTTTAACGTGTTAGGATAAATTATTCTCTCTTTTACTATAGTTTACATAGTTGCTGTGTCCTTTAAAAGGATAAGAAAGTCTTCACATTTTGATTCTGATGAAGTTTCTTATGATAGTTTTTCTGGCCACAGCAAGTACAGTCCAAGTGAGGTAAGGAAAATCTTTTTTTTTGTACTTCTGTTTTCAGTGTATTAAAAAGAACCATTTATTGTGTTAACTTGAAGGTATCATTCCATACAGCTTTTAAAAAATCTTTGAACCTATGAACATATTGAATTTTTACCCCAAATTTATGAACCAAAATGCAATCATAAAACAAATATGGCCAATTTGCTTTAATATGATTATTTCATCTCCAGCATTCAATAGTACTTTCTTTTTACTCTTATCGTCAGGCACACTGACGTCCCGCTCACCAGGCTGAACAAGGAGAGGGTCACGGTGAGCAGCCTGTCGGGCGCTAGGATCAACCATATAACACAAGCACTCAGGTCACTCCAAGGCAAGTACAAATATGACTCAATCATTGTCCATGCTGGTGTGAATGACCTGAGACGTACCTCCCTGGACTACATGAAAAGAAACATAGAGGAGCTCTCTGAGCATGTAGCCCTGGCCAGTATGACCCTGACCTTGAGTAGCATCTTACCCTCACCAAGAATGATGCCACAATATGAAGACAAGATGATCAATTTCAACAATTGGCTTAAATACTGGTGTCATTCAAAGGGGATCCAATGCCTGTCAGCTTGGGATGATATGTTAGACAAGCCACGATGCTTCGCTAGGGACGGCTTGCACCTGTCACCCCTGGGCTTTCGGATATTGGCAAAGGCTCTTGCTACCCCCATAGTGCCTTTTTTAGAGCAAGGCTCAAAAGACAAACCACCTCCATAGGTATCACAAGGGATAAGAAACTAAGAGTAATGCTACTCAATGCCAGAAGTCTAAACCTCAAGATGCACGCACTCGAAACTCTCCTTAGCATGGAGAACATCGATATCTGTGCAGTAACAGAAACCTGGTTCAGGGCTTCAGAGAGCACCCCAGCACTACCAGGTTATACCTCATACCATGCTTTTCGGCCCCAAAACTTGGACTGAACCAGAAAAGGAGGGGGAGTATCGATATTCATCAAAGATACCCACACCTCCAGGTTGGTGGCAAAGCATGAAGCATCAGAGACTATCCATGTGCAACTAACAGTGGGTAAAACTGCCTTCCAGTTTATAGCCTGCTACAGACCACTCTCCCAAACCCAGGAACCCCACTCGGCCTTCCTGAGAACACTGGAAAATATGAAGGTCTCTCCAAACACCATTATATTGGGCGACTTCAACTACCCAAACATAGACTGGAGCATTACTCTAGCTCCAACACCCTAGCCCAAAGGTTCCTAGAATTTATAAACTCAAATGCTATGGAACAACTTGTTACCACTCCCACAAGAGGGGAAAACATACTGGACCTGATCATCACCAACATGGGGACTCTATGCTCCAGACCGGAAGTGTATCCCTCACTGGTAAGATCAGACCATAAACTAATCTCACTGGATATTCACATCCCGACCACACCCCCTGCCCAGAAAACCACAGTGAAAAACTTCTCTAAAGCAAATTTCACACTCCTCAAAACCGAGGTGGAATCCTTCAAAGCCCCCGGGCCTGTGGAAAATACGGCCCAGACCGCAGAATCCTTTATAAATGCATTCTATGAACACCTTCAGGAATGCATGGATCATGCGATCCCAAATAAAACCAAGACCCAATCCTCCAAAGGCAGATGTCCTGTCTGGTGGAGCCCAGCTATAAGCAAACTATACAATAGAAGGAGGAAGCTACTAAATGATAGAGCAAAATCCCAAAAATCCCAAAAATGGAAGGCATCACTGATCAGTATTAGCAAAAAACTACGGGCACTCATAAAATTGTCTAAGGCCAGCTTCGAGAGAAAAATTGCACAGGACACTAAGGATAATCACAAGGCTTTCTTTAGTTATGTTAGGAACCTAGGTGGTAATTCCCAGATATGCTCAGAATTAGTCCAAAATGACAAAAAAATACACCAAACCCACAGACGTTGCCAACATCCTAGCTGACAGGTTCAGCACAAACTTCTCCCCCCCCTTCCCACCAAAAGGGCAAATATCTATCCCAGCAGAGTGCTGCCCCCCTGACATCTCAGATGCTCAGGTAAGAGCCGCCCTCTCCAAAGCAAAAAACACAGCATCAATGGGACCAGACGGTGTCCTGGGCTGCATCCTACATGAACTCCAAGAAGAGCTAAACCCAAATATAAAACTACTGTTCAATCTAAGCCTTACTACAGGATATGTGCCCAAAGAGTGGCGTACAGCAACAGTGGTCCCTCTCCATAAAGGTGGTGCCTCAACGGATCCTGGAAACTATCGCCCCATAAGCCTGACTAGCTTGGTCTGCAAAGCTATGGAAAGGATCATCATGGACCTCATAAATAAAGATATTGGGGACCTACAGACACTGGATCCTACCCAGTTCGACTTTGTTAAGGGCAGATCCTGCCTCTTAAACCTGGTTGATTTCTTTGAAACAGTCACCAAGGCCATTGACGAGGGGAAGGTGGTCCACACAGCCTACCTGGACCTCACAAAAGCCTTCGATACAATACCCCACTCGGCATTATAGATAAGCTCACCAGCTTAAATACAAACCCCTGTGTCACTAGATGGATTGCAAACTGGCTCAAGGACAGAACCCACATGGTTAGAATTGCTGGAGCCATGTCAGACTCCAAACCAGTTACAAGTGGTGTCCCACAAGGCTCAGTCCTGGGACCTCTCTTGTTCTGTATATATCTCTCGGAGGTACAGGCCAACACGGAAGGACTGTGGCTGACCAAGTTCGCAGATGACTGCAAACTGGGCACCATAATCGACTCTCCAGCCGACACAAGCATCCTCCAAAAGGGCCTCATAGAAACAGACAACTGGTGCCAGAGCCATGGCCTCAAGCTAAATGCCAAAAGTGTATAGTCATCCCCTTTGGCAAAAACAAAGTGCCCACAAATTACCACATAGGTGGTAATCCATTAAGTACAGAAGAAGTAATTAGGGACCTGGGGACCCAAGTTGATAGCAATCTCTCATTTGACAACCATGTGGCCAAAGTGGTTAGAAAACATTTTATATAGCCCACCTAATCATGAAGGGATTCACATCTAGATCAGGGGAGGTCATCGTGCCTCTTTACTCATCCCTCATCAGGCCCATAATTGAGTACAATGCCCCTTTTGGGATGTACCTTACCAGACACCTGCAGCAACTGGAAAGACCCCAAAAGTACCTCACCAAGAGGATCAAAGGGCTCAAACAGATGCCATATGCTGCCCGGTTAAAGAAACTCCAGCTCAACTCAGTGGCATACCGCCTGTTCAGAGGCGATCTGTGCCTGACGTATAAAGCCATGTCCAACCTGGAATTAATGGACATGCTGCACCTCAGAAAATCCAAATCCCATCGAGCCACGCCGAGAGACTTGAACCTCAGCACCGAAATAAATAGGACATGCTGGAGGGACAGATTCATAACCCAGAGGCTCCCTTCACTCTGGAATAAAATCCCAGTCCAGGTTAGGCAGAGTCCCTCATTGACTCTCTTCAAGAGGAATCTTGATGAGTGGATGGGAGATCATAGGTTTACCCCGGGTATCACTTCTGTGTCACTGTTAGACAGAGGCACAGTATACTAACCTCGAAAAAGGGCATAGCAAAATAAATTTAAAATGGGTGGCGAAAGCCGAACACATTCTGGCTAGGCTTATAAATGCCCTAGGGCAGATAGCCTAGTATGAACCTATGAACCTATGAGAGAAGATTTTTTTTTTATTTTGTTCAATGAAAACTGTATATATAACACTCTTTACAGAAAAAAAAATCCAAAAGGTTATTATTTAAGATTTTATTATCTTTAGCTAATAATGAATATAATTTTGAAATTAAATTATGATATTCTCAATGTCTGTAAATAACAAAATGTGTATCCATTCTGGAAATTCAACATAAATAGAGTTAGATAAGAGAGAGAACTTAGTTTGAAATTATGTTAATATTAATTGTAAATAAATTACCTCATTAGTATTAATATTAAATTCTCGACATATAGATTCGATTGATTTAACTGTATTTCCTTCTACACATCGGTAACCATAATAAAAATGTTTATTTTCCAAAGAGCTAAATATGTGCTCTGGTATCTTTTTTAATAAATATTTTCAGTTGATTTAACTGTATTTCCTTCCAAACATTGGTAAACATAATAAAAATGTTTATTTTTCCCAAGAGCTAAATATGTGCTCTGGTATCTTTTTAATACATTTTTTGTTAATGAAATAGGAATAAGAGATTCAAACCAACATTTATAATTTGAATTATTCAATATATTTGTTTAAATTTATATCCTACATTCCAATGCTAAATAAGTAACAAGGAAATTAGTTTGCTGTAGTTCTAAGGTGCACTGGACCACATGCTATCAGTAGTTATTTATTATTCCTTTCTATGGAAAATTATAAGACCCCTGTCAAATGTACTGTGTCCAGTTTTGAGCTCACATCTTTACAAGAATGCAGACTGGATCATGATAACTTAGACAAGGGCAACAAAAATACTGCATGTTTTCATCAGAGATTGCACATGCAGAAATATGGGAAGGTTAATATTTACACTCTTGAAGAAAGACAAAAGGAATGTATGCACATATTTTTGTACCTCAACAGAATCCACAAAGTTTTGATGGGCAATACAAAAAAATGAAGGGCAGCCCAAGTGGAACATAAACAGTAGTTAGAGCACATGAAATACAAGGAAGTATTTTTAACAAGATTTGAGGCAGAAAGTTGTAACAAATTTTGTGAAGAGGTTGTAGTACCAAAAACTGTGGCAGAACTTAATACATGACAGTAGCATGTGCATGTTCTTGGTCCATATGCTGTGTACTTTCCTGTCACTTCATATGCAACTACTGTCACTACGGCAAACTGGACAGTCTTCTTTCCCCATGAATGGAAAGCTGGCATTGGCCACTCACTCCCACAATGAGGAAGTTCTTGCAAGTGGTGGAAAAGATGCACAATGTTGGCTAAGTGAGATCTACAGCTAGTGCAGTAGACAGTGAGATATGCAAATTATGTGGACCAAGTCGTCATTATGCATCAGAATCTATGTTCTGAGATGGTTAAAGGAATGCAGGCTATTAATTGACTACTAAATTATTGGAATCAACATTTCAGTGGGCAAAGGATGGCAGATTACTAGAGACAAAAGTCCTTGCTATTGTCAAGAGTTCATGTTTGTGCATTTAATAATAAATCAAGCACTAGCACTTGTGAACTTTCTAACTTTGGGTACCATCATCATTAGGAAGCCTGAAACACTGGTCCAAAAAAACACTGAAAAGTCTGCTAACACTATAACTGGATGAATTAATGTTGTAAAATACCTTCATTTGTTTTAGAAATTGCGGTTTGAGTACACTAACTATTAGATGTTTTACAAGCACTGCTGTTACAGTAGTATTCGTGACTACTGGGAATTAGCTACAGGCAGATGACGTGACTCGCAGAATGCTGCAACTGTCCTCAAGCATGCAGGCTACTTAAAGAAATACAAGCCCCTTTTAGGTAACCCATATAATATGAGTGAAGACACAGACAAAGGGCATGAAGAAAATAAGGACTTTGAAAAATCTATGGGCATTCCCTTTGGAAGTAAAGCATATGAGGTAGAGAAAATTGTGAATAACAACTGGGCTATGTTGAGAAATAACTCGAAGTTATGGACAGTAGTGGGTTGCAGACCAAATTTTGTTTATAGAGTAGGACCTAACTTGAAAAAATGTTTTGAAAGTGAACTTAAAACCAAGGAAAGGTATGGTACGTTCAAGTGTGGGAATTGTTCTCAGTGTAAATATATTTGTACCACAGAGAGTATTACTCTAAACAATTCCCTAAGGACAGAGGTAAGATTTGAAAGGGGTAATTGTCAAACTATAGGTG
The DNA here is from genome assembly GCF_019279795.1 of Protopterus annectens. NCBI lineage: Eukaryota > Metazoa > Chordata > Ceratodontiformes > Protopteridae > Protopterus > Protopterus annectens. Next base: position 1,598,197,970 of record NC_056729.1, read on the forward strand.
TGATTTATTTGGCTTTGTGCAAAACCTGCCCTAGTTTTTACGTCGGAAAGATAGAAAGACGATTAAGAGACATACCAAATACTCACTAAAAATCTAAATAATGCCTTGTTTAAACATTCCACAGGTTGTTCTGGTTTTTCAGGTTTTGAGTTTGCCATTTTAGAAAGGGTGTTAAAAAACCCTAGAGGGGGCAATTTTAGAAGCCATATAGAAGAAAGAGAGCTAAGATGGCAAATTATGTTGCAAGCAAGTCAAGTCTCTGGGCTAAATGATGTTATTTCTATTAAGCCCTTGTTATACAAAAAAGTGGATTTAATGAAATAAAAGTTATGGAGAAGTATATATATATATATATATATATATATATATATATATACATTTATATATATATCCTATAATTTTAGATATACATACTTATTTTCTCTTTATATATTTATGTGTTTCTTTAGGACATGTATTTTATATTGATTATTTTGTATTTTAAAGTTTTTAAAAATTTTAGTAATTGTTTTTATAATATAATTAATAGGATGATGTCATTTTTTCAATGATGTAATTAAGTATTTAAGGGGAAATTTTGGAGGGAAAAGATTGATTCTGATGAAATCCCTACTTTAGAGGGAAGAAGTCACAGTCAAGCTGTTTTGTGCTGTTGCTTGTGCTTTGCAATTTCGTTTGCTGTGCTGTGCTGCTGTGATTTAGTTTGCTCTGGATTGTTTTTGTGCTTGTTCATTAAAGCAGTTGTCCATTTTGCTGAGCTCCGTGTGTGCCTTACTTGAGGTTTACCTCTCGATAAGAGTTTTTGCTGCAGCTCCTGCACTGTTTAGAGCATGGATTAAAGGGGAAAGGGCACTTACCTGGAGAACAGAGATAGGTGAAAGGGATAGCAGAACTGCAGGAAACAGTAATATGCTTTTCCCTCTGTAGTTAGCCCTCCTTGAAGAAATTCTGAAAAACCATAAGTGGGGGAGGGTGACTGAGTGACAGTACTAAAACAGTGATCCTACCTGAACATTTGCTGTTACAGCCAGTGCACTCTATATTTGTCACACAGATCACAGGTGCAGTAGTGCACATAATATACAAAAAGATTACCAAAGCAGTATATATTCAGGAAAGTAGAAAGTACTACAATAATGATACCACATCTCTTTCTTCCCCCTGGAATCCCTGAGGGTTGGGCACTCAGAGAAAGCATTGCAGGACAGCAATGCCAAACCTTACTCTGCACCTAGACTGGACATTGAGTAGATGATGTTTAGAATAAGGTGCTTATGAAAGATCAGGTCCCAGAAATGCTCTGAGTTAAAATATTTGTTTGTTTGTGTTAAATGGGTAGGTGGATTGGTCCTTGCATCCTTTTCAGCCAAGACTACTCAAAGGAATACAATCTCATATGTTCATAGGTTGGTACTAGGCTATAGGCCCTAGGGCCTATGCAAGCCTAGCCATACCAATTCCCTGGATATTTCTTCCCACAATATTTACTTCCCTGGACCCCTCTCTAGCAGGGCGACTGACATGAACCCCAGGGTGAATTTCCTATCTCCCATCCAATCATCAAAGTTCCTTTTGAAGTGGGCCAAGGAGGCGATCTGCTTGACATGTATGGGCAGTCAATTCCAGAATATGGGAAGTCTCTGGGTCAGGAACCTATCCCTTCAGCATGTTTTGTTCATTGTGATGACAAGGTTTAGATCCCTGGAGCATGTGGCTCTGAGGGATTGGGATTTCTTTAAGCGGAATATGTCCAACAGCTCAGGGTTTGACATGGCCTTGTACTTTAAAGAGAGATCGCCTCCGAGTAGACGATATGCCACAGAGTATAGCTGGAGTTTTTTTTAGATGGTCAGCACAGGGCATCTGCTTTAGGCCTGTGATTCTTTTAGATTAGCTTTTTGAATATGGCACTGATCAGATGCCACTTGTGTTTGCTATTCAATGTTCTAACAACAGCATCCATTAAGGTGTAAGAGTATTACAATGTACTGCAAGTCATTTGTGATAGTGAAGCTAACTCCCAAGCTTGCATAGAGAGTCTGCAGAGAAATAGGACTAGGTTTCCTTCTGTTCAGTTATGTACCACATGACAATGGCATTCTCAGTGCTCAAGAGTAGCATCTTTGATTTCCAGTCTGGTTTGGAGGCCCCAATTACATTGCACATGCACACTAGCATTCCTGGTTTCCAGTCTCATTTGGAGGCCCCGGCCACATTGCACATGCCCAGTAGCACATTCAGGCATGGTAAATAAAGGATATCAGACAGGGTATGTCAGAGCTCCAGCGGGGTCCCCAGTCTCCACCTAGGATGGGAAGATGCACCCAGGTCATGTGCTTTCACACACACCGCTATAGAGGGCAGTTACAATTGCAAAGCAATGTTATGCATCACATCCCAAAGCCAGCTCCAGCAGGTGCCCAAATTGCTAACTAAACTCAGGTTACTTGGGTCATAGTAATCACTTCATCCCTCTACACCAATAGAGCTGGCAGTTTTTTCAACACAAAACTGAGGTCCCAGGGTAGGGCCACTTTCTTTCTTTCTAGGTAGCTTCTGGTGGATCATGCCCATTAAGAATTGCTTCAGTAAATGTATGTACACCAGTGGGGGGGGAGGGGGGCAATAGACAGGCATGTTGAAACAAGAGATGTTACTTCAGTGGGAAATAGGCTAGCGCAGAAAAGAGAACAGCTCAGACAAGTACTGTAGTATCATAGACACATCGACTTGCTATGCATGCTGGTTCCTGCAGAGGAAGACTCTTTTTAGCTATGATCCCATCATACTTGGCCTTCTAGCTTCCCTTATAATTTTTAGCACAGCCTCTGGAAACAGTAATAAAAGGGCAGCAGGATCATACCTTTTTAGCTTCTAGTCCAAGCATGGACAATTTGGGTTGTATAAGGGACCCTCTGACTGCAGCAGAATGTTCACATGCTGGAAGCAGTAGAGTTTTCATTTTATTGGCTGAATCAAATGGAAGAAACCACAGTTGTGAAGTCAACTTACCAGAAAAGCAAATGGACATTTTTTACTATTTTATTTTTACTTGTTAACTGGTACAGCACTGATCTGCTTTTTTAGACTCAGTCTACGAGCACTGTCTAGTTAAATTACTTATTCAGAGTTGCACAGGAAAATGGATGTTGAAATTCAACTCTAGACTGTTGGAAACAGCTTGTTAAAACCTCACAGCTTCAATCCCCTATGCCAGCTGTCAGATGATCAAATGGGATTACTGTTACAGTTCTTTGTTTTTTATTTGTTGTATTTTGTATTACTTTATTGCCTTTTTCTATTTTGAATACTGTGATTTGTTTTCTTTACCTTGTGTTTTACTTGTATTCTGCTTTTAACTGCATATTAAAACTTGAAAAGAGACCACAGCTCTGTCTCTTGTGAGTCAGGCATAATTTTTTCCCCCACCCGGTTACTGTTGTGTTCTTAAACACCACTGTCTTTCTAGTTGCCTGCCCCTTATGTTAATTTGACCATATCTCTCATTTCCTCTCTGCTTTTACTGGCTTGTTTGAGTAAGGGCAAAATGATCATTTTGTGAAATCACTCCCCTTCAACTATTTAAATTTATTGGCCATCCTACTGTATTCCATAGTACCAGAATACAAAAGTTACCACCCCTTTCAATCTATCTTGCTGTTTTAAAAATAGTGACTCTCCACTAAAACTTAACTTTTAAGACAGGTAAAACTTAAGTTACTTACTTTCACATCTAACTCCTCTAATGCACACTGCAGTATTTAGGATAAATCATTTTTTTTATCTTAACTTAAAGCATCCCTGTGACTAGCACTTGCTCTAAAACCTGCCGGAAAGCACTAGGAAGCCTTAAACTGATACAAGCACTCAACTCTCCTTGTTAATAAGGAGACGTTAATCATAGGCACTAAGCCAATAATTGCAAAGTACCTTGCTAAAGTAAGGGAAAACAGCTCTTGCACTATACAAAAAAAAGCACCCAACCAGGCATGTCCAAGGGTCAGCTTCCAGTGATTTCTCCCATCCACCTGGTGAATCTGGCTATACTGGGGCAATGCAGCAATTGCCTCATGTACACAGACAACCCTCTCCTCCTACCACCTAACACTACAACCTGCGAGAGATGCACTTACATAGCCAAACTGGAAGCAAAGCTCTCTCTACCCAAGATTGTGCTAGACAGTCAAGAGGAGAAGGTTAACACCCTCACTACACCTCAAGCAACACATAGCCCTTCGAAACCTGCACCACCAACACCCTCACATAGCAACTCTAAACTCTCATATGCGGAAGCCCTTAACAGTAACCTGCCCAAGCAACAAGGACATCCGAAGCTGAAACACAAACAAATACCAATCACAACGAAAGTGCGACATAGCTCACCAGTGTGCCACCCAACAACAGCCCCTAAGGCAAGACAATGTACCCAACACTTTAGTCACAGGTGATTCTATAGTCAGGCACACTGATGTCCCACTCACCAAGCTGAACAAGGAGAAAATTACAGTCAGCTGCCTGTCGGGTGCCAGGATCTGCCACATAACGCATGCACTCAGGTCACTCCACAACAAGTACAAATATGACTCTGTCATTGTCCATGTTGGAGTGAATGACTTGAGATGTACCTCCCTTGATTACATGAAGAGAGACATGAAAGAGCTTTTGGATCATATAGCCCAGGCAGGTATAACCCTAGCCCTGAGTAGCATCCTGCCTTCACCCAGAATGATACCACAGTTGTTGTTGTGTCTTTCGGCTTATCCCGGTTAGGGGTCGCCACAGTGGAACTCTGGTCCGCTAATGTTTGGTAGTGGATTTTTACGTGCCGAGTTACCAGCCCTGACGCACAACCTTCAACGAAGGCATGCCCATTCACACATGCCTCCACACAGAAGACGCTCTAGCTGAGAATCGAACAGGACAACGTCTTGCTGTGAGGCAACAATGCTACCGCAGCACCATAAGGACAAAATTATTGACTTCAACAATTGGCTAAACTTCTGATGTCGTTCAGTGCTAGACGTCTGAACCTCAAATGCGCTCTCTAGAGACACTCTAAAAATGGAGAACATCAATATCTGTGCAGTAACTGAGACCTGGTTCAAGGCTCCAGACAGCACCCCTGCAATACCAAGCTACAACTGTTACTACACTTTTCAGCCAGCAAACCAGGACCAAAACACTAAAGGTGGAGGAGTGTCCATATTCACCAAGGATATTCACACCACCAGGCTAGTTGCCCAACACAATGCATCTGAAATTCTCTAGGTGCAACTAACACTAGGTAAGATGGCAATCCAAATTGTAGCTTGCTACAGATCCCCCACCATGCCTCAAGATTGTCACTACACCTTTCTAAGCATACTGGAAAAAAACTTCTCCAAAGCCACCTTCATGCTACTCAAGTCAGAAGTGAAAACTTCATGACACCCATGCAGACGGGAACTGAAAGTTCAACTGCTGAATCCTGCACTAAGGCACTGTACGAGCACATCCACTCGTGCATAAATCGTGCCATCCCCAATAGAACCAAGATGCTCTCCTCCAAAAAAAAGGAATTCAATCTGGTGGTCCCCTGCCATAAACAAACTTTACAACAAAAGGAAGAAACTGTTGCAGAAAAGAGGAAAATGCCAGGATGCAAAAAACTCTCTTACCAGCCTCAGTAAGAAGCTGAGAGCCCTCATAAAATCCTAGTTACGAAAATAAAATTGGCAAAGATTCCAAAGACAACCACAAGGCATTCTATAGCTATGTCAAGAATCTAAATGGCAATGCTCAGATCTGCTCTGAGCTACAACAGAATGGATTAAATATACTGATCCCAATATTGCCAATATCTTGGCAGATTGATTCAGTGCCAACTCCCCCCATCACCCCATAAAGGGCCCATCTGAATACCGAAAGATTGCCAAATTCTGGTAAAAATGGCCACAGAGGTAAAAACCGCACTCACCAAACCTAAGAATACAGCATCCGTGGGACCAGACAACATCCCGGGCTGTGTACTACATGAACTACAAATGAACTGGCACCTCACCTAAGTGTCATGTTTAATCATAGCCTCACCTCAGGCTTTGTGCCCACTGAGTGGCGCACAACTACATTTATCCCACTCCACAAGGGGGAATCCACCTTGGATCCTGGGAACTACTGCCCCATCAGTATGATCTGCAAGGCCATGGAATGTATTATCATGGAACGTATAAACAAAGACATTGCCAACCTTCAAACACTGGACCCCACCCAGTTTGGGTTCGTGAAGGGCCGATCTTGTCTCCTAAATCTGACTGACCTCTTCGAATCAGTCTCCAGAGCTGTGGACGAGGGTAAGGTGGTCCATACAGCCCATATGGACCTCACCAAGGCCTTCAACACCATCCCCCACTCTGGAATCATAGATAAACTTACTAAGCTCGGCATTAATCCCTATGTCACTCAATGGGTTGCCAACTGGCTTACTGACAGAACCCATACTGTAAAAGTAGCCAACTCCAAATCCAGCACCAGACAAGTGACAAGTGGAGTACCTCAGGGTTCAGTCCTGGGACCGCTCTTGTTTGGTATCTACTTCTCTGAAGTACAGGCCAACACTAAAGGACTCTGGCTAACAAAGTTCACAGATGACTGCAAACTGGGAGCCATTACTGGATCCCCAAATGATGTGGATATTCTACAAAAGGGCCTTACAGAAACAGATGCATGGTGCTAGAGCCATGGGCTCAAGCTTAATGCCAAGAAATGTATAGTTATCCCCTTTGGGAAAAAACATGTACCCATGAATTGCAACATAGGTGGCAGTACACCAAACACTGAAAGTGTGATAAGAGATTTAGGGACACAGGTGGACAGTGGTCTCACCTTTGATAATCACATCGCCACAACAGTCAGGAAATCCTTCTATGTGGCACACCTCATCACTAAGGGCTTTTCATCCAGAAAAAAGGAGGCCATTGTCCCACTGTACTCATCCGTCATTAGACCCATTATAGAATACAATGCCCTGCTTGGTATGTACCTCTCAAGACATCTGCAACAACTGGAAAGGCCACAGAAATACCTCACTAAAAGAATCACAGGCCTAAAGCAGATGCCATATGCTGACCTTGTAAAAAAAACTCCAGTTATACTCTGTCACATATCGTCTACTCAGAGGCAATCTCTGCTTAACATACAAGGCCATGTCAAACCCAGAGCTGTTGGACATGCTAAACTTAAAGAAATCCCAATCCCTCAGAGCCACATGCTCCAGGGATCTAAACCTTGTCATCACAATGAACAAAACATGCTGGAGGGATAGGTTCCTGACCCAGAGACTCCCCAGACTCTGGAATAGACTGCCCATACATGTCAAGCAGAGCGCCTCTTTGGCCCTCTTCAAAAGGAACCTTGACAATTGGATGGGAGATAGGAAATTCACTCCGGGGACCATGTCAGTCGCCCTTCTAGACAGGGGTCCAGGGAAGTAAATATTGTGGTAAGAAATAGCCAGAGAACCGTTATGGCTGTTAGGGCTGATAGCCTAGTACCAATCTATGAACCCATGAACCTATAATTTAGAGAATTCTACCACAACTGGAGGTTCAGACCAGCAAAGCACATGTCCCTCTAGGTCGGCCCACATGGCCTTCATCATGGAAGTCGCCACACTACTTATGTAAAAACAGTAGTTGAAGAAATCAAACTCTAGACTGCTGGAAACAGCTTATTAACAGCTCATAGCTTTAATCACCTGTGCCAGCTGCCAGATGCTCAAGTAAGATTATTGTTGTAGTCATTAATTTGGAGAATTCAGCCACAACTGGAGATTCAGATTAGCCAAGCACACATCCCTCTAGGTAGGCCCACATAACCTTCAACATGGATGTTGCCAGTGCCACACTTTATAAATGCTGATATCTGGCCATCCATCTTTGATTTTGTTCCTGCCCTACAGCTGTAACAGTTGTAAATACACAATCACAGAAGCTAGTGCTACAAGCAAGGCACAGGTTGATTTCCCTGCCCAAGAATTCCTTTCCCTCATATGGCACCTAAGCAAAAAGAGATGTAGGGAGGAGTACCAAAAGGTCAGTGTACAGGTAATGAATGGGGAAGGTATTTACCCACTCTGGTCTAGATTCAGAGGGGTTGGTGGGTGAGAACTTGACTGCAATAGTAACCACACTCAGACATCTACAATTACAGCAAGTTGGTTACACGACTGCACTATGTGCATCGTGTAGATCCATGCTGACTACAATAGTGACCACACGATTGAACTATGTGCATCATGTAAATCCATGCTGACTACAATAGTGACCACAGTGACATCTACAATTACAGCAAGTTGGTTACACGACTACACTATGTTCATCATGTAGATCCATGCTGACTACAATAGTGACCACAGTGACATCTACAATTACAGTAAGTTGGTTACATGACTGCACTATGTTCATTATGTAGATTCATGTTGACTACAATAGTGACCACACTGACATCTACAATTACAGTAAGTTGGTTACACAACTGTAATGTGTTAATTATGTAGATCCATGCTGCAGTCATTACATCAGGGAGAACTGCAAGGGCTACTAGGTGTGTGCATGTATGATGGTTGGAGGCTTCAAGAGAAGGAGGGTAGTTTGCCACTCAGGATAGCAATAGTGAACTCTATCCAAGTCCTAGAAAAGAGGTCCACTCTTTAATGTTTGGAAAAGGTGTGGACAGAGGACAAAGTAGCTGTATTCAGGATATCTTGTGTACTTACTGGTTTTAGAAAGGCTGTGGTGATGGTCCTGGTAGAATTAGGCCCATCTTTGTCCTGAAAACTTTTTCATGTCGTTTATGATAGAAATAAATACAAGGGTACTTTGGAGGTAGGCAGGACTTTTTTTGTTTTCAGCAAATGCTACAAAAATGTTGTTTTTTTTCTGAAGTATTTTGTCCAAATAATACCTTGGCTACTAGTGAACATCCAAGTTATGTAAAATCATCTTCTTATTATTCTGTGGAGAAGGGAAAACACTGGTAACCGGATGAATTTGTTAAGCACAACCACAGTAACCACTCTGGGGATAAAGATGGGGTTAGAGAAAAAGGTGACCCTATCCCTGTAAAAGATGAGGAGAGCTTCTTTACACATTAAGGGTATGCAATTCTGACATTCTACTAACCAACATAACGGCTACAGGAAAAGTGTTTCCCAGGAAAACAATTTGATATCTGCCAATATAACTGTGTCAAATGGGGCTAGGGTTAGCTTTACCAGCATAACACTGTGGTCCCAACCTGGAGATAAGAGTCTGCCTGGGTGGCCTGAGATATTGAATGCCTTCTAGGAACTGTTTGTCATGCGGCCAGAAAGTTATGAGATTCAAAGTTAAGCACGTTGAAATGGCTGACAGATATACTTTTACAGAAGCACATTTTATGCTATCAAAGCAAAGTTCAGAAAGGTAACGTAAGGCCACTGGCAGACCCCCCCCCCCCCTTAATTAAGATGCAGTTCATTCATTTGGCAACAAAGAAAAAACCCTTTCCACTTATCTAGGGAAGATTCTCTGGTCTACTAGTCTCCCACATTTTATTATGCACATCTCTGGAATACTGATCCTCGAGGGAAGAAGTGATAAATCCTCCAAGTTGCCAAGTTTAGGGTGGACATGTTGGAATGTATTAGGGGCCACTTGCATTGCTTCAATACAGCTACTTGTTGAGTTACCAGGATCTGTTCTTCCCTAGCCATTTGTTTCAGGTAGGAGAACAAGCATTGCTTTAGACAAGAGGTGAAAGCATTACTCTTGGCCTCCCCTCCCTCATTTGCTGTGTTATCCAGGAAAGCAAGGGGTGGAGAAGGAAAGAATACAGAAACTGACCTCTCCAATCTAGGATGAGTGCATCTACTACATAAGCTTTCCTGCACAGTGTTCTGGAGCAGAACTTATAAAATGTGCTATTTACTCAGGAAAGCAAAACATTTGGTTTCTGGAACACCCTATTTGTTCACTACTGATAGAAAGAATTTCCTGTGGAGCATTCATTTGTCTGTGTCTGCTGAAGTCCAACTCAACTTGTCTGCAGTGTGGTCTGCAATGGATTTGTTCCCTGATGGTATGCAAGTAGATGTCATGTGGAGAGTGAAACTCAGAGCCAGTTCCCATGTCTGCACTGCCAGACAGTGCAATTGGCCTGAATGGGTACCCACCCTCCAGTTTGTTAAGGTACCACATGACTATGATGTTGTCCCTGATTACTTTCAGGGTGTCTGGAAGGTGAAGAACTTTAGAGAAATCTGTACACCCTGTCAAGAGTTTGGTGTACCCACTGGTCTGAAGTTATGGTGAACCCATTTTGGTAAAAGGAAGTCAACTGGTCCCAAATCCTGGGAAATGAGAGGAAGAGTGGTTGTTAAAGGGCTAAATGTTTTTTTAGGGGTGTGAAAGGCAGGGAGGAAGCTGATATCATCACAGTTGTTTCCTGCTGAGGGCCCTAAGACCTCCTGTCTTCCTGCTGCCATTTCCTTTTCTGTGCAGTCTTTCTACCTCTTGGTTGCATTCCTCTAATGGGGTATTAAGAAACTGAGCCTTCACTTCCTCAGGTAGGGACTGGGTCCTCAGCCAAGAATGTTTTCTTATAACTGCCCCATTACAGTGGCTCTTGGTACTGCATCTACATTCTATAGCATCATACCAACATTTTATGGCATGTTTCTCCAGAGGCAAAATAGTCAGAGTCTGGCCAGGCATAGTTGCCTTTAGGGTCTCATCTTGTACTCACCCACAACTATCCAAGAGTTGCCTTTTGATATGCTCTTGATAGTTCAGAATATAGGTGAGAATATTTACTGCCCAGAAGGCCATGGCTGCTAAGGGACATCATTTTGACAAAACCGGGCTAGTAATCTGTTTTTCCTGTTAATAGGAAGAGTCTTCCTCCCTGGAACCAGACTATTCCCTTGGGAGCTTCCAAGAAACCCTACATCTCGATCTACAGCAGAGTTCATGTATAAAAATATATGAGGTTTCTGAACCCTACAGCATTTGTCAGGTCTCTTAAGAGTGAGTGACTGGGAATCCAGCTTCAAGGTTGCTGTTAGGAAAACATCCAAGGGGGCTTCTAAAAGGATAGCCATAGTCTTGAAGGGCCTAAACACCAAAAATCATACCTTTTCTTCACAGAGGAGATTACCTCTCAAAATACTGAATTTCATTCTAAAATAACAGAGTGCCATTTGGACTGGCCCATTTAAATCATAATTTGTTTATGTTTGTTTCCCCTCATTTACCCTCACATCATCAGTCTGCACCTGCAGTCCCACTATTGGACATGATGATGTCAGTACAGATGTGATCATGACTGGCAAGCAATTCTGGTGAGGGAACAAAGGAAATTAACAGAAAATAGTTTTAAATGTAATTGTCTTCATGATCATGAAGCTGTTTTATTTTGTAAAGTAAAGGTCTTGGTGCAGTCAGCCAGAGCTTTAATGTCTGTACTCTGCAGGAAGGAAGGTACGCAGGTACGTTTTCAGCAACAAACAAAGAATGAATTTATCCTATATGTATTTTTACTGACAGATGCTTCCTTCACTCCAGCACCACACTGTCTTTCTGGACTGTGTTAATCCAGTTGCATACTTGTCCCTTTGAAGCAGAGATAAATGCAAGCATACAAAGAATGACTGCAAATGGTTTACATTTTAGTACTTTCATCTTTACTGGAAAATAATATTTACACACTAAATTTAAACTGAGTAAATCATTGCAGTCACTGAGTTTTTTTTTTCCTAATTTTATTACACCACACCAGAGTTTTCATTGTAAGTGGACAAAGGCAGACATAATATAAAACAGTGGTATCCAGTAGAACACCAAAACTGTGGCAAATTCTGCAGTACAATAAAGCACAGATTATGCAAAAAAATGAAAGAACACATTGAACAATTACTTTACTGTATTTTAAAATATTATACAGATATTTGAAGTCTAAAATAAAATGATGGACATTCATAGAAACTCAAGCAATCCCTGCTTCTGGTTATGATGTGTGGTCTTTGACAAGAGTTGAATAAATTAATTTAACCAAATTTCTTAGCTTGCGTTTCCTAAGGCTATCATTAAGACACTGTACTTTTCACTTTCACGAGATTTACTTTACACTGCAAGCAGCGGAAAGCACTTTACCAGCTGTCAAACAGATGTGCATAGGCTACAGCACAGGCTGAATTATTTAGGTAGTAGAAGAAACATCTTAGTCTCTAAAAGGACAGACTAATAAATAATTGTGTTTCTTTCCTTTGACCCATAACAGAAACTTGTACATGGAAAGTTAAAGTACTGTACATTGTCACGAGCATAATGTCACATTACTTTCTCAGATATAAGTTTTTTTTTTTTAAATTTCGTTCTCTTTAGTGTTCACTATTATTCCTTATCATGACAAAGATGTTTGCCTACTGCTCTCCTTTTTCATTTAACATTAACCTTGAGCAGTATAGGCAAAATTTATATTTCCTGTTACAAATGTCAGGTAAGGAGACTCCTTTTTATAATTACAATGAAAATCTAAAGCAAAACCCTTGACCAGAGTCTGTTATGCATGAAGGTACAGTAATAAGTCTGTATATCACTACAGATACAGAGGGAGTCCTATAGTATTTTAAGTCTGAGTATTAACTCAAACACTAGTGTCTCAAATTCAGGGACTCGAGCATCTTGTAGCTGGGGTATGCTGCAGCTCTCGCTCAAACTCGAATATAAGTTTAGTCAAGCAGCTGCCGCAACTTACCTGAACACATTACTAGGGTATAAGCAAGGTAAGCTCAGCAGCTGTGGTGAGGGGGTGGAGATTACGGTACTGGACAGGAAAGGAGTTTTAGGTTTTAACAGCTGGCTAGCCAGGTTGCAGCAAGCCATCATTTGTCCGAGGCAGGTCAGCTCAGACTGAGGTTTCAGAAGAGGGAGGGGGGAGGTAGAGGAACAAGTAGGGACACGCTAAGTCAGGAAGGTTATGGTGGGCTGAGCTACTTCTGGATAGTATTCAAAGGGCTGGGAACAAAGCAAATCAGTCTTTTTGATCTCTACCTTGGCAGGGAGGAGTTGGCAGTCAGTTTGGGGTCTGCCGGAAGGTAGTTAAGGGACCCAGTGACTTGAAAAGGTGATCAAATTAGAGGTCAAGAAGGATGTTCCTGTTTTTATCCCACTGGGTTTTCAGGTTTTCACCTTCTCCTTTGGGTAAGATAAGACATATTAGGCTAGGTTGTTGCAGTCATGTAAGCAGAGGGCAGGAAAGGTATGGGTGGCCAAGGTAAGTGAGGGTGGAGATCTCAGGACTCTTTAGCTGGACCTTCCATGGCCAGACAGCCCCAAGGGATTGTTGCCAGGGGACTTATCAGCCCGGCAATGGCTCCTTGACAGATGGTAAGGCGGCCCAGAGGAACTGTGAAAAATTATGTTGTGAGTAAGATTAATGATGAATTTGAAGGGATGGATATCAACAGTGCTGTCTGTTTGCTCTGTAGTGCTTAAGACACTGCTATGAAGTAAAGAAATGGCCTCCCTGAGATTTCTGCCTTGCGCACATCTCACAATAATTGGCTTTAAGTATTAAGGGTCATTGGTAGTAATTGTCAATAAATAGATGGCTGTGGCCATTTAATCCATCTGATGCTTTTGTGTTTTTATTAAATATAACAATGACTGATGCAAACATGATGTGATGACAGTGATGCAAAAAGATTTGCAATGTAATGAACTGGTTATATAAATGTGGTTCACTGACAGTGATGCAAATTTATTTACAATGCTGAACTGGTACACAAGTGTGGTACACGAGTTAACATCTTGCAATGTATCAATGGTCATGGGTAAGGTGCTTCGACAATTACCAATAAAGATTTGCTATTTTAGTAAAGGCAGGTAAGCTGTACCCATCTCGAACAAAAGGAATGGGGGTGGAATTTTACTAATAGGGAGCAACAAGGGAGTCTTAGGGTGAGGAAGCTGGAGGGAGATTTTAGGTTTAGGGAGTGGGAAGGGAGTCTTAGGATTAGAGAGCAGGAAGGGAGTTTTAGGGTTAGATTTAGGGTTTTGGTAGGATACACAGTTTTATAGGATGGGGTGTTGGGAGGGCTACACAGAAACAGGAGATCTGGATAGTAAGTTTTCAAGTAACCCCCTCTCCTGACAACAGTACACTTTAACCACATAATTCTCTGGGCCAAGACAAAAGATGTACTGGAAGCGGAAGTCCCTGTGAGGAATTTGGCATTACAGACATAACAGATAACTTTTTTTCAAGACTGGACATATCCTATGCCTTTCTCTAAGGAAATCTGCACCTGGACAACTGCTCAATAATAAAAATGCAAAATGAATATGCAAGTAAGAAAAATAAAATGTGTCCTCAATGGGGCATTTATTTCTTAATGTTCTTAAGTCATAAACTGGGCTAATGTCAGACTGTAACATGCTCTATTGAAGACAGCAGTTAAATAGCAAAAAAAAGAGCTGAGAGTGGTGTGGGTGGACACAGCCTATATACCAGGTATATGGAGATATCTGAGGTGAGGCAACATTAATTAGGCCATGAAGAAGAATTCTCAGCTCTGAAAAGTCTGGCCGGATGTCAGACTCAGCGGAAATACCTATTACTTATGGCTACAACAGTGACTCATAAAGTGCATCACCCAGAGGAAGTATATATATGGGGTGGGGTGGGGACTACTGTCACTAACTAAAGTAGAAATAGATACGTCTATTAATGATCAAGGCACAGTCAGTATGAACAAAGAGTTAGAAACGCTCACAGGATCCTGGGGCACAGAAAGCTAAGCATCACCAACCAGAGAAGTAAATACATGTGACAAGGCCAAAGCTGGTATACTACATAAAGTTTTACAGACTCTCCTTTAGCCAGAACATTGACTGAATTTGTACAAAGTCTGGCAACAAATGACAGTTTTTTTCCCATGGAAAATTTATGAAGAGGAATTAATAGAACTTAATACACGTGGAAGGAAGGAGGAAGAAAAAACATGTTAGAAACACCCAAAAACTCTTGGATGTTTTCCTAACAGCATCTTTGGTACTGCATTCCCAATCACTCACTCCTAAGAGACTGACAAATGCCACATGGTTCAGGAACCTCATACCTTTTTATACGTGAACTCTGCTGTAGCTCCAGATGCAGGGTTCTTGGAAGCTGCCAAGGGAATAGTCTGGCTCCAGAGAGGAAGACCTTTCTCACTGACAGGGAAAGCAGATTACTAGCCTAATTTGGGAAGAAGGATGTACCTCAGCAGCCCTGGTCTTCTGAGCAATAAATATTCTCACCCGTATTATGAAGTATCAGGAATATGAATGAGAAATAAAGTCCAGAACAACAGCATGTTTCAGATGAGTAGTTACTCAAGAAAAAAAGAGAAAGTACTGTTGTGTACACTTACCATAAATGTAGATGTTCGACTGCATTCACTGTTGCAGTCATCACATTTGGGTTATCCCTGCCAGGGTAGCCCTCGGCCGGCCCAAATACCAGAGACTTAGTATTTCTGTGTTGGTTGCTGTCACTTGAGGACTGACGTCAGGTCGTCAGTAGTATAAAGTAAGGCAGCCAACGCCATTACATCACTTTTCTTGCCGTAACCTGTCAGGAGCCCCCAAGGTAGGATGCCAGGATCTGGTGGAAGAACCCCACCAGTGGAAAATAAATACCAATATGTTCCATGTGAGAAAAGGAGAAAGAGAAAAAAAGGGGATGGAGGGAGGGAGGGAAACCAGGACTACAACAGTGAATACACTGAAACATCTACATTTCTGATAAGTATACACAACTGTACTATGTTCTTCATGTTTCACTGTTGCAGCCATCACATTTGGGTAGAAATGGATGGAGGCAGTCAAGGAAGGTATGGGCTGGCTAAGATACCCTGCAAGACTGCAGATGCAAACCCTGCCCTGAATTTTGGGGGGAGAGGCAGGTGGTAATGCTTGGTAAAATTGTGAACAGATATCTAGGTGCCAGCCTCCATGTCCCTGGTGGGGACTCCTCTGAGGAACGCTGCAGAGGTGGAGGCTGCTCTGGTGGAGTGTGTCCTGACCCCCCTTGGAGGGAGGCTTACCACGTTGTTTGTAGCAGAAATGGATTCAGTGTGCTATCCATTTGGAAATGGTTTGCTTGGAGATGGCTTTGCCTTCTGCCCCTGTGGTAAAGTTAACCAGCAATTGATCAGACTTTCTGAAGGATTTAGTCCTGTCCAGATAGTACCTGAGCTGTCTGTGCACATCTAGAGAGTGAAGAATTCTTTTCCCCTTGTTCTGGGGTTTAGGAAAGAAGGTGGGCAAATGAATGGATTGGTTGAGAGCCACACTAGACACCACCTTGGGCATGAAGAATGGGTTAGTTCTGAGGGATACCCGGTCTGCATGGAAGATGATGAAGGGTTCCACAGCCATGAGTGCTTGCAGCTCAGAGACTCTTCTGGCTGAAGTGATGGCCACAAGGAATGCTGTCTTCCAGGAGAGAATTTTTAGCTCTGCAGAAGAAGCTGGTTCAAAAGGAGGTAGGATGAGCTTTTCTAAGACAAAGTTAAGGTCCCAAGCTGGGGTAGGTGCTCTTCTGGGGCGCCTCAAGTTGCTAGCCCCTCTGAGGAACTGTTTGATCAAGGGGTGTGAGAAGAGAGGCTGCTCAGTGGGAAAATGAGTAGAAACAGCAGGGGTATGAATTTTTATAGAGAAGAAAGACAGACCACAGTGAAGTAGGTCAACTAAATAATCCAGGATGAGAGGGACGGAGGGCTGTGCCGTATTAGCCCCCTTAGCCTGGATACAAGTGCAGAACCTTTTCCATTAATCTGCGTAAGACTTTCTGGTACTAGGGTGTCTGGCCTCATGGATAACATCCAGAACCTGTTTACTTAGGATGGCAGACTGGTTCGGGGTTAGGGAATAAGCCAAACTGCCAAATTGAGTGTCTATAATTGGGGATGCATGAATTCCCCTTCCCTCTGGGTCAGGAGATTTGGAATCTGAAGAAGATGCCATGGAAGCACCGGGGACAGGCTGCGCAGCAAGGGGTACCAGTGTTGTCGGGGCCAGTCTGGAGATATAAGTATGCTCCTTGGATTTTCCTGCCTTATTTTGAGCAGTACCCTGGGGATAAGAGGTAGGGGAGGAAAGGCACAGACCAAGGGGTTGGCCCAGGGGAAGGACAGGGCATCCACTTTCCATGCCATGCAGTGATGCTCCCTGGTGCAGAATTTGCTGAGCTGATCGTTGGTGTGGGAGACAAAGAGGTCGACCTTCGGGGTTCCCCATTTCTGATTTATTAGGGTGAAGGTACTTCTGTTGAGCTGCCACTCATGTGGGTCAAGAAGGTTTCTGCTTAATTGGTCTGCCAGGGAGTTGAGAGAGCCTGCCAGGTATTGTGCTAACAGGTGTAGTTGCATAGAAGAGGCTGTGAGCCAAAGGGTCATGGCCAGCCTGCATAGACGGTAGGAGTGAGTCCCTCCCTGCTTGTTGATGTACCACATCACAGTGGTGTTGTCTGTTTTGATCAGGAGAACCCCTGGAGAGAGTAGTGGTTTGAAATCTATCAAAGTGTGCTGCACAGCCATCATCTCTTTTTGACTGATGTGCAGGGGGATTTGCTGTGGGCTCCATTGGCCCTGTATGTACCTGCCATCCAGGTGTGCACCCCAAGCATAGTCTGATGCATCTGTGGCAGCGAGTGGTGGGGAGAAGGGCTGTCCCTTGTTGTGAGAGCATGCTGTTGCCCACCAAAGAAATTCCTGTCTGAGGCAAGGAATTATAGGTAGAAGAGTTTCCAGGTCTTGAGAGTGTTGACACCAAACGCTCTTTAGGTACCACTGAAGCTTCCTCGCTTCCTCATATGCAGTCTGGCATATGGAATGAGTAGTATGCAAGATGCCATGAACCCCAAGCTTGCAGGATTTTCCTTGCAGAAAGGTGGGGGCTGGTGGCCAGTTGAGAGAAGTAGGCTGTCAGGAAAATTTTTTCTCTGGTGTAAGGTATGCCATCTGGGATGCTGTGTCCAGACTTGCTCCCAGGAATATTATCCTTTGGGTGGGCACCTGTTGTGATTTATTTTCGTTGATTGTGTACCCTAGGGAGGTTAGTAGGGTCTTTACAAGGCCAGGTGCTTGAGCAGCTTTTCCTGGCTGTCTGCCTGAACAAGGCAGTCATCTTAGAAGGGGTACATTTGAATATTTCTTTGTCTGTAAAAGGCAATGGCCGGTACCAGACATTTTGTGAAAACTCTTGGAGCAGTAGATAAGCCAAAGGGAGGTGCAGAGAACTGAAAGTCTTGAGATCCTGCCCTGAAGTGGAGATATTTCCTGCATGATTCCCTGATAGCAATGTGGAGGTAGGCCTCTTTTAGCTCTAGGGTGGCTAGCCAAGCGTCCTTGGAGATCATGGGTAGCAGCTGCTGGAGGGTGAGCATTTTGAATTTTGGGATCAATAGGAAGGTGTTTAGAATGGATAGATCGAGGATGGGGTGACAGGTGCCCTCTTTTCTGGGTACCAGAAAAAGTCTGGAGTAGAAGCCTTGGCC
Organism: Protopterus annectens; assembly: GCF_019279795.1. Taxonomy (NCBI): domain Eukaryota; kingdom Metazoa; phylum Chordata; order Ceratodontiformes; family Protopteridae; genus Protopterus; species Protopterus annectens. Next base: position 1,598,216,528 of record NC_056729.1, read on the forward strand.
TATCTGTTCTGCAGGAACGTGCTCTACTGCTCTCAAAGAGAGGAGGGAATGGATTCGCTTTTGAGCCTCTGCCTACTGATTTGGTGGTAGATCTGAGAACCACTTTAGGGTTGGAAGGGTGTGGAAGGAGAATCTGTAACCCTGAGACACAATGTTCAGAACCCATTGGCCCTTGGTAATTGTGGCCCAGATGCTTGAGTGAAAGGAGTGTTGTCCTCCTAAGGGTAAGTGAAGGTGGGCAGAGGGGAGGTCAGGAGGGGGTGAGTCATTGTGAGTTCTTACCATAAGGGGGTGGCTTAGAACTTCCTGGTTTTGAAGTGGAGGTAGTCCACTGCTTAGACCTCTGCATTCCCTGGGGCTGCTGTCTTGGGGGGGGGTCTGTTTCCACAGGGCCTAGGATGAGCCTGTCTACTCTGAGCAGGAAAGGACCAGTGCTTGGAGGGACAATGTCTGCTGAACCTAGGGGGCTGGACCTGTAAGAAATATTTAACTGTTTGCATAGATTTTTTAAGACCTCTTCTGCCTTGCTGCCAAATAAGCTATGTTTGTGCAAGGGGGCATCCAACAATTTAAATTTGACATGGTCTAGCAGGGGTTGTTCCTTAAGCCATGCATGTCTTCTAATGACAGATCCAGTGACTGCTGCCCTGCAAGAAGCTTCCAGGGCATCAAAACCACAGTGCAAAGTGTGTTTAGTTACTTGACTTACAGAATGCATTGTCTTGTAAATCTTTAAATTCTGTCCAAGCAGGAAAGGAAGACATTTTTTTTTAATGAGTTCCAAGGTATGTTGCTGATATTTAAGCATATGGAACTGACAATGTAGTGCCCTGACAGCAAGAGTAGCTGAGGTGTATACTTTTTTACCCCATCTGTCCAGTGCTCTGGAATCCCTGTCTGAGGGGGTGGGATTAGGTTCATAGGTTCATAGGTTCATACTAGGCTATCTGCCCAAGGGCATTTATAAGCCTAGCCCATAGTTATGTGGCTTTCGCCACCCCTTTAGTTTGAATAAAAACTATGCCTATCATTTTGCTGTGCCTCTGTCAAGCAGTGACGCTGAAGTAATCCCTGGGGTATATCTGCAATCTCCCATCCATTGGTCAAGATTCCTCTTGAACAAGACCAGAGAGGTGCTCTGCCTCACATGTACCGGGATTTTGTTCCACAGCATAGGGAGTCTCTGGGTGATGAATCTGTCCCTCCAGCACGTTCTATTTATAACCGTGTCAAGGTTTAAGTCTCCGCCCTTGTGGTTCTGAGGGATCTAGATTTTTGAGGTGAAGCATATTCATCAAATCTGGGTTTGACATGGCCTTATATGTCAGGCACAGGTCACCTCTGAGCAAGCGGTATGAGACTGAATAGAGCTGGAGTTCTTTCAGTCGGGCAGCATAAGACATATTTTTGAGACCCTTTATCCTTTTGGTGAGGAACTTTTGGGGCCTTTCAAGCTGCAGCAGGTGTCTGGTCAGATACATTCGAGCGGGCATTGTACTCAATCATAGGTCTAATAAGTGATGAGTACAGGGGACGATGACCTCCCTTGATCTAGATGTGAATCCCTTCATGATCAGGTGGGTGATATAGAAGGTTTTCCTAACTACTTTAGCAACATGAGTGTCAAGCGAAGGCTACTGTCAACCTGGGTCCCCAGATCTCTGATGACTTTTTCTGTGCTCAGTGGATTGCCACCTATATGGTAGCTAGGGGTAGCCTTGTTTTTCCCAAAGGGTATGACTATGCATTTTTGGCGTTTAACTTCAGGCCATGGCTCTGGCACCAGTTATCCATTTCTGTGAGGCCCTTCTGGAGGATATCTGTGTCAGATGTGTTTTCGACTATGGCCCAGTTTGCAGTCATCTGCAAACTTTGTCAGCCATAACCCTCCTGTGTTTGCTTGTACTTCAGAAAAGTAGATGCCGAACAAGAGTGGACCCAGGACTGAGCCCTGTGGGACACCACTTGTGACAGGCTTTGAGTCTGACATGGCTCCAGCAACTCTGACCCTGTGGGTTCTGTCACTTAGCCAGTTTGCAACCCATCTTGTGATGTATGGGTTTACATTCAAGCTGATGAGTTTTTCGATGATACCTGAGTGGGGTATTGTGTCGAAGGCCTTTGCCAGGTCGAGGTAGGCTGTATGGACTGCCTTTCCCTCATCAATGGCCTTGGTGACTGTCTCGAAAAAGTCAACCAAGTTTAAGAGGCAGGATCTGCCTTTGACAAAGCCAAACTGAGTTGGATCCAAAGTCTGCAAGTTCCCTATGTCTTTATTTATGAGTTCCATTATGATCCTCTCCATGGCTTTGCAGATAAGGCTTGTCAAGCTAATGGGCGGTAATTTCCAGGGTCTGTGGAGGCACCGCCCTTATGAAGTGGGACCACAGTCGCCGTCGCCACTCCTTGAGTGCGTATCCTGAGGTGAGGCTAAGATTAAACAGCTGTCCTAACTGTGGGTTTAATTCCTCATTGAGTTCATGAAGCACACAGCCGGGGACACCATCCGGTCCCATGGATGCTGTGTTTTTGCCTTAGTGAGGGCAGTTCTCACCTGGGCGTTGGAGATGTTTGGGGGCTACAATCCTCTGGAATAGATATCTCTCCTTTTGGGGAGGGGAGAAGTTTGCACTGAACCTGTCAGCCAGTATGTTGGCAATGTGTGTAGGTTCAGTAATTTTCACATCATTTTGAACTAATTCTGAGCATATCTGGGAGTTTCCTCCTAGGTTTCTAACATAGCTAAAGAAGGCCTTATGATTCTCTTTAGAGTCCTTGGCGATTTTTCTCTCAAAATTTGCCTTGGATGATTTTATGAGAGCTCTTAGTTTTTACTTATAATGATCAAAGGTGTCTTACCTTTCAAGGATTTTGCTCTATCTTGTAGTAGCTTCCTCCTTTTGTTGTAGAGCTTGTTTATGGCTGGGGTCCACCAGACTGGACGCTTGCCTTTGGTACAGAGAGTCTTAGTTTTGTTTGGGATTGCCTGATCCATGCAGTCCTGTAGGTGCTGGTAGAAGGCATTTGTAAGTGATTCAGCGGTTTGAGTAATGTTTACCACTGGCTCAGGGGCCTTAAAGGAGACCACACTAGTTTTTAGAAGTGTGAAATCGGCTTTTGAGAAGTTTTTCACTGTGGTCTTTTTGTTTCAGGTGGGGGCGGGATGAGGACCTCCAGCGAGATTAGTTTATGATCTGATCTCACCAGTGAGGGGTATACTTGCGGTGTTGAACATTTTGATCCCATGTTCGTGATGATGAGATCAAGTATGTTTTCTCCTCTTGTGGGGATGGTGACTAGTTGTTCCATGGCATTTGAGTTTATGAACTCCAGGAATCTTTGGGTTAGAGTGTTCGGGCTTGAGTAGTGTTCCCAGTCTATATTAGGGTAGTTAAAGTCACCTAGTATGATGGTGTTTGGAGATACATTTATCCCCTGCAATGTTTTCAGGAAGACCATGTGAGGTTCCTGAGTTTGAGAGGGTGGCCTGTAACATGCTACAAATTGCAGAGCAGTCTTGCCTATGGTTAATTGCACCTGGATGGTCTCCGATGCATCATGCGTTGCCACCAACCTTGAGGTGTGGGTGTCCTTTATGAATATGGACACCCCCTCCTTTCTTGGTGTTGTCCGGATTTTGGGGCGGAGCATGATATGAGGTGAAACCTGTTAGTGCTGGGGTGCTCTCAGGAGCCTTGAACCAGGTTTCTGTCACAGCACAGACATCGATGTTCTCCATATTGAGAAGGGCCTCGAGTGCGTGCATCTTGAGATTGAGACTTCTGGCATTGAGCAGCATTACCCTTAGTTTTTTTCCTTTTGGTGTTCTAGGGTGGTAGGTTTAGAATTTGAGCCTTGCCTAAAAAGGCACTATGGGGTGGCAAGAGCCTTTGCCAATATCCGGAAGCCCAGGGTGACAGGTGCAAGCCGTCCCTTGCAAAGCAGCGTGGCTTGTCCAGCATGTCATCCCAGGCAGACAGACATTGGATCCCCTTTGAATGACACCAGAATTTAAGCCAATTATTAAAGCTGATCATCTTATCACTGTATTGTGGCATCATTCTAGGTGAAGGTAGGATACTGCTCAAGGTCAGGGTCATACCTGCCTGGGCTACATAATCAGAGAGCTCCTCGATGTCCCTTTTCATGTAGTCCAAGGAGGTACGTCTCAGGTCGTTGACACCAGCGTGGACAATGACTAAGTCGTACTTGTACCTGCTGTTGAGAGACCTGAGTGCTTGCGTTATGTGGCGGATTCTAGCGCCTGACAGGCAGCTTACTGTGACCTTCTCTTTACTCAGTCTGGTGGCGGGACGTCAGTGTGTCTGACTATGGAATCACCAATGACAAGTGTGTCTGGCATTTTGTTTGGCCTTAAGGGCTGTGACTGTTTGACACTCTGACTGTGTGGTCTATGTGTTGCATGTGTTGGGTCGTGAGGTGGTAGTTGTTTGGGTGTCTGCTTTGGTGGCCTCTGCTGTTTTGGTAAATTTTGATCAGAGCCTCCGAGTATGTCTTTGTGTGAGTATGTGTATGATTTGAAGTTGTGATGGTACCATGTGTGACTGGGTATGTATTGTGTGTGGTTACCTTCTCCTCCTGTCTGGTCTTGCCAGTCCTATGTTGAGAGAGCTCAGCCTCCAGTTTGGCCGTATAGTTGCATCTCGCATGTATTTGTGTTTTGTGGGAGAAGGAGAGGATTGTCTGTGTACATGAGGCAGTTGTAACATTGCCTCAATATTCCCAGGTTCACCAGTTGAGCTGGAGAGGACACTAGCAACTGATCCCTCGACATACTAGAAGTAGTAGATAAAGAGACTTTCAAAGGACTCCGGGAAGTGGGTTTTAGGCTGGTGGGGTACTATCTATAATAAGAGTGCTTTATCAAGGTGCAAGTACTGTAGGAGTAAGTGCTAGGCTTTACAGATAGAGAATAGTCTACTTGGGAATCAAGTAGAGATGAACTTTTCAGTTATAGGATATGCTGGTTAGATCAGCAGTACAGCTCGAGGAAGGTAGTTTTAAGGGAAAATTGGAAGAGTGGAATTTAGATGGCCCAAATAGTTTAACCTTGTTTAACCGCCGCTGCTCTTGTGTGCAACAGTGGTAACTCCGTGCTAAATCGCGCTTACGCTGCGTTTAGCGTGTTTTATAACAGGGGCTGAAGGGAGCTAGGAATTGGCCCAAAACGACCAATGGACTACTAGTTTCTGGCTGAAACTTCACCAAATCAGACAAAAGGCGCTCAGTGCTTCCCACTCCCACTGGTAAGCAAAGAAACTTCCCTCCTTCCTAATAAGGCAATGGATCAGTAACAGGAACTAAAAACAAAGCCCAGGGATCAGCAACTCTGAAACTGGACTACTCTAGTTCAGTAAGGCGGGAAAACAAGAGATTTTTGTTTTATTACAGAGACAAGGAAAAAACAGACAGTAATTGCTGTAAATCGGCTAGCACTTTAGTGTGTAGCCTACAGAAACAATTTGCAACAATTAGTAACTTAAAGTGCAATAAACAGTGTAAAATGCAGAAATCACTTAAAGTAGCAATAAAACAGGCGAAATGCAGTTGCTAGCTTAAATAACAGTGGGAAAGCCACAAAAAATACTTATATCTGGTAGAAAGTCACTCTTTTAGCTCTCTGCTGCTTGGATCACTCTGCAGGCCACCACGAGGATCTGTGCTGAGTTGGTACAAGCTGGAAAACGCGTGTTTAGCGTGTTTTATAGCAGGGGGCTGAAAGGAGCTAGGAATTGGCCCAAAACAACCAATGGACTACTAGTTTCTGGCTGAAACTTCACCAAATCGGACAGAAAGGCTGCTCAGTGCTTCCCACTCCCACTGGTAAGCAAAGAAACTTCCCTCCTCCCTAATAAGGCAATGAATCAGTAACAGGAACCTTCTTAGCAGAGGTTACTTTAATCCCTTTTGGCCCTTGAGAAATGATCTCAGGGTCAGCTGTTGGATTTTTAAAAAGATGTTTGTGTGAGTCAGGGACTCTGTAGTACCTGTCTGGTTTTCTGGGAGCAGGAGGTAGGGAGTCACGAGTCAAGCTGGAATTCCCTGAGTCTCTTTGTAGACTGAGGGTAGTCATGACTCTCCCATTGGAAATGCTCCCTTAAGGTAAGCAGGGTTTCCCCAAAGGAAAAATCCTGTGGGGGGAGAGGCTGAAGGAATGGATTCCTCTGCATCAGAATCCTCATATGTGAAGAGGGGTTGCATGTCTTCATAGTCAGCTGCATCAGATTCATCTGACTCTTGTTCAGACAAAATGACTGGGGACAGATCTCTTTTCTTTTTTGAAGCGGTGGCTTGGCTTCCCCTGATCAGCATGACAAGGTCTTCCGCCATTTTAAACATTTGAGACTGAGGTAAGGAAGCAGGCGCCTGAGAGTGGGTAATCGGTTTCATGGGTGTGGTTCGAACCCTGGGCCTAAGGAACTTAGTTGTTTTCAAAAGAACAATAGTCGCGAAAGAAGACGTCAGTTTGTGTTGAGATTCGGTAGTGTGAAGGACTTCCTCAGAAGCCGGTGGCTGTTCAGCGGCTCCGGACCCATCCAAGGTAGAGATGACTGCAGGATCCTTAGACAAAGAAGAGTTTTGTGGCATACCGGACTCTGAAAGGGTCTCGGTAGCGGCTTGTGAATCAACTGCAGCGGACATCAGAGAGTGCAAAAGTGCCTCACTGAGTACTGGAGAACTGACGACTAGCTTAACAGAAGCGTCGTTGGTAGGTTTGGACCTGTGCGGTCTGTCTCTGTCTTTACCTTTATGTTTTTTTCAAAAGATCTGCTGTTGGATGGCTTACCGAAGCCATACCGGTATTTGAGGACTGTAAACAAAAATATATGGCTACAATAAGGGCCTGAAGATGGATAGTTCTGGCACTGAACAAAGCACAGAAGTGACAATGGGGGACGTTGTGGTCTGGGCCTAGATAAGTGACGCAGTAAGAGTGGAAGTCTTGGTGTGGTATTTGCTTTCCAAAGGCGAGACAATTATTAACTTTTTCTGACATCGCTTAGTGCAAGAAAAAAGAATCCCCAACGAGGTACTTAGCTTTAGAAGACTTCAACTTCAATTTGGAAACAAAAACTCAGGTAGCGGCCAACTGGCACTCGTGCCAACTTCTTCTGCTTCGGGCTCCATGGCAAGAAAGACTGATGTTATGGCATCGGCTGCCTTACTTTATACTACAGATTACTTGACGTCAGTCCTCAAGTGACAGCAACCGACGCAGAAATACTAAGCCTCTGGTATTTGGGCTTGCCGAGAGCTACCCTGGCAGGGATAACCCAAATGTGATGACTGCAACAGTGAAACACGAAGAACATCCTAAAATAGATAGATAAATAAATAAATAAATAAATGAAGAAGGAAACATAAATAGAAAGCAGGAAGGATGAGTGAAATGTAATATCATGACATTTTTGTCCCCGCAAAGTTGTTGATTGTATGGAATAGTCTTTGCAGAGCAAGTTGCAGAAACAAAAAAAAAGTGGTTGGGGTGCAAGAATGCCTGGGTAGATATAAAGCAATGGTACTGTTCTGTGATTTTTTTTTACATGAACTACTCCTTCACAAATCCTTTTCAGCTATGATATAATCCACAACTGTAACACTACTGGTTTCAGGGACGTCCTTGATTTTGGCTAAAAATTTTGTTCTCTCCCTCCTAATCCCTACTAAAACTGGCTATTTTGAGGAGAAAAGATGGTGGATAACACTTAATAAATAATGACAACAATTAGTTACTGGTTTACTTCAGAAAATGCTAATTAATTCACATTGTCTTATTCTGTCAGCTTCTCAGTTTAATAACACCAATACTTTTAAAAGTGTTCCTGATTGTTCCTGCTTATTTTTGGATTTGTTCCTGATTCTGTAGAGAAGGGGTTGAGAGCTATGACTGCAGCTCTAAATGCATTACCTAATGGCAGTTTAGAGGAGACATAGCATGTTTTAGGAAAGAAAAGGAAGCACTTAAACCTGCACACATACATAGGGAGACTATTCAAACCTCCACATAGACAGTAATCAGACAGCAGGCCTGAATCCTGGACCTGTAAGGCAGATACGCTAACCATTGAGCCACTTTACTGCCAGTGCCCACATCAGTTGTGATTTTTGTGAACAATGAACTGCAGCTTATCTCCTAGATAGGAAAAGACCAGTCTTGGTGGGCTGAGTGCTTCTTCTATGCCAAAACATTGCTTTATTGTTTTGAAGATTAAGAATCCACAAGATGCCCGTTTATCTTCTTCCAGTCCACATTACAGCAAAGTTGGTGCACCACATACAAGTTCTACAAAAGCCCATAGTGTATGCATTGTTACAGAAGTGTTAATAAAGGTCTAGAAGTAAATACAAAGAACGTATTTAATTTTTTCAGAATATATGTCATCCTTTTGCTTACTTTAGTGATGTGTGTATGCCTTTGCTGACATGCCCATGTGAGCTTGGTGGGATGGTCTATGTGCCACTTCTCCCCCAAGAATCAAATACGTATGAATGAATATTTGTCTACAAAGAGTGATGAGAGGATATATCTGTCTTTACACCTTACTGAAGACGCTAGTTTTGTAACAATCCGTAGGATAACACAGGTGCATTAACTTAAGAGTGGGCTGTTAGACCTGCCTTACTACTTACTGTCTCTACAGGTCTAAGAAATAGTATCAAAGTTAGGCTTAATGCAGTCTGGGCTTCTTAATCACCCCTAACCATGGTGATAGTAGCTATTATAATAAGAAATAATAATAAAAAAAAACGTTAGACATCTTTTTTTGCAGTGGAGGCTACACCACACGATGTGTGTGTGTGTGTGTGTGTGTGTGTGTGTGTGTGTGTGTGTGTGTGTGTGTGTGTGTGTGTGTGTGTGTGTGTGTGTGTGTGTGTGTCGGTGGGGGGGCTCTGTCTCACACTTTTGATCTATAAACATACTACCAGTAAGTCTGCACCAACATGGTGTACAAAGAAACAATTTAAGTCTCTCTTCTCTGTGTTATTGCAAACTCAGGGATTATATATTCAAGGACTAGGGGGTGTGGGTACACTGCCCCCCACACCATAGGGATTTACTGTAAACTTAACAACCACATTAATATACAGCCATAGTCAACCAGCAGCAGTACACTTTGAACACTAACTTTGGATTGTGTAAGGCACAATAGGCCCACCACTAGTATGTAAAGCCCTGTTGCATTCCAGTGGGATTGTCATGGTCTGAGTTTCAGAAGCTTGTTCTGAGTTTTAACTGTAATACCTTTCCAGGGCTTCTTTATTTGGGTTGTATTTAATACCTCTCATTATGTCATATCTTGCTTAACAACATCCCAGCACTGTTTACAGTTTATTTTTAGAGGAATGTTTTCATTTCCATCAAACTTTAAATTGTTTTTTATGTTGACATTCTGGGAATGCCAAAACAAAAACTGCATTACAAAAACATTTCTTCAGATCAGGCAGTCAGTATTTAAGCAATCTGAAAAAGTCAGCCTTATTATAAAAGGATATCCTTAAGTTATAATTACATTCTGCAATCTGAAATAATTCAGTTGTATTATTAAGGAATGTTTTAAGTTACTGCTATATCCCTTTTCTTGTGCAACCAGCAAAGATTAGCAACCTTATTTCTACACATTGTGTTACACTACCTGAAACAGATCACCAGATGTCTGCTGTGAAAGGGTCTGCAGCTCACTGTGACATATGTAACCTTAAAAAAAAAACACAAACAAGAAACCTCTGCAAAACAGACGGCACTCTGCTGTGTGTTAGGAGATTTACTGATGTAATGAGATACTGCGAAAGGAGAATGTTTCAAGAAGCCATTAACCCATATCCAGTGAGTCCTGCCCCTTCACTTATATTTAAATCTCCCATTAAATCTGCATTTACAGCCTCAGGTATCAGTTACAGAAAATTAAGGAATAAAACCCCGTGAATATTACAACCAGTGAAGCACTTTAAAACATATTCACTGGAGAATACAAAAGCTCGGAGAGCTCTGGTACAGTCACAGACAACAAATCTGGAAAACCAGGTAACTTAATACCATTATACAAAACTTCGTTCAGATCATGTCTGGATTATGTATACTTGATATGGTAATCAAATCTAAATATGAAAATAAGGGACTCAGAAATCCAGAAATCTTTTCACAAAGATGACAAGGAGACTTTTGGGGGGCAGAAGTATTAAGAGTGAATGACTAACTAGATGGTGTACTTCTTGACACTTAAAAAGAGACTAATATTTAATGCAAGAAAGTCAAATAATATTAAATCTTGGCTTACTTAAAAAACAAGGCTTTACATATGCATATATAACGTAAGCAAGGTTGTCATGAAATTAAGAAGTTTTGCGCAAAATCCTAAGCTTCCACAGGGGTTCCAGGGTGCGTAACCCAATAAAATGTCTGAACATATGATTGTAATAGTGCATTTTGATGACTTCTAGTCTGCTAGAAGTAGCTTATACAGCAAGCAATATGACTTTATGTCTGTTGTGTTTTTATTCTGACAAACTAATGTGTAGTTAGTCAAATTTTGTGCTTGAATTTTATGACTTTATTATGTCTGTTCAGTTCTCATTCTGACAAACTAATGTGTTGTTTTCACATTTGTGCTTGAATGTCATGACTTTATTATGTCTGTCTAGTTTTTCCCTCTGTTAACCATATGTATCTGGAGCTTATCTCCCCAGGCCTCCGCTGAAAATGGTTACCTCATGACCTAGTCAGACTTTCCCAGTAAACAAATGGCAAATAAATAAGTAAATAAATACATAAATAAGGAAAAATTTATAACATTCTCTTGTCATGGCCCCCAAATTAAAAAAAGCCAATGTTGGCAAGCAAAACTAATGGGAGAAAAAGTACAGTTTTGTACCTACCATAAATGTAGATGTTCGAGTGTATACACTGCTGCAGTCATTACACTTGGGTTATCCTGCCGTCAGGTGGTTCCCCAGTCGGCCTGAGTTCCAAAGTCTTGGTCCGGCGTCAGTTGCTGTCGCCTCCTCCCTGACGTCAGTGCGACAGGGGTATATAAGATGCAGCCAACGCCATTTTCTTCAGTTTTTCTTGCCCCAGATGTCAGGTGCCACCAAAAAGGTAGGCTATTCCAATTGCTAATAAAACATACATAAGTAAAGCAATCAACAACTTTCAGATACCAGCAAATATTCCCCATAGGTAGTAGAGGGTAGAAGACATAGGTACGTACCAGCAAGTAAGAGGGGATGGAGGGAGGGTAACCTGGACTGCAGCAGTGTATACACTCGAACATCTACATTTATGGTAGGTACAAAACTGTACTATGTTCATCGTGTTACACTGCTGCAGTCATTACACTTGGGTAGTATCCCAAAGCTGAGGTAGGGTGGCTGGTACTATAAGACATTAGGGGTGGCTATAAGGCCCTGCAGCACTGCAGTGGCGAAGCTAGCTCTGGCTTTAGAGTATAGAGGCAGATGGTAGTGCTTAGTGAATGTATGTACAGAACTCCAAGTTGCTGCTTCCAAAATGTCCTTGGTAGGTACTCCTCTGAGGTAGGCAGTTGAAGTGGCTGTTGCCCTGGTGGAGTGAGACCTAATGCTGTTAGGTACAGGTTTTCCATGGTGTGTATAGCAGAAACGTATACAATGTCCTATCCATTTTGAAATGGTCTGTTTTGAAATGGCTTTTCCCTGTGCTCCTGCAGCATATGCTACCAATAATTGCTCAGATTTTCTGAAAGCTTTGGTTTTGTCCAAGTAGAAGCGTAACTGCCTGTGTATGTCCAAAGAATGCAGTAGTCTCTCCCCTTTATTCTGTGGATCTGGATAAAAAGTTGGAAAGTGGATAGTTTGATTGAGAGCCACACTTGATACCACCTTTGGCATAAAGGTAGGGTTAGTTCTTAAAGACATCCTGTCTTGGTGGAAAATGATAAATGGTTCCACTGCCATTAGTGCCTGTAACTCTGAAACTCTTCGAGCTGATGTTATTGCCAGGAGTAGAGCAGTTTTCCAAGATATATATTTTAGATCTGCTGTGTTCGCTGGCTCAAAAGGAGGTAAAGTTAATTTTTCCAACACGAAGTTGAGGTCCCAAGTTGGAGTTGGTGCTCTATGGGGCGGTCTTATGTTTTTAGCCCCTCTAAGGTACTGTTTTAGCAAAGGATTAGAGAAAATTGTTGGATCCATGTTGTAATGAGCAGAGATGGCAGAGGCGTGGATCTTGATGGATGAAAAGGAGAGGGCCTTTGTCCAGCATCTCAGTTATATATTGTAGTATCTGAGGAACATTTTTGGCAAGAGGGTCAAGGCTGTGAGCCTGGTTCCAGGCACAGAATCTCTTCCATTTATCCGAATAGGCTTTTCTGGTACTAGGCCTTCTGGCCTCCAGAATGACATCCATAACAGCTTTGGAGAGAGGCATTGTTTGCTTGACTAGGTAATCTTCCATGCAGCCAGGTTTAAAGTCTTTAGCTGGCTGTGAAGTATCTGATTGTTGTGCTGAGTCAGCAGATGTGGTATTTGAGGCAAAATCCAGGGTGGTCCTTGTGCTAAGTTCTTCAAGATTGGGTACCAGTGCTGGCGTGGCCAGTCTGGTGCAATCAGGATCATCTTTGGCTCTTCCTGCCTGGCTTTGATGAGTACCTTTGGAAGGAGAGGCAGTGGTGGGAAAGCATATACTTGTAGGTTTTTCCAGCTGAATGAGAGGGCATCCACTTTCCATGCTTGTGGATGGTAAGTCCTTGTGCAGAATTTCTGTAGCTGGCAGTTCATTGGGGACGCAAACAGATCTATGTCCGGGCTCCACCATTTCTGTGTTATCATTTTGAATATTTGTGGATTCAACTCCCATTCGTGGGGATCCATGATGTTTCTGCTTAAGTCGTCTGCCAGTGTGTTTTTCTCTCCTGGCAGGAATTGTGCTTGCAGATGAACCTGATAGTTTAGAGCTGTGTTCCACAAGGTCATGGCTTGTCTGCAGAGTGGGTAAGGGTGAGTGCCCCCTTGCTTGTTTATGTACCACATAACTGTGGTGTCGTCTGTCTTTAATAGTAGATGTCCTGGATGTAGCAAGTCCTTGAAGGCTATTAGGCATTTTGTACAGCTAGCATCTCTTTTTGATTGATGTGAAGATGCCTTTGTTCTGCGGGCCACCTGCCCTGAATACATTTTCCTGCCATGTGTGCTCCCCAAGTGTAATCCGATGCATCTGCTGTCAGTGTTTGCCTGGCTGTGGGTTGGGTAAAAGGCTGTCCCTTGTTGAGGTGACAAGCTTGAGCCCACCATCGAAACTCCTGTTGCAGGCAAGGAATTAGTGGTATAACTGTTTCCAACCTTTGATAGTGTTGAGACCAGACACTCTTTAGGTACCATTGGCATTCCTTTTAACCTTGGCAGAGTGTGAAAGTGGAATCTGTAACCTTGAGATACAATGTTGAGAACCCATTTGTCTTTGGTGATCATATGCCAATTGTGATAGAAAAGTTTTCCTCCCAAGGGGGCTGCCAAGAGAGAGCTGTTTGGCAGCTGTAGTGGGAAGTCATTGGGGCTGTTTTTCATAAGGTTGTGGCCTGTCTTCTCCTTCTTTCTGGCCTGATGCACCCCATTGTCGAGGCCTGTACAGACCTTGTGGTTGACCTCTACCTCTTGGATGTCTGTATCTGCCCCTTTGGGGTCTGTCTGAAGCTGGAAAATACCAATTCTTTGTTGGCCAATTTCTGCTAAATCGAGGAGGCTGAACCTGTAAGAAATCCTTCACCGTTTGCATAGATTTTGCCTTATCCTCCATTTTCTTTAATACCTCTTCTGCCTTAACTCCAAATAACACATCCTGCTGTAAAGGTGCATCCAATAGTTTTGCTTTAACATAATCTGGTAACATATGTTCTTTTAACCAAGCATGTCTTCTAATGACAGAACCTGTAACAGCTGCTCTACAGGAGGCCTCTAAAGAATCAAAACCCCATTGCAAAGTGTGTTTTCCCACTTGTTCAGCTGCATGCAATAAATCCTGCATTTCCTTTAAATTAGTAGGATCTGAATCTGGAAGCATTTTTGTTTCAACTGAGACATCAAAAACTGCTAATATTTTAACATGTGAAACTGGCAATTTAAGGCCCTCATTGCTAAAGTTGCAGAGGTATATACTTTCCTCCCCCATCTGTCCAATGCCCTAGAATCTCTGTCAGAGGGGACTGGATTCTTTGCTGATGAGGCCTTAACCCTTTTGGGTCCCTGAGAAATAGTCTCAGGGTCGGCAACAGGGCTTTTATAAAGAAATTTGTGTGAGTCTGGGACTCTGTAGTATCTGTCAGGCTTAACTGGGGCTGGAGGTAAAGAATCAGGATTTAAGCTAGATTCAGTATACACATCATCCACTATATCTAACACTGGCAGAATAGCAAGGGGTCTGTGTTGAGGTAATAAAAGGAAGTCTCTGAGCCTTTTCTTGGATTCTGAGTTATCCTGGCCTTCCCAATGGAAATGCTCCCTCATGGTATGTAAGGTTTCACCAAAGGAGTAGTCCTCAGGCGGAGAGGCTGATGGAATTGATTCCTCAGCATCAGAATCCTCATAAGGGGGTAAGGAGTATCCTAGGTCTGAGGAAGAATCTGAAGAGATAGATACCTGGTCGGATGAGTCATAGTCTGCATCCAGTCTAGGCCTTTTATCAGGAGGGGGATGGGAACCCCTGATCAGAGTGATTAGGTCTTCGGCCATTTTGAGCATTTGTTTCTTAGGCATGAAGGCCTGTCCTGTAGAATGCTGTAGTTGTTTCTTTGTTTTTAAAGCAAGTTTAGACTTAGCAGAAGATTTAATGCTTAACTGGGTAGGTCTGAAAACACCCTCTGAGGCTGCGGGTTGTTCAACTACTCCGGATCCCTCTGAAGGGGTAGTTTTGGTAGTCTGAATAACTTGTGCGGCCGAAGGCCCAGCCATCTCCACGTGGGAGTCAGAGGCGGTCTGTGGTTCTACAGAAGCAGTCATCAGGGGCTGCAAAGGTGCCTCGCTGAAAACGGGAGGACCGGTGACTGGCCTAGAAGAGGCTTCGTCGTCAGTTTTGGGCCTCGGATGCCTATTCTTGTCTTTGCTCTTTTTATGTATTCCGGTCGTCAGAAGTTCCGACGGCATGGTATAATTGAATTTTCTGCCAAAATAATGTCGGGCAAAATCAAACCGACGTTTAATAGTGCACTTATTAAACATAGCACAAAACCGACAACCAGTGACGTCGTGGTTTGGGCCTAGGCATGGGATACAATAAGAATGGAAATCCTTATGAGGTATTTGCTTCCCACAAGAAATACAGTTATTAACTTTTACTGACATCGGTCTGAGGCAAGAAAAAGTTTCCTCAACGGGGTACTTAGCTTTGTAGAAGACTTCGGTTCTGGATTTGGAATTAAAATCTCAGGAGTCAGCCGACCAGCACTTGCGAACTGCTTTTGCTTCGGGCACCGCCCGGCAAGAAAGACTGAAGAAAATGGCGTCGGCTGCATCTTATATACCCCTGTCGCACTGACGTCAGGGAGGAGGCGACAGCAACCGACGCCGGACCAAGACTTTGGAACTCAGGCCGACTGGGGAACCGCCTGACGGCAGGATAACCCAAGTGTAATGACTGCAGCAGTGTAACACGATGAACATCAAACATAACTGTCTGTTCCCCTGTGAGAAAAGTAGTGGATGCAAAATGGTTTGCTGGACATTTATTTATTTTAACCATTTGTTAACTGGCTAATTACTCTTGTCCAAGGACCCCTTTCAGGCGTGTCCTAGGGCCATCTGGCAAAGTAGAAAAAAGTTGTTGTGTCTTTTTGGCTTTTCCCAGTTAGGGGTCGCCACAGCGGACCTCTGGTCCGCTAATGATTGGTAGTTGAGTTTTACGTGCCGAGTTACCAGCCCTGACGCACAACCTTCAACGAAGGTATGCCCATTCACGCATGTCTCCATGCAGAAGATGCTCCAGCTGAGAATCGAACCGGACAGCGTCTTACTGCGAGGCGACAATGCTACCACAGCACCACCACCGTGGTATCAAGAAGGCATGTGAAGTATAACCTGCATAAATAAAATATATATTATAAATAATAAACATAAAAAATACAAACAATGTATACATATAAAAAGTTTGCCTATCTAAAAGTTGGTCTAGCCTTCAGGATCCCTTGACCCCCCCCCCATTCTGGGGGGGGGGGTTGGTGCACTGAATCACTATCTATGCTTGTTGAAAAATATCTAAGACTTATTTTAGATAAAGAATATTTATGTCCTCAAGGACACTAAACAAGGAGTAATTTGTTCAAGTTCACTAAAGAATATGGTGATGTTACGAATTATATTTTTGTTACATTTGATGTACAGTCCTCGTTTACAATGATACCGAATAATATAGGTATCAGTATGTTAAAAAATTATTTGATAAAACAGTAATCATGAAGCTAAGTTTATTGATCTGCTACGCCTCTTTATGGCTTTATGGAGATGATACTGGAAAACAATGTTTTTATATTTGAGCATAATTTATATTGGCAGAAAGATGGCGTAGCTATGGGCACATCTACTGCCAACAGCTACACCAATATTATCATGGCTTCATGGGAAGATGAGCACATCTTTTATGCAAAATCTTATCTTTTATCGACAATTTATGGATGACCTTTTTTGCTGTATGGCAAGGGGATGATGATTCATTATTAGCATTTTGTGAATATATAAACAACACCACTGCTTTCTTGAAATTTACTATGCATAGGTCTCCTGAAATAGATTTCCTAGATGTGAGAATCCTGAAAACACAGGATGGTCAAGTGGATACCAAGGTGTTTAAAAAGGCATATTATAGGAACAAGTTCCTCCAATGACGGACAAACAATTTTATATTTTCGAAAGAACTGCGTATTATGTGGCCCTCTTCCATCGTGGCTTAGCTCACCACATTTTTTTTGGAATTTGCTTGATCCTTTTTCCTGGGTGAACCATACATTTCATCCGCTCCAAGTGGTTTCTTGGTCTATAAATATTTTCCAAAGTGGGTTTGGACCATGGCTGAAGGTGGATTTGATATACCCGAACTGGATTATAATCCAGGTTATAATATTAATGTCAATAAGAACTGCTTTAAGAGACTATCTAATTATATTATAAATGAACAGAATCCTCTCGAAGAGCACCCCTCCGCTGATTTGAATGTAGCAGAGGACTTTGATCCAACTGCATTACGTAAGGATCTGTTCAAGCCTGAAAGTAAATTACTTAGGTTAAAAAGGCTGCAGGTGCAACAGTTTCATTTTGAGCCTTCTTTAAGCCTACTTATAAAACCTCGAGGGTTGAGAATATTGAAGATGCCCACCCATGGAGAGAATTACAAAGAACTCCTAATAAAGTGGCAGCAATTGAACCTGGACCTCAGCTTTAATTACATAAGATTATTAGTAGACTTTTTTAAGCCTGAGGAACAAAGACTGGTAATTGTTATAGACAAATTACAGGATATTGAAATATAAATGAAAGCAAAACTATACTGCAAGTTCAAATTATCTGATATTATTATATATGTCAGATTTACAAATCTGTACACATTTACACATTCATACCCAGAACTGTTTATTATGCAATATATAAAAAAATGTACACAAAACAAATAGAAATGTAGTCTAAAGAAGTTATAATTCCATTATACTCAGTCCTCATCAGACCAATAATTGAAATGAATAATTGAATTAAAATGCTCCCTTTTGCATGTGCCTCACTAGACGCCTGTAATAGCTGGAGAGACTCCAGAGGTTTCTCACAAAGAAAGTACAAGACACCCAAATTAACACCTATGTGGATAGAGTGAAAGCCCTGTACTGTACTCTGCTCCTACAGGCTAAGAGGTGACCTGTGCCTGGCCTACAGGGCAGTCTCTGACTCTGCCCTAAAGGAAATGGAGCACATTCTCAAATCAAATTGCACGAGGGTCACTTGCTCCAGAGATCTTAATCTGGCCTGTGACATGAACAGATCATGCTGGAGAGACGGATACAGCTCTCAGAGATTGCCACCTCTTTGGAACAAGCTCCCAAATCACATGAAAAGTACAGTTTTGTACCTACCATAAATGTAGATGTTCGAGTGCTAATACAGCTGCAGTCATAACAGATGGGTCTCCTGCCATCAGGCGGGTCCTCGGTCGGCCAAATTCCAAAGTCTAGGTCCGGCGTCGGTTGTCGTCGCTTCTTCCCTGACGTCAGTGCGACAGGGGTATAAAGGAACCAGCCGACGCCATTTTCTTCAGTTTTTCTTGCCCCAGATGTCAGGTGCCCCCAGAAGGAAGTCAATACATAAATTTGTGTGATAATGCAGTGCAATATAATCAAAATACAGTAGTTGCAAACCCCAATCAGGTTGTATGAGGATGTGTTAGCCTATAGGCCTGTCCCAAGAGGGGAAGGAGGGAGGGAAACCTGGACTGCAGCTGTATTAGCACTCGAACATCTACATTTACGATAGGTACAAAACTGTACTATGTTCATCGTGCATACAGCTTCAGTCATAACAGATGGGTAGAATCCCAAAGCTAAGAAAGGGGTGGTAGGCACTAGGTGGAACTAGGTGGAACTAGGAGGAGCCAAAATGCCCTGCAAGACTGCAGTGGCAAAGCCTGCTCTAGATTTGGAGTATAATGGTAGGTTGTAGTGCTTGGAGAAGGTATGCACAGAACTCCAAGTGGCTGCTTCCAAAATATCCTTGGTAGGAACTCCTCTGAGGAAGGCTGAAGAGGTGGCTGTGGCCCTGGTGGAATGAGTTCTAATGCCTGTAGGAACAGTTTTGCCATGAAAGGAATAGCAAAAGCGTATGCAGTGGGCTATCCATTTTGAGATTGTCTGTTTGGAAATTGGCTTCCCTTGAGCTCCTACCGCATAGGCCACAAAGAGCTGTTCTGATTTTCTGAAAGGCTTTGTTCTGTCCAAATAATAACGCAGCTGTCTGTGGATGTCCAAGGAATGTAGTAATCTCTCCCCTTTGTTTTGAGGATTAGGATAAAAAATAGGTAAATGTATGGCCTGATTTAAAGCTACCCTGGATACCACTTTAGGCATAAAGGACGGGTTGGTTCATAAGGAAACTCTGTCCTGATGGAAGATGATAAAAGGATGGACAGCCATGAGAGCCTGTAGTTCTGAAACTCTACGAGCTGAGGTGATAGCCAGAAGGAAAGCTGTTTTCCAGGACAAATACTGCAAATCTGATGAGGCAGCTGGCTCAAAGGGAGGCAAGGTCAATTTTTCTAGAATGAAATTAAGATCCCAAGCAGGTATTGGTTGTTTCCTTGGAGGCCTTAAATTCTTAGCCCCTCTGAGGAACTGTCTAAAGAGAGGGTGAGAGAATAAAGGTGGATCAGTGTTGTATTCTGCAGAAATGGCTGAGGCATGTATTTTGATGGAGGAGAAAGAAAGTCCACTGCTTAGCAGTTCAGCCAAATATTGTAGTATTTGAGGTAAATTCAATTTTCCAGGATCCTGGCCCTTTTTCTCATTCCAGACACAAAAACGTTTCCATTTTGCGGAGTAAGCTTTTCTAGTTGATGGCCTTCTGGCCTCCAAAATGACATCCTGCACCTCCTTGGAGAGTAGGGCCTGTTGTGATGCTAAGGAATCTTCCATGCGGCTAGATTGAGTGTTTTAGCTGGCTGTGAAGAGTTTTGAAACTGTGCTGAGTCAGAAGAAGAGGCATTAGAGGCAGGGTCCATGGTGGGGAATGCGTCAGGCTCCTCAGGAGTGGGTACCAGTGTTGCCTTGGCCAGTCCGGAGCAATGAGAATCATCTTTGGTCTGTCTGCTTTGGTCTTTAATAGAACTTTGGGCAGCAGAGGAAGAGGAGGAAGGCATAAACTGTCATTGATGTCCAACTGAAAGAAAGAGCGTCCACTCTCCAGGCCTTAGGATGGAAGATCCTTGAGCAGAATTTTGTCAATTGATGATTCTTGTGGGAGGCAAAGAGATCTATGTCCAGCCTTCCCCATTCTTGGATTATTTCTGTAAAAACTTTTGGATGCAATTTCCATTCGTGTGGATCTGTCATATTCCTGCTTAGGTTGTCTGCCAGCGTGTTTTCCTTGCCTGGCAAGTACTGTGCTTGTAGTTCCATTTGTAAGTCCATGGCCATGTTCCAAAGTGACATGGCCAGTCTGCATAGGGGATAGGAATGTGTTCCTCCCTGCTTGTTTATGTACCACATAACTGTGGTGTTGTCCGTTCTTATCAATAGTTGACCTGGTTGTAGAAGGTCCTTGAAAGCTATAATAGCATTTATTACTGCTAGCATTTCTTTTTGATTGATGTGAAGGTGCTTTTCTTTTTGGGACCATTTGCCCTGAATGCACCGATCTGTCATGTGCACCCCCCAGGCGTAGTCCGATGCATCTGTTGTTATGACTTGATTTGCTTGAGGCTTGCTGAATGGAAGACCTGTGTTTGTTTGACATGCTTGAGCCCACCACAGAAATTCCTTTTGCAGACATGGAATTAGTGGTATTACTGTTTCCAAACTGTGGCTGTGTCGAGACCATATGTTTTTCAGGTACCATTGTAGTTTCCTCATATGCAGCTTTGCACATGGGATTAGTAAGATGCAAGATGCCATGAATCCCAGAGCCTGCAGGATTTTCCTTGCAGTCAGCCTGGTGCAATTTGCTAGTGTTCTGAAGTATTGAATTAGTTGCCCCTGCTTCTCTGGCGTGAGGTAGGCCATCTGGGTGTTTGTGTCCAAATTGGCACCCAGGAAAATTATCTTCCAAGAGGGTATTAACCTTGATTTCTTTTTGTTCACTGTGTATCCCAGAGATTTCAATAACATTATTACATAAGCCAGATGTTTCAGAAGAATGTGCTTGCTGTCCGCTTGGATCAGGCAGTCGTCCAAATAGGGGTATATTTGTATCCCTTGAAGTCTGCAGTAGGCAATTACTGATGCCAAGCATTTCGTGAATACTCTGGGCGCAGTAGATAAGCCAAAGGGCAATGCAGAGAATTGATAATGGGTTGAACCTGCAAGAAATCTGAGGTACCTTCTGCAATTTTGTCTGATTGGGACATGCAGGTATGCCTCCTTGAGGTCCAATGTTACCAGCCAAGACTCCTTGCCCAGCATGGGAAGAAGTTGCTGTAGAGTGAGCATCTTGAATTTTGGTACAAAAAGAAATGTGTTTAGGATGGATAGATCCAAAATAGGTCTCCAATCTTTTCCCTTCCTTGGCACCAGAAATAGCCTGGAATAAAAACCTTGACCTTGTTCTTGCATAGGTACCTCTTGAATAGCTTTCATGTTTATGAGATCTGTAATTTGCCTTTGTGCCTCTGTCCTTTGATTGTGTGGCAGGTTTGGCATGCCTCTCATTTTTGGAAGGGTGTGAAAATGGAATTTGTAGCCTCTGTTTATAATGTCCAGGATCCATTTGTCCTTTGTGACAACATGCCAATTTTTTGAAAATAATGCCAGCTTTCCTCCTAAGGGAGCTGCCATTTGAGACCTGGTTGGCATGCAAAGGGGAAAGTCATTGGGTTTGCTTTCTGAAAGATTGTGAGTTGTCCTCACCACCTCTTTGTGTAGGAGCTTGCCATTGTCTGCCTCTATACGATCCTTGGGATTGTCCTCTGCCCCTCGGGCGCCTGTATCTGCCTCTTTGGGGTCTGTCTGTGGCAGGAAAGGACCAGTTTTGGAAGGCCAATTTCTGCTAAAACGTGGGGTTGAACCTGTAGAAATTCTTTCACAGTTTGCATTGATTTAGCCTTTTCCTCCATTTTCCTTAATACCTCCTCAGCATTAGCACCAAATAGTACATCCTTTTGAAGAGGGGCGTCTAGTAATTTAGCTTTGACATGATCAGGCAAGGCTTGTTCCTTGAGTCAGGCATGCCTACGTATGACTGATCCTGTAACAGCAGCTCTACATGAGGCCTCTAGAGCATCAAAACCACATTGTAAGGTATGCTTACCCACTTGTTCTGCACTATGCATCAAATCCTGCAACTCCTTCAAGTCTGGTTGTTCAGGTTGTGACATTTTACTCTTCAATTGCGATAACAAAAACTGTTGGTATTTTAGCATATGAAACTGACAGTTTAAGGCCCTCATGGATAAGGTAGCCGAGGTATATACCTTTTTTCCCCACCTTTCTAAGGATCTGGAATCTCTCTCGGAAGGCAATGGATTTTTGGCAATGGAGGCCTTAACTCCCTTGGGGCCCTGTGAGATGGTTTCTGGGTCAGCAACATGGCTTTTGTAAAGAAATTGGTGTGAGTCAGGAACCCTGTAGTACCTGTCAGGCTTAACTGGAGCTGGAGGTATAGAATCCGGGTTAAGGCAGGCCTCCGAGTAAACATCATCTAGGATGTCCAAGACAGGAGGTATAGCCAGAGGCCTATGCTGAGGTAACAAGAGGAATTCCCTGAGCCTTTTCTTGGAATCTGAATAATCCTGGCCTTCCCAGTGGAAGTGTTCCCTTAAGGTATGCAAAGTTTCCCCAAATGAGTAATCCTCAGGGGGGGATACAGAAGGGATGGACTCCTCTGCATCAGAGTCTTCAAAAGGGGAGTAAGAATGTTCCTCATCATCAGAGTGCTCTGAAATAATGGAGCCCTGATCAGAGGAGGGGGAATCTTCCTCCACTCTGGGCCTTTTGTCCGGTGGTGGCTGAGAACCTCTGATTAGAGTAATTAAATCCTCAGCCATTTTAAGCATCTGTTTCTTAGGCATGGGGCCTGGAGATGGGCCCTGTGTTGCTGGTCTCTTAGAGTGCATGGTTGCTTTAGAATTTGTGAAAGCCTTGATGGAGAAAGAAGAGGAAGGTCTGAAGACACCTTGAGTGGAGGTGGACCTGTCCACATTCTGAGTTTCAACGCCAAGAGTGGCTTCGGTATCTGTAGTCGGGGTGTGGGCCGAGGAGCCTGCGACCTTGGGTACAGGAGACACCGTCAAAGAAGTGTCGTCGGTAATCAGGGGCTGCGTAGGTGCCTCACTGAGAACCGGACCACATGTAGTCGGCTTTGGCGTGGTGTCGGTAGAGGCCGCGGACCTCATGTGTCGGTCCTTGTCTTTGCATTTTTTAGACAAAACCGGAGTCGGAGTATCCGACGACATAGTATAGTTAAATGCTTTCCCAAAATAATGCTGGGCGAACTCCACCCGACATTTAATAGTGTGTTTGTTGAATGTAGCACAAAAGCGACAGACCAAGACGTCGTGGTCTGGGCCTAAACAAGGTATACAGAGGGAATGGAAATCCTTATGCGGTATTTGCTTCCCACAAGAAATACAATTATTAACTTTGTCTGACATCGGTCTGAGGCAAGAAAAGTTTCCCCAACGGGGTACTTAGCTTTTAAGAATACTTCGGTTTCCAAATTTCGTAATCTCAGGAGCTGGCCGACCGGCACTTGCGAACTGCTTCTGCTTCGGGCACCGCGCGGCAAGAAAGACTGAAGAAAATGGCGTTGGCTGGTTCCTTTATAGCCCTGTCGCACTGACGTCAGGAAAGAAGCGACGACAACCGACGCCAGACCTAGACTTTGGAATTCGGCCGACTGAGGACCCGCCTGACAGCAGGAGAACCCATCTGTTATGACTGTAGCTGTATGCACGATGAACATCAGAGCTATTCCCTGACCCTCTTCAAGCACAATCTGGATCAATGGATGGGTGACTGCAAATTCACTCTGAGGGTGGTGCCATGTCCCTCATGGACAGACGCAGTTAATATTAAGTACCATAGACTCTTATCTTTGTGAACTTCCCTCACCTAACCAGTGATAACTGGGGCAACTTATGACAAATATGGCTAGGCTTGTAAGGGCTCTATGGATGTTAGCCTAGTAACCATCTATGAACCAATGAAGCGTGGTGATTATACTCTGACATCTGAAAAAAAGACAAATCAGTTAAGAGCTACTGTAGCACAAGGCTCGATCTTAATAAATGTTAAATACCCCTAATTCACTTATTAAGGTTGGGTCTCATGCTAAGAAGTCAAATCTGCCAGTACTGACCAGTAAACGTCAGCAACAGCTTGTTTCTCCCTGCTGTCTGTGCCAATAATGGGTCCCTGACTTTCTCTTATAAACTTAGAAAGTTGCTACAATAACAGGATTTGTGTTTGCCTGCAGTTTCTGAAGGATAGGAAGTCTGAGAAATTACTTAAATCCTTAGTGATTTGTCAGAAAGTGTGCATCCAAAAACATTGCCCTGCACGGAAGCTATTGCACGGCTAAAATAATTATAAATTAACAAAAAATGAAGCCAGCAACTGGGAGCTGTGAAAACCAATTTAATTGGTAAAGAATTCCAATAAACAGACTGGTTTCGGCTATGGTTTTTACCTAGCCTTCATCAGTGTAAATCCACATAAGACATTTGAAATCCTTTATATAATACATCATAATTAAGAACAAAACATGATTGGTGAGCTCATGAATATGCATATAATTATTCATAAATATTCATTAAGTCCAGGCTGAAATAATGCACCTAGTTTTACTATAGCAATAACCCACGCCTGGGTGTGGGTAATGCTAAATGTACCCACGGTTGGCGTGGTTTGGTCAGGGCGGCCCGAGGACCAAACAAAGCCAACCGTGTGTAAATTTAGCATTACCCACACCCAGAAGTGGTTATTATATCATGACATTATTTAAGAAAAGAAACTATTACTTTTCTTAAATAATGGCATAATAATGCCTGTTTACTGCCCTTCCGCAGATGTCTGGCATCGGCAGTTCTGATGTACTGCGGCGCCTGCGCAGTACATCAGAGTTGTGGGCAAAAACGGAGAAAGCAAGATCTCCGTTGCTTTTATGTCTCGCTATGTTAAATGAGTTTAACATAGCGAGACAGTTTAAAATAAACGGACATCTCCGTTGCTTATTTTAAACTGTCTCGCTATGTTAAACTCATTTAACATAGCGAGACACTCAAAAGCAACGGAGATCTTGCTTTCTCCATTGCTTTTAAACACTGCCTCGCTATGTTAAATGGGTTTAACATAGCGAGACAGCTTTAAAATAAGCAACGGAGATCTCCGTTGCTTATTTTAAAGCTGTCTCGCTATGTTAAACCCATTTAACATACGAGACAGTGTTTAAAAAAAAACGAGTTATACTAATGGAAAAAAGTCCGGGAGACCGGACCTTTTTCCATTAGTATAACTCGATTTACAACGGGCACGCTGGCCAATCAGCGTGCACGTTTTGGGGGGATCATGGTATAATATCCATTTCTTTTCTTTTGCATTTAATTTGGTATGCCATCCTGATTTATTACTTCTGTCACCAATTATTTTACCAATAATGGTGAAATGAAATTTGGCTGTACTGTGTTTAAGGGTGTGTTTGTACAATGCATTGCTTGCTCTTTTACATCTGACATCACTCAAATGTTCAGATGTATGTATTCTGAAGGATCTTGATGTTTGGCCAATATAAAATGCATGGCAGCTACAAGAGGCCATATAAATAATCCAATCTGTACTGCAATTGGCAAAAAACTTTATATCAAAGATGTGACTGCTGTTGTTGCTGGAAAAATGTTTAGTTTGTAACACATATTTGCAATTGCTACAATGTCCACAGGGCATACAGCCCATAAGTTTGCCTCCTAGTATTGATGTCTGAATCATGTGCAAATTCCTAGAATTAGAGTGATGTTTATAATGATTAAAATAGGCACCCAAATGTTTGCCTTTTCTAAAAGAAAATGAACATGTATCAGGTATATAGTTGGACAAAGCAGAATCTGCTAGAAGAATGTTCCAATGCCATTTAATGATATCAATAAATTTGTTTGTATTTCTGCCATAGGTGGTTGTGAAACGCAAAATGTTATTGTTCCGTGATTCATTCCTATATCTTAAGAGATCATCACGATTAAGTTGGGATGCATAATTGCTGGCTGTGGTAACATAACCCATGCTGTAACCCCTTTGTTTAAACCTGTCTGTTAAGTCCTGGCGATAATTCTGAAAGGTGCTATCATCTGAACAAATACGTCTCATTCTAATGAATTCTTATTTTGGAATATTTCTGGCTATATGTTTAGGATGGAAGCTGGAGGCATGGAGTAAGGTGTTATATTTGGGATATTTCCGGAATACTGTTGTGCTGAGTGTATTGTCTGCACCTTCTGGTAACTAACCGGTCTGTTTATTGGAATTCTTTACCAATTAAATTGGTTTTCACAGCTCCCAGTTGCTGGCTTCATTTTTTGTGAATTTATAATTATTTTATCCGTGCAATAGCTTCCGTGCAGGGGAAAGCTTTTGGATGTGCACACTCTGTTTCCTGCTGGAAGTCTGTGGTTTGCTGTGCAGTTGTATCTGTACCAGATACTATATTCAACATATACATATATATAATCAAGGTTGAGCTCTTTCTGGCTGATTTATACAAGTTTTTTCTACAAAATAATGAGTGGAAATTCCCTCATCTGTAACATCCTCGTCAGCATTGTTAAATGACACAATACAACATTTGCTTTTCATCTGTGTGCCTCATGGATGTCTGAACTACTATAACCTAATGGAACTGGCGTTATATCGCGGATGAGGTCTTTAGGTTGCGCGCCATAAGCTATACGACAGGTGGATCCATTCAACACAGTTAAGCCTTTTCTTACGAACTTTGGCCTTATTTGCAATATATGTTAGAGTGGACTGATTTGTTTTGGCTAACTATTATAACCCAGTGGAACTGGCGTTATATCGCGGATGATGTCTTTATGTCACGCGCCATAAGCTATACGACAGGCGGATCCATCTAACACAGCTAAGCTTTTTTTATGAACTTTGGCCTTATTTGCAATACATGTTTGAGTGGACTGATTTGTTTTTTTGCTGTGAGTATCAACATTTTTTATTATAAGACATTACATTATTTTTGAGACTACATTACCAATTATTTGAATTTGCAGACTTACTTTGCATAAATAACTGCTTTTGGACAACGTCAAACCAGTCATTAGGCCCACGTTTCAAAGCAAGTTAGTCGGATTGTTTTTTCAACAAACTTTGGACTTTTTGGACTAGTATTCTTGTCTATACCAAGTACTGGGACGTTAATGCATTATTGTTCTATCTGTGCTTCTTGCTATTAACAAATGCTTAGCATTCCTATGTCTGTTGTTTAAATGACATAGTTGGTTAGACCTTATTTTTCAATATATGTGGTTCGTCAGGGATTTGTTATACTTTACATACTTTATTAACCAATGTTTAGTATTTCAAGGTTTGTTGTTTAAATGACATGGTTGGTTAAATCTCAATTTCAATACATGTTGTTTGTCAGGGGTTTCTTATATTTCAAGGACTATATGTTTATGTAGTTTTACTGGTCATCACCATTTATATTGAAGTTTCTTTAACATATAGAATTCTACTTGAATCATCTCAATAGAAACTCAGTCTGCCTTGAAAATTGTTATATTTTTTTATATGAATCATATTCCACTGGCATTATATATTTTTTATCATCAGCCACTGGTACACATATTATTGTCAGGATATATATTGATATAACAATATTTTTCTGACTCAACCAATATTTTCCTTTAATGTCTGTATGACCCATACATATTTGGATTTTATTTTGTACATATTATCCTTGAGGAACTATATATATAATTTACATATTGTGGACATTTTTTGACCAACTATATATTTTAATTGGATCCCTATCACAACACCGACACGCCACAAACCCGACACTCAAAACACCAACACCAAAACACCGAAAATGCATAAAACCGACAACTCACAAAACCGAACACCATAGCGCCGACACACAAAACTTAAACTACACATTACACACAACTATACATGCACTAACCGTAACCCAAACCCTAACCCTAAGGTCCGACACTACCGCACACTTACCCTACCCGCACCCTAACCCTAACTCACTTAACCCGCCACTAAACCTACATTCCGTCACTATCACACACTTACCCTACCCGCACCCTAACCCTAACTCACTTAACCCGCCACTACACCTAAAGCCCGTCACTATCGCACACTTACCCTACCCGCACCCTAACTCACTTAACCCGCCACTACACCTAAAGTCTGCCACTATCGCACACTTACCTTACCCGCACCCTAAGTCCGACACTACCGCACACTCACCTTTCCCGCACCCTAACCCTAAATCCCACACTATCTCACACTTACCTGTCCGCTCCCTAACGCTAAATCTCTCACTATCGCACACTTACCGACTCGTGCTCACACGTTGCCCATGTCGGTGTTTCGGCTGTCGGGATTTCACCTTGTTGATCATCTGTCTCGTCGGTCTTCTCGAGTTGGTCTTCTTAGCGTCTGTGTTTCGGCGTGTCGATCAAGTCAGGGGGACCCATTTTAATTACATCACCAACTTCAGTTTAGGTCCTCTCTATATTTTCTATTTACCACATCATTGGCCCTAATCTCGCTAAGTTTTGTCCTCCATGTTTCTACAGCAATGCAGGATATGATAATTTTTTAACCAGGTTATTGTGGACATTTTGTATATATATTGATTGTTGTCCTTTTCCAAACAATACCATAATATATTATTGAATTTGGACAAGTGGCAAGATTTTGATTTTTAGTGCATCACAACTACCATTACTGTCCTATTTGTTCTTGGAATTTGGATGTGGCTGCTACTGATACACATTTTTGTGATATCTTATTGGTTTTGATCAATCCAAATTTAGGCCATTATTGTCCTGATCATAAAAAATCCTTTTGAATAAACAATATATAGGATGTGGTGTTGTGGGCACATTATAATAGTTTTGTTGTAGGGTCACTGCTGTCCAACTAGTTTTATTATTGCACTTTTCATTTCCAATATGGATCTAAACAGAATTCTTATTGGCCTTTCCTCTGATAAGGATGATTTAGGGGGGTTTGGTATTGGACAACCATCTAATATAGTCAATTTCAATAATACTGATCATCCTGAACTATGCTGTGAAAAATTGTTTCAGGACCTAAACAAAAATATGAAAACATTGAGATCCAATGTGTGGCATCTGAAATTATTTAACGCCTATATGGCCAAGGATATAACCCCTCGAGGACTTAGGGTAAAAATTCAACCTCTGGTTACTGAGGCTGATGAACAATTAACCACAGCATGGTCAAATATTCAACAGGAATGTTCCATGAAATTCGTGGAAACACTATCCAACTATTATGAACGGGTCATTGATCAAGAAACACTGATAGTCAGTAAATTATGTAATGACTGTAATCAATACAAAGATGAACCATTTTTTTCTAACTTATTGATCAAATTAAGCTCTGACTTATTCAGTTTTGAACACCAACTAAAGGAAAGAAAAATCAAAAAGTTTTTAAGGGACCAGACTGATTATGAAAAGGTCCAACCTTTTAGACAGACCAGACATGTTAGATTCCAGGGAAGCAATAGAAATACCAACCAAACCCCAAGACGAAAACGCCCCAGATCTATTCTTAAGAAACATAATACTTTTACAGATTCTTCAGAGGGTGAATCTTCCTCTGGTACAGATATTGATACACTACACACCACAGACTCCCCGAGCCCCAAACGCAACAACAGTGGGGCCCCTTTAGGCCCTATAAGAGGGGAGGCAGGAAACACAGAAAAAGTCAGAAGTTTACAGAATCTGATGGAATTGTTGACCAACAAATAAATACAGATGCCAATACTAATGTATTGAATATTTCTGACACTGTACTATCTGAATCACAAATTGCTCTGTTAAATAAAGGTCTTTCTTTTATTCCTGTTTTTTTTGTGTCTGAGGACATTTTTGCACAGGATATAGCAGGATTTTGTAGATTAATTAACCTCAAATTACATTTTCAGGACCAACATGGACAAGACCACGTGACTGATAATTTTAAATATCATAGATCTACTTTTACTCCTCCCATGCATCCTTGTGTAAGCCTTTTTCAACAGAGTGTTCTCAAAGATCTACACTTTACATCAAACATGATTCCACCTATGTTGAATAATATTTCTCAGATTGATTCCACTAGTTTAGCAGAACTAGTTGACAACAAACAATTGGTAATCATTTCTGCTGACAAAGGAGGTGCTGTTGTTGTTATGAACTGGTCTGATTATGATATTGAAGCTCATAAACAACTGGATGATGCCAGATACTATATGAAAATGCCATTAGATCCTACTTCCATGTTCAAACAACAAATTGACACTTTTCTTAACTCAGCAGTAGAGAATGGGATTATAACATCCAATACTCTCAACCACCTTACTATTACTGATCCAGTTAGTCAATATATATATTTCTTGCCCAAAATTCACAAAGATCCTCTCCACCTCCAGGTAGACCAACTGTGTCAGGAAATGGTGCTCTTACCGAACCTCTTTCCGAATTTCTTACGAAACACTTTAAGCCTTTGTTAAAATG
Organism: Protopterus annectens; assembly: GCF_019279795.1. Classification (NCBI taxonomy): domain Eukaryota; kingdom Metazoa; phylum Chordata; order Ceratodontiformes; family Protopteridae; genus Protopterus; species Protopterus annectens. Next base: position 1,598,246,967 of record NC_056729.1, read on the forward strand.
GGTAAGATCCAGGATACAACTGAATTTTTGGGCATTATTAATGACATGCAAATAGAGGACAACTGGTGGTTATGTACCCTTGATGTTAGCGCACTATACACAAATATTCCACATTGGGCTGGACTGGATGCTGTTGAATACTGGCTTTACAAATCACAAATGTACACACCTGGCTTTAACACTTTCCTGATCTGTCTCACTGAACATGTTCTCACAAAAAAATGTTTTTTTCTATGGCAAACAATGTTACCTTCAAATCAAAGGTACTTCTATGGGGGAATCTTTTGCCCCCATTTATGCTGACTTATATATGGCATATATTGAAGATCAAATAATATATGATGATACACATAATCTCTATTTGGCTGAGATCGATATCTGGTGTAGGTATCTAGATGATTGCTGGATGGTGTGGAGGGCTGATATTAAATACTTGAATGAGTTTGTTGAATATCTTAATGATAATAAATGGGGCCTACATTTTACCATCAATTATGATAAATATAGGATCACCTATTTGGATGTATTAGTTACCAGAAATGCAGACAATACACTCAGCACAACAGTATTCCAGAAATATCCCAAATATAACACCTTATTCCACGCCTCCAGCTTCCATCCTAAACATATAGCCAGAAATATTCCAAAATCACAATTCATTAGAATGAGACATATTTGTTCAGATGATAGCACCTTTCAGAATTATCGCCAGGACTTAACTGACAGGTTTAAACAAAGGGGTTACAGCATGGGTTATGTTACCACAGCCAGCAATTATGCATCCCAACTTAATCGTGATTATCTCTTAAGATACAGGAATAAATCACAGAGCAATAACATTTTGCGTTTTACAACTACCTATGGCAGAAATACAAACAAATTTATTGATATCATCAAACGGCATTGGAACATTTTTCTAGCAGATTCTGCTTTGTCCAACTATATACCTGATACATGTTCATTTTCTTTTAGAAAAGGCAAAAATCTGGGTGCCTATTTTAATCATTATAAACATCACTCTGATTCTAGGAATTTGCACATGATTCAGACATCAATACTTGGAGACAAACTTATGGGCTGTATGCCTTGTGGACATTGTAGCAATTACAAATATGTATTAAAAACTAAACATTTTTCCAGCAACAACAGCAGTCATATCTTTGATATAAAGTTTTTTGCCAATTGCAATACAGATTGGATTATTTATATGGCCTCTTGTAGCTGCCATGCATTTTATATTGGCCAAACATCAAGACCCTTCAGAGTACGTATATCTGAACATTTGAGTGATGTCAGATGTAAAAGAGCAAGCAATGCATTGTACAAACACACCCTTAAACACAGTACAGCCAAATTTCATTTCACCATTATTGGTAAAATAATTGGTGACAAATAATAAATCAGGATGGCATATCAAATTAAATGCAAAAGAAAATAAATGGATAGTAAAACTAGGTGCTTTATTTCAGCCTGGACTTAATGAATATTTATGAATGATTATATGCATATTCATGAGCTCACCAATCATGTTTTGTTATTAATTATGATGTATTATATAAAGGATTTCAATTGTGTTGTGTGGATTAACACTGATGAAGGCTAGGTAAAAAACCATAGCCGAAACTGGTCTGTTTATTTAAATTCTTTACCGATTAAATTGGTTTTCACAGCTCCCAGTTGCTGGCTTCATTTTTTGTGGATTTGTCAGAAAACCAACCATGGATTTTATGATGAGAAGACCACAAATATGAGGCAAAAATCTGGACATTCTGCAAAAACTTGGACAGTTGGGAGGCATGGAAGGTCAGTGTAAACATAAGAGACAAAGTTACACTGTCTTTATGGCAGTGCTTGCTAAGTGCTTTATGGCTTTGAAAGCCAGTAAAACCCTAACAGAGGAAATCGGTATTAGCTTGTGATAAACATGTAGTGTTTTCTCCCACCCTCCCTATTGGCATTTGTCTTTATACCTGCTGGCCTTACAGTTGCCCACCCCTACTCTAAATTTGATCTTGGACACTCCTCCCAGTCTAGTGTCATTAGCTCATTCTACCTAATACAGAGAGAACATCTGAGAAGGCCAACCCACTTAGTTTCTTTCCTTCTGTTCCTCCTTCCTTAAAAAAAAATTGCCTGAATATCCTTGTATTCTGACTGTGCTTCTCCAACATTTTGGAAATACAGAGTATATTTTAGTGCACTTATTAAAACTGTATTTGCCTTAATACTACTACAACTCAAGTGCTCTAGGTTGCACTGCATCTGAATTGCTTTAGTGTGTTTTAGCTGCTTTTCTGTATAAATAGACTTTTCTGTACATGTAGACTACTTATTCTACTGTACTACTGCCTCTTAAATCATCTTTCAGTTGTGCACTTGCCTTGCTACATTTAAAAAGTTTTAAATTGCTAATTTTGTAGAGTTTTAATTGTATTTACTGTTTAGGGCTACACACTCAAGTGTGTTAGCCTTTTCTGTGTTTATTTAGTGTATTATTGCATTGTTTAGCCAGTTTTAGCCAAAAATAAAAAAAATACTATCTTGTTTGCTTGTTTCCCGCCTTTCCTAGCTAGTATAGTCCAGATCCCAGGCTTTGCTGGGTTCAGGACTTCATTTTCTGTGTTCCGAGCTATCCAGACCGTGCTGTGGTAGAGGGAAGTCCTACTGCTGAACAGTGGGAGTGGTGAGCATTGTACTGCCTGTCTAACACTAGAGGAGCAGTTTCCAGCTCTGAAATTGTAATTTTAGCCATTTTGGGCTGATTTCTATCCCTTTCAACTTTCTAGCATAAAATTGCGCATGTTTGCGCATTTTTCGCATTGTGCAGCACCTCGGGGCTGTGGTTAAGCTATTCCAGGTGACAGAAAGTCTGCTCTTCAAATTTTTCCTTAGTACTAGCTGGTTTCTCAGTAGTAGCACTAAAATCTGAACCCCTGTGACTAGCACTTGCTCTAGAACCTGCTGGAAAGCACTAGGAAGCCTAAAACTGATACAAGCACTCAACTCTCCTTGTTAATAAGGAGAAAATAATCGTAGGCACTAAACAGCCTATAACTGCAAAGTACCTTGGAAAGGTAAGGGGAAAACAGCTCTTGTACTTTACAAAAAAGTACCTAAACAGGCATGTCCAAGGGTCAGCTTCCGGTGATTTCTCCTGTCAACCTGGTGAATCTGGGCATACTGGGGCAATGCAGCAACTGCCTCATGTACACAGATAACCCTCTCCTCCTACCACCCAACACTACAACCTGTGAGAGATGCACCTACATAGCCAAACTGAAAGCAAAGCTCTCTCCAGCCAAGATTGTGCTAGACAGTCAAGAGGAGAAGGTTAACAACTGCACTACACCTCAAGCAACACATAGCCCTTCAAAACCCACACCATCAACACCCACACATAGCAACACTAAACCCACATATGCGGAGGCCCTTAACATTAACCTGCCCAAGCAACAAGGGCCTCCGAAGCCGAAACGCAAACAAACACCAGTCACAACCAAAGTGACACATAGCTCACAACACCAGTGTGCCACCCAACAACAGCCCCTAAGGCAAGACAGCGTACCCAACACTTCAGTCCTAGGTGACTCTATAGTATAGTCAGGCACACTGATGTCCCACTCACCACGCTGAACAAGGAGAAAATTACAGTCAGCTACCTGTCAAGTGCTAGGATCCGCCACATAACACATGCACTCAAGTCACTCCACAACAAGTACAAATACGACTCTGTCATTGTCCATGTTGGAGTGAATGACTTGAGATGTACCTCCCTGGACTACATGAAAAAAGACATGGAAGAGCTCTTGGATCATGTGGCCCAGGCAGGTATGACCCTAGCCCTGAGTAGAAGCCTTCGCCCAGAATGATACCACAGTATAAGGACAAAATGATTTACTTCAATAATTGGCTAAGCTTCTGGTGTCATTCAAAGGGGATCCAGTATATGTCTGCCTGGGACAACATAATTGACACACCACGATGCTTTGCCAGAAATGGTCTACACCTGTCACCCCTGGGATTCAGGTTACTGGCTAAAGCTCTTGCCACCCATATAGTGCCTTTTTAGGCAAGGTTTAAAGGATAAAACCACCACCGTAACAGGTACAAGCATGCAAAATCTAAAGGTAATGCTACTCAGTGCTAGAAGTCTAAACCTCAAAATGCAATCGCTTGAGGCACACCTAAAAATGGAGAACATCGATATCTGTGCAGTAACTGAGACCTGGTTTAAGGCTCTAGAGAGCACTCTTGCAATACCAGGCTACAACTCTAACGGATTCCACGAGACCACCTGGTCTCAATGATTTTATAAGTATAAAACCTTTTTTAGCTTTAGAGTAAATTTCAACTCTTAGGTTTATTACTGGGATTTTTAACTTTATCACACAAGTGAAGTGCATATATTTATATATTTTTTATTAGATTTTTTATTAGATAGTTATATGGATAATTACAGTTACACCAAGAGGTTTTACCCACCGTATATATTACTGCATATATTACTATTGTATATATTATTATATTACATGTGTATTTGAAAGTCACATCTTGATTTAAGGTTGGTTTACTTACAGTGTATTATAGAAAATGTGTAATATGGCTTTAAACTTTTTGGCAGGATTTTAATTAGTTAAACATCAATTAAGGTGATTTAGGATGTGTATAAATACTTTGGGATGATATGTGTTGTTTGTTCTGATGAAGACTGATCACCAGTCGAAAGCGCTTAACCAGTCGTGTGGAATTGTTCAATAAACTATCGTGAGTTTTTACCAGTCGTAAGAGCAGTTTTCCTTTCACTCACCATCTTCAGTTCTTGTGTTGTTGGCTTTCCCAGTTTGTGAACAGGCTACAACTCTTACCACACTTTTCGGCCAACAAACCAAGACCAAAACACTAAAGATGGAGGGAGGAGTGTCCATATTCACCAAGGATATTCACACCTCCAGGCTAGTTGCCCAACACAATGCATCTGAAATTCTTCAGGTGCAAATAACACTAGGTAAGACTGCAATCCAAACTGTAGCTTGCTATAGATCCCCCACCATGCCCCAAGATTCTCACTACACCTTTCTAAACATACTGGAAAATATTAAGATACAACCAAACACCCTAATACTGGGTGATTTCAACTTCCCTGCCATTAACTGGGAAAACTACTCGGGTAAGGAAAGGAAACCTCCGTAAAAACTTCTCCAAAGCCAACTTCATGTTACTCAAGTCAGAAGTGACAAACTTCATGACACCCATGCAGATGGGAGCTGAAAGTTCGACTGCTGAATCCTACACTAAGGCACTGTATGAGCACATCCACTCATGCATGAATCGTGCCATCCCAAACAGAACCAAGATGTTCTCCTCCAAAAAAAGAAAGCCAATCTGGTGGTCCCCTGCCATAAACAAACTATACAACAGAAAAAAGAAACTTTTGCAAAAAAGAGGAAAATACCAAGATGCAAAAAACTCCCTTACCAGCCTCAGTAAGAAGCTGAGATCCCACATAATATCCTCCAAAGCTAGTCATGAAAATAAAATTGCCAAAGATTCCAAAGACAACCACAAGGCATTCTATAGTTATGTCAAGAATCTAAATGGCAATGCTCAGATATGTTCTGAGCTACAACAGAATGGCATTAAATATACTGATCCCAAGGATATTGCCAATATCCTAGCAGATTGATTTAGTGCCAACTTCGCCCCCCCTCACCCCCTAAAGGGCCCATCTCAATACCAAAAGATTGCCAAATTCCAGTAATCACAGCCACACAGGCAGAAACCGCATTCTCCAAAGCTAAGAATACAGCATCCATGGGACCAGATGACATCCTGGGCTGTGTACAACATGAACTACAAAATGAACTGGCACCTCACCTAAGTGTCATGTTTAATCATACCCTCACCTCAGGCTTTGTGCCCACTGAGTGACGCACAGCTACAGTTATCCCACTCCACAAGGGGGGATCCACCTTGGATCCTGGGAACTACCGTCCCATCAGTCTGACGAGCCTGATCTGCAAGGGCATGGAACGCATTATCATGAAACTTATAAACAAAGACACTGGCAACCTTCAAACACTGGACCCCACCCAGTTTGGGTTCATGAAGGGCCAATCTTGTCTCCTGAACCTGATTGACTTCTTTGAATCAGTCTCCAGAGCTGTGGACAAGGGTAAGGTGGTCCACACAGCCTATCTGGACCTTGCCAAAGCCTTCAAAACCATCCTCCACTCTGGAATCATAGATAAACTTACTAAGCTGGGCATAAATCCCTACGTCACTCAATGGGTTGCCAACTGGCTTACCGACAGAACCCAGACTGTAAAAGTAGCTGACTCCAAATCCAGCTCCAGACAAGTGACAAGTGGAGTACCTCAGGGTTCAGTCCTGGGACCGCTCTTGTTTGGCATCTACTTCTCTGAAGTACAGGCCAACACTAAGGGACTCTAGCTAACAAAGTTCGCAGATGACTGCAAACTGAGAGCCATTACTGAATCCCCAAATCATGTGGATATTCTACAAAAGGGCCTTACAGAAACAGATGCTTGGTGCCAGAGCCATGGGCTCAAGCTTAATGCCAAGAAATGTATAGTTATCCCCATTGGGAAAAAAACGTGTACCCATGAATTACCACATAGGTGGCAGTACACTAAACACTGAAGGTGTGATGAGAGACTTAGGGATACAGGTGGACAGTGGTCTCACCTTCGATAACCACATCGCCACAACAGTCAGGAAATCTTTCCATCTGGCACACCTCATCTCTATATATAGAGTACAATGTCCCGTTTGGTATGTACCTCACAAGACATCTGCAACAGCTGGAAAGGCCACAGAAATACCTCACTAAAAGAATCACAGGTCTAAAGCAGATGCCCTATGCTGACCGTCTAAAAAAACTCCAGCTATACTCTGTGGCATATCGTCTACTCAGAGACAATCTCTGGTTAACATACAAGGCCATGTCAAACCCTCAGCAGTTGGACATGTTCCACTTAAAGAAATCCCTCAGAGCCACACGCTCCAGGGATCTAAATCTTGTCATCACAATGAGCAAAACATGCTGGAGGGATAGGTTCCTGACCCAGAGACTCCCCATACTCTGGAATAGACTGGCCATGCATGTCAAGCACAGTGCCTCCTTGGCCCTCTTCAAAAGGAACCTTGACGATTGGATGGGAGATAGGAAATTCACCCGGGGGATCACATCAGTCGCCCTGCTAGACAGGGGTCCAGGGAAGTAAATATTGAGGGAAGAAATATCCAGGGAATTGTTACGGCTAGGCTTGTATAGGCCCTAGGGACAATACCCTAGTACCACCCTATGAACCTATGAACTACCATAGACCCTCACCTCTGCGAACTTCACTCACCTAACCACCGACAATTGGGACAACTCAAGATAAATATGGCTAGGCTGCAACTGTAAGGACTCTAGGGCCGTTAGCCTAGTAACCTTCTATGAACCTATGAAGTTATGATTTGCGACCTGCTCATAACCCTTTATGTTACACACGTGAAAGAAGTTGAAGGGTTTTACACAGTATCAAACATCTACATTTGTATGCTCCTATGCAAAAGAATGTAAAATATAATATGCATATATATAATGTTTCTTAGTCCCTGCAAAATCCAATCATGTTCAGCACTTGTTCAGAACTTGTAAGCACTAAATAAGCTACTAATTACTATAGCACTCAATCTTCCTCATTACCTAGAGGAAAATAGTTTTTTATTCAGGCATGTCCAACGGTCAGCTCCTAGTGTTCTCTCCTGTCTATCTGATGAATCTGGGCATCTTGAGACAATGTAAAAATTGCCTCATGTACAAAGACATTAATCCCTACGTCACCCAATGGGTTGCCACCTGGCTTACTGTAAAAGTAGCCAACTCCAAATCCAGCTCCAGACAAGTGACAAGTGGAGTACCTCAGGGTTCAGTCCTCGGACCGCTCTTGTTTGGCATCTACTTCTCTGAAGTACAGGCCAACACTAAGGGACTCTGGCTAACAAAGTTCGCAGATGACTGCAAACTGGGAGCCATTACTGAATCCCCAAATGACGTGGATAATCTACAAAAGGGCCTTACAGAAACAGATGCTTGGTGCCAGAGCCATGGGCTCAAGCTCAATGCCAAGAAATGTATAGTTATCCCCTTTGGGAAAAAAACATGTATCCATGAATTACCGTATAGGTGGCAGTACACTAAACACCGAAAGTGTGATAAGAGACTTAGGGACACAGGTGGACAGTGGTCTCACCTTCGATAACCACATCGCCACAACAGTCAAGAAATCCTGTTATGTGGCACACCTCATCACTAAGGGCTTTTCATCCAGAAAAAGGAGGTCATTGTCCCACTGTACTCATCCCTCATTAGACCCATTATAGAATACAACGCCCCGTTTGGTATGTACCTCTCAAGACATCTGCAACAACTGGAAAGGCCGCAGAAATACCTCACTAAAAGAACCACAGGCCTAAAGCAGATGCCCTACACTGACCACCTTAAAAAACTCCAGCTATACTCTGTCACATATCGTCTACTCAGAGGCGATCTCTGCTTAACATACAAGGCCATGTCAAACCCAGAGCTGTTGGACATGCTACACTTAAAGAAATCCCAATCCCTCAGAGCCACACGCTCCAGGGATCTAAACCTTGTCATCACAATAAACAAAACATGCTGGAGGGATAGGTTCCTGACCCAGAGACTCCCCAGACTCTGGAATAGATTGCCCATACATGTCAAGCAGAGTGCCTCTTTGGCCCTCTTCAAAAGGAACCTTGACGATTGGATGGGAGGAAGGAAATTCACCCCAGGGATCACGTCAGTCGCCCTGCTAGACAGGGGTCCAGGGAAGTAAATAGTGTGGGAAGAAATAGCCATGGAATTGTTATGGCTAGGCTTGTATAGGCCCTAGGGCTGATAGCCTAGTACAAACCTATGAACCTATGAAGACAACCCTCTCCTCCTACCACCCAACACTACAATCTGTGAGAGATACACTTATCTAGCCGAACTGGAGGTAAAGCTCTCTCCAACCAACACTGAACGTGACAGTCATGAGGAGAAGGTAAACATTTGCACCACACCACACTCATCACATAGGCTCACTAAATCTACACCACCAAAATTCACACATAGTAACACAAAAACATTCGTGGAGGCTCTCAATAATTATCTGTCTAAGCAACAGAGACCTCCAAAGCAGAAATGCAAGCAACCTCCATCCCTCAACACAACCCAAATGACACATTGCCCACAGACTCAGTGTGCCACTCAACCACAGAAAATAAGGAAAAACAACATACCCAACACACTGATGTCCCCCTTACCAGGCTAAACAAGGAGAAGGTTACTGTCAGCTGCCTGTCGGGTGCCAGGATCCGCCACATAACCCATGCACTCAGGTCACTCCACAAGTACAAATATGACTCTGTCAGTGTCCATGTTGGTGTGAATGACCTGAGACGTACCTCCCTGGACTACATGAAAAGAGACATGGAAGAGCTCTCCGATCTTGTAGCCCAGGCAGGTATGACCCTAGCCCTAAGTAGTATTCTGCCATCGCCCAGAATGACACCGCAGTACAAGGACAAAAATGACTGACTTCAACAATTGGCTAAGCTTCTGGTGTCATTCTAAGGGGATCCAGTATCTGTCTGCTTGGGATGACATGGTCGACAGACCACGATGCTTTGCTACAGATGGCCTGCACTTGTTGCCCCTGGGATTCCGGATACTGGCTAAGGCTCTTGTTGCCCCTATAGTGCCTTTTTAGGCAAGGTTCAAATAACAAATTCACCACCATAACAGGAATAGGCAAGCAAAAACTGAGGGTAATGCTACTCAATGCTAGAAGGCTAAATCTCAAAATGCACTCACTCGAGGCACTCCTTAAAATGGAGAACATCGATATCTGTGCAGTGACTGAGACCTGGTTCAAGGCTCCAGAGAGCACCCCTGCACTACCAGGCTATAACTCATACCACACTTTTCAGCCATGTAACCTGGACTGAAACACCACAGGCGGAGGTGTGTCCATATTCATTAAGGATATCCACACCTCCAGGCTAGTTGCTCAGCATAATGCATCCGAGGTTATCCAAGTGCAACTAACTCTGGGCAAAACTACAATCCAAATTGTAGCTTGCTACAGATCTCCCACCATGCCCCAGGATTCCCACTCCTCTTTTCTTGATGTACTGGAAAATATTAGGTTTCAACCAAACACCCTAATAATGGGTGACTTCAACTACCCCACCATTAACTGGGAAAACTACTCGTGTACCAACTCCTTAGCTCAACGCTTTCTGAAATTCATAAACTCCAATCCCCTGGATCAACTTATCCCCACCCCCTCCAGGGGCAACAATATCCTAGACCTAGTCATTACCAACATGAGTGACCAGTGTTCCACACCTGAAGTCAACTCTTCATTGGTCCGATAACCTAATCATCCTTGATATCCACATCCCGACCCCAACCCCCATTAAGGAAACCACAGTAAAAAATTTCTCCAAAGCCAACTTCATGCTTCTTAAGACAGAAGTGGTGAACTTCATGACACCCATGCAGATAGACAATACAGTTAAAACTGCTGAATCCTACACAAATGCACTCTATAAGCACTTACACGAGTGTATGGATCGTGCTATCCCAAACAGAAACAAGACGCTACCCTCCAAAAAAGGGAAGCCAATCTGGTGGTCCTCTGCCATAAACAAACTGTACAAAAGAAAGAAGAAACTGTTGCAAAAGAGAGTAAAATCCCAAGAGTGGAGGGGCTCCCTGGTCAGCCTCAGTAAGAAGCTGAGATCCCTTATAAGATCCTCCAAAGCTAGCTATGAAAACAAAATCGCCACTAATTACAAGGACAACCACAAAGCATTCTATAGCTATGTCAAGAATCTCGATGACAACACCCAGCTCTGCTCTGAGTTACAGCACAAAGGCAAGAAAATTACAGAACCAACTGATACTGCCAACATCCTGGCAGATAGGTTCAGTGCTAACTTTAACCCCCTCTCACCCCCTAAAGGGCCTATATCTATACAGGAAGAATGCAGAGTCACTGTAATCACAACTACGCAGGTAAAAGCTGCACTCTCTAAAGCCAAAAACACAGCATCCATGGGACTGGACAACATCCCAGGCTGCGTTTTACATGAACTTCAGAACAAACTGGCTCCCCACTTAAGCACCATGTTCAATAATAGCCTTGCATCAGGCTTTGTGCCCATTGAATGGCGCACAGCAACAGTTATCCCACTCCACAAAGGGGGAGCCACCACTCATCCCAGGAACTATTGACCTATTAGCCTGATGAGCCTGGTCTGCAAGGCCATGGAACATATCATCATGGAACTCATAAACAAAGACAATGGTAACCTCCAAACTCTGGATCCCACCCAGTTTAGGTTTGTGAAAGGCAGATCATGCCTCCTGAACCTGATCGACTTCTTTGAGGCAGCCACCAAAGCCGTAGATGAGGGTAAGGTGGTTCACACAGCCTATCTTGACCTCGCCAAGGCTTTCGACACCATCCTCCATTCTGGAATTATAGCTAAACTCACTAAACTAGGTAGAAATCCCTACGTCACAAGATGGATTGCCAACTGGCTCACTGACAGAACCCACACTGTAAAAGTTGCAGACTCCAAATCTGACCTCAAAGCAGTGACAAGTGGAGTACCACAGGGTTCCGTCCTGGGACCTCTCCTGTTTGGTATCTACTTCTCTGAAGTACAGAGTAACACAGAAGGCCTCTGGCTATTGAAGTTCGCAGATGACTGCAAACTAGGAGCCATAGTCAAGTCCCCAAATGATGTGGATATCCTACAGAAGGGCCTCGCTGAGACAGATGCCTCGTGTCAAGAGCCATGGCCTCAAGCTCAATGCTAAAAAGTTCAGTGTCATCCCCTTTGGTAAAAACTCTGTACCCATGAACTACCACATAGGCAGCAATCTACTTAACACAGAATGCGTGATAAAAGACCTTGGGACCCAGGTGGACAGTAGTCTCTCCTTTGATAGTCACATCGCCACACAGTAGTCAGGAAGTCCTTCTACGTGGCACACCTCATCATAAAAGGGTTCTCATCCAGGAAAAAAGAGGTCATTGTTCCCCTCTACTCAACACTCATTAGACCCATTATAGAGTACAACGCCCCTTTTGGAATGTACCTCACAAGCCATCTGCAGCAGCTGGAAAGGCCACAGAAGTACCTCACAAAGAGGATTACTGGCCTCAAACAAATGCCCTACACTGACCACCTCAAAAAACTAGCTTTACTCCGTAGCATATCTCCTACTCCGAAGTGATCTCTGCTTAACATATAAAGCTATGTCAAACCCAGAGCTGTTGGACATGCTACACCTAAAGAAATCCCAATCCCTCCAAGCTACACGCTCTAGGGACCTAAACCTTGTCACCACAATAAACAGGACATGCTGGAGGGATAGATTCCTGTCCCAGAGACCTCCCATACTTTGGAACAGGCTACCCATCTATGTCAAGCAAAGTTCTTCATTAGCACTCTTCAAGAAAAATCTTGATGAGTGGATGGGAAATAGGAAATACACCCCGGGGATCACTTCTGTGTCTCTGCTTGACAGCGGCACAGGAAAATAACTTTCTTGGGTGGCGTAAGCCTGGGAACCTTGTTGGCTAGGCTTATGTATGCCCTTGGGCCGATAGCCTAGTACCTACCTACGAACCTATGAACCTATGTTGGCGGTGTATAGAGTAGAAGAGAATGAATCTAATATGTATCAATCACCCAGATTTAGCAAAGCAATCACACTTGTTTAGATCATTCAGATAAATCTTAAATTATTTTCTGAAGGTTTTTTGAGAGATGTCTTGTCTCTTAATTTTGTCTGGGACGTTATTCCAAGCTGTTTTACTAAAGGCTTTTTCTATAAGATCCACTCAGTATTTAGGTCTGACTAATTAGGTAGGAATGGCATTTATTTATTTACTTAAGATTTCATAACTGAGTAGGTGAGCTGGTCTGTTGACCCTGTTCATCCTCAACCCAAGTACAAACTGTGCAGCCTTATAGTAACTGGTATTGTAAGATTAACAATAACACAGTTATAAATGACATTGAGTTATACTGTCTGAAACACAGAAGATATTTACAGTAATATAATTTGGTATGCAAGGTAAAGGATGTCTGACACATTCAGAATGTAAATTAGCCAGTGTTACGAAAACAGTTGCACTTAGATCCATTTTATAAGTGATCTTTGTATTGAATGTTCAAATAGTTTTAATGTTACAAGTTTTATATTATGAATAGTCACAGTACATAAGAAAAACTTCAACCTTGATCTCTTCCAAAGAGAACTAAGAGCATGTAACTGGTCTCCCTTAAAATGCCTCACACTGGAGGAAGCTGTTATTTACTTTAATTCTAACTTCCTAGCCATATTAGACCACCATGCACCAACCTGCTTCTATCAGAATGAGAACTAAATCTGCCCCATGGCTTTCAAAAGAAACCAGGCAAAAAATCCACCTCAGAAATAAATACTGAAATAAATCTCGTTTAACTAAAAAACCAGTAGATCAACAAAACTTCAGACAGCTGAGAAATTAAATTAAAAAAAGCTGTACTGTCTGACAAAAGAAACTACTACCTACAATTCCAGCAGACCCATCATAATCAACCACAAAAGTTCTGGGCAAGTATTAATCAATTATTACACCCAGGTCAATCCATCACACCAAACCCACAAGGCAGAGACCAAGAGAATCCCAAGCAGACTGCTAATGTCTTTAATACCTTTTTTACTGAGGCCATGCAAACTCTTGCCAGTCAGTTATCTATTCAGGACTTAATTATATCCAACTCTAACTCTAACCCACCCCCTCCATTTCTCTTCCAGCCATTCCCAACAACATATATTCTTACCCTTATCCAAAAACTGAAACCGTGCACTCCTTCAGCAGACCAACTATCTGCTGAATATCTACAAAAGGCAGCCAAATCCATCGCCTATCCCATTTCCATTCTCATCAATAGAACCATCAGTGAAGGACACATCCCTAGAATCTGGAAAGACTCCCATATTATCCCACTTCATAAGGGTGGAAACTCTACTGAACTCTCCAATTACCATCCCATAGCCCTACTGTCTCCCTTAGCAAATATCATGGAAAAATGCATCTATAGACAATTGTTAGACCACCTAATCCAAAAAAACTTACTTTCCAACTCTCAACATGGTTTCAGACCTTCCCACAGCACTACTACTGCCCTCCTTTCCTTTATAGACTATATTAACAAAAACCGTAACCTCAATATGCTCTCCTCTGTACTGTTTATAGATCTGTCTAAGGCTTTCGATATGGTAAATCACCAGATACTTATAAATGTCCTCAAATCCCTGTCACTAGATGAACTAGGTATAAAATGGTTCCAGTCCTATTTGGATAACAGACAACAAGCTGTGCTTTGGAATAACCCATCTGCCCGTTAACACTGGTGTCCCTCAAGGGTCCATATTAGGACCTCACCTATTTTCAATAATTATCAACGACCTTCACCTAGCAATCCCCCAAGCTACATGCATACAATAGGCAGATGATTCTGCACTTATATGCTCAGCCACATCTATATCTGAACTCACTCCCTCACCCAAAAGGTGTTTAACACAGTTGAACAATGGTTTACACGCCACTGTCTCCTTCTGAACCCCCAAAAAACTAATCTCCTCCTTTTTACTCCTACTTGTAAGACTCATAGACTTCACAGTAACACCTAATAACGGTACTCTCATATCCCCAGATCCAACTACCAAACTACTAGCTATCACCATAGATAACAACCTTAACTTTGACACCCATATTAACAATACTCTAATATCTGTTAATAGAAAACTAGGCTCTCTCTACAGGATCAAACCCTTCCTCTCTCCTGCAGCTAGAATAACTATTGCTCACACCCATCTAATTTCTACTCTCCACTATGCCTCACCCATATATACTAATCTCTCTAAAAACAACCTTAATAAAATGGAAAACTCCTACAATAACATAACCAGATTTGCTACAGGTAACCCTTTTAGAACCCACCACTGTTTTAATTTAAAGCAGCTAGGATGGCTTGAATTACAAAATCAGCCTAAATTCCACCAACTTACCATTGCCCATAAAACCCTTTACCAACCTACCAATACCCCTATACTATCTACCCTCATTATCCCCTACAACAATCTAAAGACCTTACGATCATCACATAAACTTCTTGCAAATATTTGTAAATCAAACAACAGGGCTGTTGACTCTCTTTTCTCTAATACTGTTGGAAAATCCTGGAACCTTCTTCCTAGCGAACTTTCCTCTCTTCCCTCTATATCACTCTTTAAAAACAAACTGAAACTTTTCTTTAGAACACACTGGTTGTGCCCCTGTACTAAACGATAATACACCAAAATAATTTATTCCATAAAGCTTTCGGGTCTACACCCTTCATCAGTACAAAGCAATAACATTACTACAACATTTAAATAGGAGAGATCATATAGTTACATGCTTCAGCCCATCCCACCACTTAATAATCAGCCAAATCTTAAAAAGACAATACATCATTTAAAATCATACTAAAATTCTATCTAACTATAATATTACAAAATATAATACTTAATCAGTAAATCAGTATTTAAATACCATACTAAAATATCTTACAATTATATTGCATGTGGTTATAGTGTATTATAATAAATACATAAATACACATATAAACATATACAAAAAACGTATATAGAAACCTTGCAACAACCATCATATACATACATATAAGTACCATTGTACACTTTTACACAACATTTCATAACTATTACATAAACATATACTTTATGCATTATATGTATTTCATAACCTTTCCCTTTGCCTCTTTACTAGTAGGGGCTTTAGGCTGACGGCATTATTTAGACCAGGGAACACATCTGCCTGAAGTCTAATAATCCATTCTAATTCTTTTAATTCTAGACAATTATTAATATCCCCCTTCCTTAAACTAATATCTGTTGTAGCCAATACCCTAAATCTAAAAACATGCTTTTCGCCTTTATCTATAACGTGTTTACTCAAAGCATTTGTCAATACTTTCCTCCTAATCTCCAATTTATGCTCAGTTATTCTCTCATAGGTTCATAGGTTCATACTAGGCTATCTGCCCGAGGGCATTTATAAGCCTAGCCCATAGTTTTGTGGCTTACGCCACCCCTTTAGTTTGGAGAAACTATGCCCATTATTTTGCTGTGCCTCTGTCGAGCAGTGACACTGAGGTAACCCCTGGGGTGTATCTGCGATCTCCCATCCATTGGTCAAGATTCCTCTTGAACAAGGCCAGCGAGGTGCTCTGCCTCACATAAACCGGGATTTTGTTCCACAGCATAGGGAGTCTTTGGGTGATGAATCTATCCCTCCAGCACGTCCTATTAATAACCGTGTCAAGGTTTAAGTCTCCGCCTTGTGGCTCTGAGGATCTAGAATTTTTGAGATGAAGCATGTTCATCAAATCTGGGTTTGACATGGCCTTGTATGTCAGGCATAGGTCACCTCTGAGCAAACGGTAAGCAACTGAATATAACTGGAGTTCTTTCAGTCGGGCAGCATAAGACAGATTTTTGAGACCCTTTATCCTTTTGGTGAGGAACTTTTGTGGCCTCTCCAGCTGCTGCAAGTGTCGGGTCAGATACATTCGAATGGGGCATTGTACTCGATCATTGGTCTGATGAGTGATGAGTATAGGGAGACTATGACTTCCCTTGATCTAGATGTGAATCCCTTCATGATAAGGTGGGCAATGTAGAAGGTCTTCCTAACTACTTTAGCAATATGAGTGTCGAATGAAAGGCTACTGTCAACCTGGGTTCCCAGGTCCCTAATAACTTCTTCTGTGTTCAGGGGATTGCCACCTATATGGTAGCTAGGGGTAATCTTATTTTTCCCGAAGGGTATGACTATGCATTTCTTGGCATTTAACTTTAGGCCATGGCTCTGGCACCAGTTATCCGTTTCTGTGAGACCCTTCTGAAGGATATCTGTGTTGGATGTGTTTTCAACTACGGCGCCCAGTTTGCAGTCATCTGCAAACTTTGTCAGACATAACCCTCCTGTGTTTGCTTGTACTTCAGAAAAGTAGATGCCAAACAAGAGTGGGCCCAGGACTGAGCCCTGTGGGACACCACTTGTGACAGGCTTTGAGTCTGACATGGCGCCAGCAACTCTGACCCTGTGGGTTCTGTCACTCAGCCAGTTTGCAACCCATCTTGTAATGTATGGGTTTACATTTAAGTTGATGAGTTTTCAATGATACCCGAGTGAGGTATTGTATCAAAAGCCTTCGCCAGGTCTAGGTAGGCTGTATGGACTGCCTTTCCTCGTCAATGGCCTTGGTGACTGTTTGAAAAAGTCAACCAAGTTTAAAAGGCATGATCTGCCTTTGACAAAGCCAAACTGGGTTGGATCCAAAGTCTGCAAGTTCCCTATGTCTTTATTTATGAGATCCATTATGATCCTCTCCATGGCTTTGCAGATAAGGCTTGTCAAGCTAATGGGACGGTAATTTCCAGGGTCGGTGGAGGCACCGCCTTTGTGGAGTGGGACCACAGTCGCTGTGCGCCACTCCCTGGGTAAGTATCCGGAGGTGAGACTAAGATTAAACAGCTGTCCTAACTGTGGGTTTAATTCCTCATTGAGTTCATGGAGCATACAGCCGGGGACACCATCAGGTCCCATGGATGCTGTGTTCTTTGCCTTGGAGAGAGCAGTTCTCACCTGGGCGTTAGAGATGTTTGGGGGCTACAATCATTTGGTATAGATAACTCTCCTTTAGGGGGGGGGAGAAGTTTGCACTGAACCTGTCAGCCAGTATGTTGGCAATGTCTGTAGGATCAGTAATCTTCACATCATTTTGAACTAATTCTGAGCATATCTGGGAGTTTCCTCCTAGGTTTCTGACATAGCTAAAGAATGCCTTATGGTTGTCTTTAGAGTCCTTAGCTATTTTTTTCTCAAAATTAGCTTTGGATGATTTTATGAGAACTCTTAGCTTTTTACTTATAGTGATCAGCGGTGTCTTACCTTTTAAGGATTTTGCTCTATCTTGTAGTAGCCTTCTCCTTTTGTTGTAGAGTTTGTTTATGGCTGGGATCCACCAGACTGGACGCTTGCCTTTGGTACAAAGAGTCTTTGTTTTGCTTGGGATTGCCTGATCCATGCAGCCCTGCAGGTGCTGGTAGAAGGCATTTGTAAGTGATTCAGCGGTTTGAGTAATGTTAACAGCCGGCTCAGGGGCCTTAAAGGAGACCACACTAGTCTTTAGAAGTGTGAAGTCGGCTTTCGAGAAGTTCTTTACTGTGGTCTTTTTCATTTCGGGTGGGGGCGGGATGAGGACCTCCAGCGAGATTAGTTTGTGATCAGATCTCACCAGTGAGGGGTATACTTCCGGCGTTGAACATTGTGCTCCCATGTTCGTGATGATGAGATCAAGTATGTTTTCTCCTCTTGTGGGGATGGTGACTAGTTGTTCCATGGCATTTGAGTTTATGAATTCCAGAAACTTTTGGGCTAGAGTGTTTGGGCTTGAGTAGTGTTCCCAGTCAATATTAGGGTAGTTGAAGTCACCTAGTATGATGGTGTTCGGAGATATATTTATCCCCTCCAGTGTTTTCAGGAAGGCCATATGAGGTTCCTGAGTTTGCGAGGGTGGCCTGTAACATGCTACAAATTGCAGAGCAATCTTGCCTATGGTTAATTGCACCTGGATGGTTTCCGATGCATCGTGCAATGCCACCAATCTTGAGGTGTGGGTGTCCTTGATGAATATGGATACTCCTCCTCCTTTCTTGGTATTGTCCGGGTTTTGGGGCCGGAACGCATGATATGAGGTAAAACCTGATAGTGCTGGGGTGCTCTCAGGAGCCTTGAACCAGGTTTCTGTCACAGCACAGACATCAATGTTCTCCATACTGAGAAGGGCCTCGAGTGCGTGCATCTTGAGGTTGAGACTTCTGGCATTGAGCAGCATTACCCTTAGTTTTTTTCTTTGTTTTGTTCTAGGGTGGTAGGTTTAGAATTTGAGCCTTGCCTAAAAAAGGCACTATGGAGGTGGCAAGAGCCTTTGCCAAAATCCGGAATCCCAGGGGTGACAAGTGCAAGCCGTCCCTTGCGAAGCAGTGTGGCTTGTCCAGCATGTCATCCCAGGCAGACAGACATTGGATCCCCTTTGAATGACACCAGAGTTTAAGCCAATTGTTAAAGCTGATCATCTTATCTCTGTATTGTGGCATCATTCTTGGTGAAGGTAAGATACTACTCAAGGTCAGGGTCATACCTGCTTGGGCTACATAATCAGAGAGCTCCTCTATGTCTCTTTTCATGTAGTCCAAGGAGGTACGTCTCAGGTCGTTAACACCAGCGTGGACAATGATTGAGTCGTACTTGTACCTGCTGTTGAGAGACCTGAGTGCATGCGTTATGTGGCGGATTCTAGCACCCGACAGGCAGCTTACTGTGACCTTCTCCTTACTCAGTCTGGTGAGCGGGACGTCAGTGTGTCTGACTATGGAGTCACCAATGACTAGTGTGTCTGGCATTGTGTTTGGCCTTAAGGGCTGTGACTGCTTGACACTCTGACTGTGTGGTCTATGTGTTGCAGGTGTTGTGTTCTGAGGTGGTAGTTGTTTGGGTGTCTGCTTTGGTGGCCTCTGCTGTTTTGGCAGATTTTTGATCAGAGCCTCCAAGTATGTCTTTGTGTGTTTATGTGTATGATTTGAGGTTGTGATGGTATTATGTGAGACTGGGTCTATAGTGTGTGTGGTTACCTTCTCCTCCTGTCTGGTCATGCCAGTCCTATGTTGAGAGAGCTCAGCCTCCAGTTTGGCCGTATAGTTGCATCTCTCGCATGTATTTGTGTTTTGTGGGAGGAGGAGAGGGTTGTCTGTGTACATGAGGCAATTGTGACATTGCCTCAATATTCCCAGGTTCACCAGCTGAGCAGGAGAGGACATTAGCAACTGATCCCTCGACATGCTAGAAGGAATAGACAGAAAAACTTAAGAAAAGGTTCTGGGGGATGTGGGTGACCGAGAAATGGGGTTTGCTTTTTTGGGGTACTTTCTATAACAAGAGTGCTGTATCGAGGTGATAAGTACTGTAGGAGCAAGTGCTTCGCTATACAGATAGAGAATAGTCTACTTGGAAGTCAAGTAGAGATAATTTATAGTTGTAGGATACACTAAATAGAACAGTAGTATACTTTGAGGAAGGTAGTTTTAAGGGAAAATTTGAAGAGTGGACTTTAGGTAGCCCTAATAGTTTAAATCTGATTAACCGGCGCTGCCCTAGTGTGCAACGGTAGCAGCTCCGCTCTAAATCGCACTAAATCGCGCTAAAGCGCGCTAACGCGTGCTTTATAGCAGGGGGCTGGAAAAAACAGGAAATGACCCAAAATGGCCGACGAATTACTAGTTGCTGCTTCTAACCACTCCTCTGAGGACAAACAAGCAGCTCAGTACTCCCCACTCCCACTGGTGAGTAAAGAAACTACCTCTGGCCACACAAGAAAATGGAGGAACACAGAAACCAAATACAAAGCCCAGGGATCAGCAAAATCTGATCACTGGAACAACTAGCTAGGAAAGTTTAGGAAAGGAGAAATATTTTTGTTTTTTTTTTGCAAACAGACAGAAAAAAATGCAGTAAATGCTTTGTTTTCGACTAAATTGCTATCAAAGGCTGGTACACTTGAGTGTATTAGCCTGTTTGTTACTTTTAAGCAATACTTTAGCCCACAAGTGCAATCAACAATATAAGCTCACAAAAACAGGAAAATAAGGTAATAAAACAGTAATATAGGCACAAACAGTAGTCGAAAAGCTTTTAATTTTCTAATAGTTTTGCCCACGTAGAAAGATGCACATAAAGTGCACGTAGCCAAATAGACCACTCTTTCCTCATTACAAGTGGTCATTGTTATCAATGTGAATACTTCATCATTAGTGGGGTGCTTAAAGATATTCTCTCCTTTATATAGGTCATTACAACAAGAACAGTTGTAACATTTCCTTGTGCCTATTATCCTATCTTTGGTCTTAGTTTTCTCTCGGAAATCTTTATAACATAATTTTCGTTTTAATGTTTCGGCACTTCTAAATCCAAAACTAGGTTTGTCCCCCACTATAGATCTAACTTCAGACATAGCTAATAAAATGGGCCAATTCTTCTCTATTATAGTGCTCACTCCACGCGTATTTAAATTATAAGTTGTTAAATATCTAACTATCTTCACGTCTTCACGTGGGCCATCTCCATGCATTGTCATACCTCCCTGCAGGACTGGTTTAAATTTAGTCTGCCTCTCCCTTTGATGGGAATTTGTATTTGCAGCTCACGGGTGTTGCAATGGGAACACCAGTTGCAAACACCTACGCCAATTTGGTGTTATATGAATGGGAGAAAAAAGTGATATTAAATAAAAACAATCATCGTAATAAAAAAGTGATATTTTATAAAAGGTTTGTGGATGATTGTTTTTTATTATGGAAAGGCTCCCGTACAGAGTTAGAAAGTTATATACAATATTTAAATAAGTCAACTGATTTTTTAAAATTTAAAATGGAGTCGTCTTCTGAAAGTATAAATTTTTTAGATGTAACCCTGTTCAAGAATAATAATAAATTTGAGTCAAAAGTGTATAGAAAGGAAGTAGATGCGTTGAGGTATATAAGTAAAGACAGCATGCATGCCCCCCATATATTTAGAGGAGTTTTGAAAGCACAGTTTACTAGATTAAGTAGGCTTAATACAGATGAAAGTATATTTAGTGAACAGGTTAAAATTATGGCCCAAGAGTTTGAGAATAGTGGCTATTCGAAACAACTTATTAATAAAGCGGATGAGGAAGTGAAAAGGGAAAGGCAGACTAAATTTAAACCAGTCCTGCAGGGAGGTATGACAATGCATGGAGATGGCCCACGTGAAGATGTGAAGATAGTTAGATATTTAACAACTTATAATTTAAATATGCGTGGAGTGAGCACTATAATAGAGAAGAACTGGCCCATTCTATTAGCTATGTCTGAAGTTAGATCTATAGTGGGGGACAAACCTAGTTTTGGATTTAGAAGTGCCGAAACATTAAAACGAAAATTATGTTATAAAGATTTCCGAGAGAAAACTAAGACCAAAGATAGGATAATAGGCACAAGGAAATGTTACAACTGTTCTTGTTGTAATGACCTATATGAAGGAGAGAATATCTTTAAGCACCCCACTAATGATGAAGTATTCACATTGATAACAATGACCACTTGTAATGAGGAAAGAGTGGTCTATTTGGCTACGTGCACATTATGTGCATCTTTCTACGTGGGCAAAACTATTAAAAAATTAAAAGAGAGAATAACTGAGCATAAATCAGAGATTAGGAGGAAAGTATTGACAAATGCTTTGAGTAAACACGTTATAGATAAAGGCGAAAAGCATGTTTTTAGATTTAGGGTATTGGCTACAATAGATATTAGTTTAAGGAAGGGGGATATTAATAATTGTCTAGAATTAAAAGAATTAGAATGGATTATTAGACTTCAGGCAGATGTGTTCCCTGGTCTAAATAATGCCGTCAGCCTAAAGCCCCTACTAGTAAAGAGGCAAAGGGAAAGGTTATGAAATACATATAATGCATAAAGTATATGTTTATGTAATAGTTATGAAATGTTGTGTAAAAGTGTACAATGGTTCTTATATGTATGTATGTATGTATATGATGGTGGTTGCAAGGTTTCTATATATGTTTTTATATATGTTTATATGTGTATTTATATATTTATTATAATACACTATAACCATATGCAATATAATTGTAAGATATTTTAGTATGGTATTTAAATACTGATTTACTGATTAAGTATTATATTTTGTAATATTATAGTTAGATAGAATTTTAGTATGATTTTAAATGATGTATTGTCTTTTTAAGATTTGGCTGATTATTCAGTGGTGGGATGGGCTGAAGCATGTGACTATATGATCTCTCCTATTTAAATGTTGTAGTAATGTTATTGCTTTGTACTGATGAAGGGTGTAGGCCCGAAAGCTTTATGGAATAAATTCTTTTGGTGTGTTATCGTTGTGTACTATATGGAGTTGGCAGTAGCACCATTGTTTTATTGTGCCCCTGTACTAAACCTGACTGATCAACTAGCTCTTCTTACTTGGTTCAACCTACCCTCCTTTTCTCAGTAATCAAGTTCCTTTTCTTAATAACAACTGACCTTGTCCTTCTAGATACTATTACTTACATCCTCAGAATCTCTTTAAGGAGACTACTTTTACTAATATATTGTATAATTCAGCTCCTACTTTTTTCTTTATGACTATTTGTATTGTATACTAATATATTGTATAATTCAGCTGCTATATTTTTCTACATGCTGTATTGCAACTACATTTTGTATTGTACTAATTGTATCTGTATATTTTGCACTATGTTATGAATGAATGACCTCTTTGATTATTCTCTGTACTGTACCTGCAATGTTCATGGTATACATTAATTTTTGTATATGTGATTTTATTTTGTTTCCTCTGAGCTTATCTCCCCAGGCCTCTAGTGAAAATGGGCATATATCCAGTTAGACTAGCCCGGTCAACAAATGTAAAATAAAATAAATAAATAATTTATATCTGAAGGAAGTTGATTCAACCCAGCTGGCCTCATTCTGGATAGGGCATTTTCACCTATGGCTAATTTGAACCTAGGTCTAAGCCATACCTCTCAACCGTTTGGACTTTTGCAGTATGTCCAAATTTTTGTTTTATATTATTGGACTGACCCTTTTAAATGGCAAATCATTGAGAACTGCAGTCAAAAAGTGACACACATTTGAGTTCCAGGCCTCATGCCCCTTAGAAAATGTATGCTTAAAGCAAAACCTGTTACTATGGCAACTTTCTCAGACTACAAGAGCAATTTTAAAATCTGTCCCTATTTTGTGGCCTTTGTCCCTGACTTTTGCAATAAGAGGTAGAGAGATATGTCTTGTGGAAGTAAAGGCTGCTGCTTATTTTATAGCTTATTCTTTAGTGGTGAACACTAGCTATCATGGAGTAGTTTGAAGGTTAGTGCAGCATGATTTTTGTACAAACTGGCTTGTTACATATTATCAGAAAGCTGTATTTATAAAAAATCCTTTAACTGGCTTTTGGTCACTGCAGTGTCCACGCATATTCAATCTAACTACAAGTTTATCAAAATTTAGAAGGTAGACAAAGAAAAAACATGTGCCACACATGTATCTCAGAATTTTTTTCCAGACCCAATTAGCCAGACTATGTAGTTTCATATCTTATTTTTAAATGAAGGCTTTAGCTTACATAGCAGTACAAGTTTTAAATTATGAATAGTCACAATACTATCTCGGGGTAACCCAAAGCAGAAACAACACTTACTCTAATCTAAGTTGGAGGTGTAGACCATTAGATGAAGTAGGATACTGCTTTTATCTTGGGAAAGTATTTTTTCATGGAGACAGATGTGGGTCCTTAGCACAGACTGCCTAAGTCAATGGTAGACTAGCAATTCACAGAGGCCTTAAAGAGGACATGGGACAGTCATAACGGGTTGAGTAACCTTGTTTGAGAGGAGGCAGTAGTATCAGTTATATATCAGATGCAGCCAAATGGACAGACTAGAAAGACAGGTGGTCTCCTACTGTACTACATTACATAACGTATAGGAAACAGGTGTGCATGTGTGTCTGCTTCAGTTTTAATGCCAGAGAATTCCAGTTAGTCTGGCTATTAGCTTAAAGGATTAAGGAACATTTAATGATGTGTTTCCTGTGGTCCAGTGGTGCAAGGTTAGATTCCTTCAGCCTCCATTGCCTAACTGTGTGACTCTGAGCAAATCACTTAACCAGATACCATTCCTGGGCTGAGTCTGAAAAAACTGTATGGAGATCAGTGCTCTACCATGGAAAATTGATACAAATTAAAAATAAATAAAAAAAATTAAGAGACTGAAGAGGAGCACTTAGCAGAATTGAATGTTGTTCCGACCAGGTCACTGTGGTTATGATTTGTCTTTGCATTAAAGAAGTCAAGGGTTTGGACTGGCATAATGATGAAGGAGTTTATCTCATAGACACAAGGTAGAGGGTTTGATTCTCAAATTTGGAAAGGAAATTGGCTGGGCTTAAGATGTCCCACAGCAGCAACTAGCCTAGTACTTGCCTATGAGTCTATGAATTTGGTGGTGCAGTGGTGTAGCTGTTAACGTTGTCGCCTCACAGGAAGTTGTTCTCTGGTTCGATTCTTGGCTGGGCTGCCTTCTGTGTGGAGTCTGCATGTTCTCCTTACATTTGCATGGGTTTCCTCAGGGTACTTCGGTTTCCTCCCACATTTGAAAGACATGTGTCTGGAGCATTCTTCCCCCAGCCTCAGCTGAAAATAGGCTCTGTCCTAGTCGGACTTTCCCGGTCAACAAATGTTAAATAAAAAATAAACGAATACATTTATTTTCCAATGGCCTAAATGCCACTAATGCATTCACTGTCTCCAATAAAAGAAACTAACAGCTGGTAAGAAGGCAAGTTACTGTATCTCAAATTCAGAAAATGTTTAGTTACTCAGAAACAATAGCTAGGTCTTCACTGCAAGTGTTTTTCATTTTTGAACTTGACTGCAAGAGTTTTTTAATTTGTTTGTGACCAAATTGTGCCTCTGTTGTACATTTTTATTTAATTTTTACTTAAGATTTGTTAACTGATTAAGTGTGCTGGTCCAAAGACCCTTTTTAACTATGACCAAGACCACAAGACAAGGGTAGCTGCTAGCATGTGTATACATATAAGTGCTGTTATTAACTCCCAGATATCGGCATCAGTTTTCGCCTGTGCTTTGTCGACATTCTTTGGTCAACAGTTGTGCGAAATCAACAATTTCCAGTGTTGGGGAATATGCCCCTTCCTTGGGGATTGTGTGATCTCAGAGTTAGTATGCAAAATTAACAAGGTTTGTGGGGGGTGCAAGGGGGGAAGCATCCCTGCAAAAAACAGTAGTTTTCTTTTGCTTGGTCCAAGGTTGTGACTAGGAGCATGCACATTAGGGTGTCTATCATTTTTTAGCTTTTGCTGTCAGTGCTTTTAGTGTCGATCCAGTAAAGTTTAGATTAACTTTAGATCCATACGTGTGTGTGTGTGAGTGTGTGTGTGTGTGTGTGTGTGTATATATATATATATATATATATATATATATATATATATATATATATATATATATATATATATATAATATATATATATATTTTATATATATATATATATATATATATATATATAAAACACCTTCTACACAAAACTCTTTCCAGTGAATTTTGGGGATGGGTTTTTAACAAAATTCCTGTGAATAAGGGGAGGTTCATCTGCAGTTCTATAAGTGGTCAATGTGCCTGATATAAACACCCATGATCTGTAACACAATACTGCAGTACATACATGCATACATATGCATCTGACGTTGTTCTGTGCAAGGTATTTTGTATGACTGCTTACTGTGTTACATTTATACATGCATGTTAACATGTTAGTGCATGCACTACAACAAATTAAACAAATTCATACTGCAGTGTGTAAAATTGAATTTTGCTGTACCTTAATGTGTACCTGTTTCATGTTATATGGGATGGTCAGTATTTACACGACCAACCACTGAATTAAATAGAAAGCAAAGGGGATAAGCGAGTCTACACTTGGTGCTGTTATCTTTTTGGTACCAACAGCACCACTAATAACAACAAACTTTACTTCTTTGTTAATCCAAGTGAATACGTTCTTCTGTAAATAAGTCAATAACTGGTGTCATCGGTGGGTTACTGGGACAGCTGCATCACTTCCACAGGAAGGAAACCTCAGAGGCACAGCTCCAATTTTTATTAGCAAGATAGCTTCTGCTGTTTCCCTATAATGTGGAAGTGTACTTTGCGTTATTATTATTTTTTTGTTTTATTTTGTTTTTTAATTTTAACTGTACCAGGGTTAAGTGTTATTAATTCTTCAAAACTACAGTTCTGGTCTGTGGTATTCTTTGCCAGTTTTTTATCTTTAGTTCTTTATTCATTCTTCAGTAAACCCTGATCATACCTCAGCACTCTCTGCAAAATGAATCTGCATTGATTGCAGAAATTGGATAACAGACTCCTTAGCTATTCTGTGAGGCTCTCTGCATCTCATTTAAGTCCTCACAGTTCAGTGATTCTCACTATGAAAAGATTAAATTAAATCAAATAGCTACCGTTTATATACAGTATAAAGTCAAATAGTAAAGCCCATTAGGACTGGGAAAACGAAAATATCTTGGAAAAAAGAGTGGGGAAGGAAACGTTATACTTCAGTACCTTGTCAACGACAATTACGGTTTGAGCAGTCGAGCTGATCCAGTAGGAAGCAGACAGAGGAAAATATCACCTACAACACAAAGTGGGAGAAAAAGTAAAGATGACATTAGAGGAAATATTGGTGGATTTTGCCAGATAATTTGCTAGTTTGTATGCAAAGGAGGAGGGAATGGAGAAGGCAGGGGAAGACAATGCAATATGAAACAAGCAAAAATCTGCAAACATGAAAACACTGACAAGTTATGGACTTCCAACAGAACTGCTGGAGGTAGCAAAGAGCAGAGTAGTAAGAATACGGGAAAGTTTATTTAACAGTATCCTGGATGAGAGATTTTTACCAAAGTCATAGAAAGAGACAATGATTACAGTGATATTTTTATTTTACTTTCACTTATTCTTTGTTGACCAGGTTAGTCCCACTAGTCCAGTAGCCTCTCTTCAGGAGAAACTGCATTGGTATTTATACAACTAGGGGAAATTTGGCCAGGGTATCGGGGGAACCCACCCCCCACGCACACACTTTTTGATAGGTGCAGTAGGATCTTTTTACAAGCATCTGATCTACCACCAACTTAGATCAATGGGGCCTTGGTTTTACATCTCATCTGAAGGATGACACATTCAGGAGTGCAGCATCCCCCTTATGCAAGTTTACAAAGAGGGGAAGGATCCACTGTTGCTGTTCTTCTGCAGGCCAATCTCAATCTTAAATTACTACTATAAGTGTTTTATGATGATTATAGCAGAGAGGTTGGCTGGTCTTCTCCCCAAAATAGTACATTCAGACCAGTCAGGATTTGTGGGAGGGTAGAGAACAGGGGATAATATTTAAGACATTGATGATTTTGCAGGATACCCACAAAGAGGGGAAAGAAGTGGCTATTTTGTGGTTATATGCAAAGAGGGCATCTGAAAGGATATTGTGCTGTTATTTATGATCTAGTGGACAAGCAGGGACTCCCAGATAGGTGGGTAAAGATGCTGAAAATTACATATGAAGGATCAAGGGCAAAGATTAAGGTGCAGCCCAAGTTCTCTGAAGAGATAAGATGAGCTTAGAAATGGGAACAAAACAGGGCTACCTTCTATCCTCCCCACTCTTCACTATTTACCTAGAAGTGTTAGTAACGGCTGTAAGCAACTCCCCAAGAATGGGTTTTGGTTGTGGGAGGGGAGGGAGAAAATTACTCTGTCTATAGAAGATGTGCTGCTCACACTGACTAGATTTGTGGAGGATCTTGGAAGAGTCTGTAATATCTTGAGGAATTTTGGTAGGGTCTATGTTCAGCCGTCGAATGGGCTAACCAGCGAACATTGAGTACGGAAACCTCAGTCACTGAACTTTCATTTCATTGACAGGGTAAGTAACTAATTGTCCAACACTTCCCTGTCTTATACACAGAAGTAGTTCAAACCATTTGTCTCCACTGTGGTGTGGTCTTGGAGTTGGTATATCTATATATATATATATATATATATATATATATATATATATATATATATAGTTAGGGGGTGTGGGGGTTGAAGCCCCCCACTTGGGTGGGTTTGAAACGCTTTCATGTATAAGACAAGGAAGTGTTGGACAACTAGTTACTTACCTTGTCAATATAATGAAAGTTCAGTGACTGAACATTTGCTGTTTATTGTTCGCTGTTCAGCCATTCGATGGCTAGCTCATTCAACTGCCAAACATAGACCCATTTTGGGAAACAGGGCATAAGGAAAAGCTAGGGAAGATGTAAGCAGTAGCAGTAAATATGACTCATGAAGGTATTCAGTAAACTACATAGTCAGGGATCTGGAAGGAAGAGATAAAATACCTGGGAATGTGGTTAAATCTTCTTATACAATTTTCCATAAGTCTTTACTGGAGAATCCACTAAACAGTAAAGGCGTGCGTAGTGATCACATATGAAAAAGTGCATGAAAAGATTGAACAGATCACTCTGTACCTTATAGGCTGCTGAGAGATGACTTGTGCCTGGCCTACAGATCAGTCTCTGACCCTGCCCTATTGGAAATGCAGCACATCCGCAAGTCAAATGGGACAAGAATCACTCTCGCTAGCAATCTTACCCTAGCCTGTGACATTAACAGGACATGCTAGAGAGACAGATATGTCTCCCCAGAGAGCGACACTCCTCTGGAACAACTCCCAATTCATGTAAAACAAAGACGCTATTTAAGCATAACTTAAGACAACTGGATGGGAGACCATAAATTTGTCCTGGAGGTGTCACCTATGTCCCTCTTGGATAAGGAAAGTCAGTGCTGATTACAGACATGAGCTGCAAATATAGACCATACAACTTGGTCAAAAAGGGAACAAGGGTATAACATGGCTAGGCTTATAAAGGCCCTAGGGCCAGTAGCGTAGTAACCTATGAATAACAAATGGAGATACGGAAAGGTGACAGGACAGATTTGGGTCAGAAGATACAAATATTGTAAATGTTTATTCTGCTGCAGTTCCTGCCCGGGACAGGATTTCTGGATTTTCCCATGGAGGGAGTAGCTGAAAAAAATACAGCAGCCAATGAAAAACTATATTTGGAAATAAAAAAAGCCTAGTGTGGAGTGGGAAAACCTCAAATGGGGTAAAAGACAGGATGGCTGGGGTTTCCTGATATTAGCATGTATCTACAAGCATGTGGGCTGGTGAATATATTCAGATTAACTGACATTCAATACCAAGCTGATTGTAAAACTAAGATCCAAGTAGTTAATGAGGGGCTAGGCAATAGAGAAGACTTAATGGGAGTACCCTTCAAATCCTCTAGAGGTAGCTTAGTGCTGTAAGTGTTGAATGAACTGCAAAAGTTGATTTGCAATCTGTGGCACCTGAAGGCACTATGAGAGTGGATGGATCAGCTGTTGCCCACAGGTGGTATAAATAAGGACAGAGCTTTAGAGGGGTAGGCAGGAAGCAGCAAAGTACTGGCTACAGGTAAGTGCGGGAGACACCCTTAAAACATGGATGGAAATACAAGAGGAGTCCTCACTACAAGTTGATTTGGAACAGGATAATCAAGGGATACTAGCTAAATGGAAAACGATGGAGAGAGAAAAACAATGGGGAGCAAGAGCACCCTGAAATATCAAATGAGATAAACAAGAAAAAGTTATGAGGAGGAATGTTAGTGTGTGTGTGTGTGTGCGCGCGCGCGTGTGTGTGTGTGTGTGTGTGTTGGGGGGGTAATCTCAAAAAGGTATAAACTTTTGATACAGAAGGACAGGCTGCATACAAGTAAAAACAATAAAGGGTGAAAAAAGAGATACAAGAACAGATAACATAAAGCGAATGGGCACAAATAATCCAATTGACAAGGTATGAAACAAAAGAGTGGGAAGTCTGAATCTTTGCATGGATTTTTTATACACTGGCAAGATTGGCAAGAACATTCACAGGGGCTGTAAATAGGTGCTGGATAGAGGGGTACTTGGGTGTACATCTTTTGGAACTATCAAAAGCTAAACAGGTTTAAGGAGCAGATACAGCTGATCATGGATAACCTATTTCCAGGCATAGTGAAGGTATTCCTTCTATTGTGTAAAAACAAATATGTTCCTGTGGAAAATAGAAACTTAGTGGGGATAATTATGTTAGTAAGAAAGAAGGCAATCAGAAAGAAATGGAAATTTCAGGAGTCCCTGAAGACAGAGGAAGTACAACCTTCAGTATCTCAGTTAGCCCACAAGGAAAGAGACGCATGTAAAGAAGGATGCAGAAGATACAAAATAAAAATAGGATCCATGGAGAAAAATGAGGGAGCCTATTAGAGAGAAAGCTGAAAATAGCTAAGGGAGATGGCTGACCTGGAAGAAAAAAAAAGTAGAATACAACATATATAATATACACATAAACATTGGAGATGAACCCCAAAGAGAATGGGAAGAAACATAATTCAGTGTGGAAGGATTACTGATTGCAGTTACGAGTCATGGAAGGTTTATTAAAGGGAATGGAGGAGGGAGTTGCTCCAAGTGAAGAGGCAGAATGAGGGAAGGATTGGGAATGGGTGAATGGATTTTGACCTGTCTGTAATCCACATTAGTTGTAGATTGGAAGTTGTAACTTGTTGGAAAACTCATAAATATAACTGTGTTTTTGTTATAGTAATAGTTATTAGGCTGGAAAAATTAAGATAAAAATGTATTGGTTTGAATAGCCAAAAGTTGGCTCTGTTCTTGCTCAATGCCAGGATAAACTATATCCCTAAATGTGAACAAATACCTATCCATACCTTACATCTCCTGACTCTCCCTTCTTTACTCATTTCTTTACTTCTATCAATTTCTTTTTCCTGGATTTTTTTTCCAAATATACCATAGCCCTGCTTTTCTCTCACTTTATATTGCAATTCCTGCTCGTATTATACTAACTTACCTTTAATTTCTCTGTAAATTGGCTAAACTTTCTCTAAATAACAAATCATTGTCATATAACTTCTATTTACACTTATCCAATGTTTTCATATTATGTCTAATTTGGTATAATTATTTAAATTTTAGTTCTTATTTGTATTATTTTTAAAGATTGGAAAATTATTGTTCTTTAAATGTTTTCTAATATTTTAGAGCTTTTCGCCTCGGGCCTCTGCTGAAAATGTGCTCCTACCCAGCTGTACATTCCTGGTAAACAAATGTCAATAAATAAATAAACAATAAATGTATTGTTCTATTGTGTTAATAAAGGAATAATGAACTAAAAGAGTCATATAAGCTTTATTGAATGAAGGAGACATTTGATATGCTGAGATGTATGTGTAAGCACAGTTACCTTAGCAAAAGCTGCAGTGAGATGCCAAGTTTAACATTAAATACCTAACATTGTCAGTCTTTA
The DNA here is from genome assembly GCF_019279795.1 of Protopterus annectens. Lineage (NCBI taxonomy): Eukaryota > Metazoa > Chordata > Ceratodontiformes > Protopteridae > Protopterus > Protopterus annectens. The sequence continues at coordinate 1,598,279,227 of NC_056729.1, forward strand.
GAAAACACCTAGCTCTTTGTAGCTTATTACTGACATGCATGGAAGGACATCATCTTGTATGTCAAAAGGTGTGTAATTCCTGCGAACAGTTGTCACAAAGTATAGCATGACACCTGGCAGAAAGCCTCACCCCTTGCATTGTTCTGTACTCGCATTAAAACATTTAAACTCTTATTCAGAACACAATGTTCTTTATGCATAACTGTTTTGTCAACTTCCACCCCGCTCTCTGACTACAGTATTTTGAAATCATTCAGTCCAAAGTTTAAAGTTTAGAGCCAACTGAAAGGAATATGTTTTGTAGGGCTAGTATATTACTTCTCTGGTATTTTAACTATGTATTACGATGCATAAAAAAGTGACTAAACATGTCTACAACCTGCTATGACATCAAACATTTGCATTAAATTACTATTTGGAGTAGTTTTGCAAGTAATGGGTCCAGTAAAAGGAAAAGTATTTTAATTAATTTGGTTTGACTATTTGGTTGGACGTATAAGAGAATTTAAGTACCTTTTTATGCACTTTTACTTTTAAAAAATACAGTATTTAAATTGATTTAAACTGTGTATGAAGGAGTGTTGAAGGAATTTTTAACTGGTTATTCTGCTCTTCAGTAACTTGAACTAAAAGCTAGTGTTGGCTGAATTTTGTTATTTGCTAGTAATTAAAGGTGTGGGGGTAGCCACATTCAGTGATTTCCTGTCCTTGCATATTTAAACTGGTGCATGTGAAATAATTCCTGCTTTAAAACTTCAGCTTGGCAAGCTAAGAACTTGGTTATATTCAACTGGACGTATAAGAGAATTTAAGTACCTTTATATGCACTTTTACTTTTAAAAAATACAGTATTTAAATTGATTTAAACTGTGTATGAAGGAGTGTTGAAGGAATTTTTAACTGGTTATTCTGCTCTTCAGTTATTCCCACCCACCTGCCCTGTTTTTGTTTTGGTGTTAATCTTAGTGGCATTGAAACTGCCCGCCCCTCAGCCTGCCTCTGGGCCCATCTCATTTGCTCACTCAACTGAGTGCAGTGAGATCATATTCTGATTTCAGGCACTCCTACTGTGTACAAAGAGAGCATCTGGGAAATAGAAAAAAAAAAAAAATTAAGCTTATTTCCTGCCTTTCTTGTTAAGTGGTACAGACTATTTGTAGGCTTCTGAGCCCCCAAGCCCTTCTGTGTTTGAGGGAAGCCTTCTAGCTTGTTTTTTTTTTTTTTCTTGTAACTAGCCAGTTTTCTAGTTTCAGCACTCAAATCTGTTTCTTTGATCTCAGCACTTGTTCAGAAAAAAAAAAAAAAAAAAAAAAAAAATTTCATCTGCTTTTACTGTACTTGTGTTTTTACCTACTTCTTTTTACTTTTGCATCATCTTAAAATACTCAATTGTATTTATTACTGCTTGGTGTAACTCATTCTAAGCCTTTTGGTTTAAACACTTGGGCTTCGGACCAGTTAGTTGTTTTGCACTGAGAGGTTTGTGGTCTGCACTGTTGTGGCAGAACAGGTAGCTTACATCCTTCTAGGTTGAGAACTGCTGATTGAGGGCTCAGTGTCTGTTATTCTAAAAGTGTATTAATTCTGGTTTAAGCACTTGGGCTTTCAAGCCAGTTATTTTACATTAAGAGGGTTCGTGGTCTGCACTCTTGTGGGAGGAGAGGCTGGACTCTGCCCTTCTGAGCTGGGAATTTCTGGTTAAAGGCTTATAGTGCATGCATATCTGAACTGTTTCTTACTGAAGTTGGTGCGCCTTGTTTGCTGTGGCATAGACTGGATTCGGGCCTGCTGGATCTAGCTTTGTTTGTGTAACTTGAGCACTAATCCAGACATTCTCTAAAGTATTCAATGGTATTTATTACTGCTTGGTTGTAACTTGATTAAAGTGTAGCTATCATTCAAGTCTTTTGGATTAAGCACTTGGGCTTCAGACCAGTTGTTTTACATTAGGAAGGTTTGTGGCAAGCACTGTGGTGGCAGGACAGGTAGCTTTCATCCTTCTAAGTTGGGAACTGCTGATTGAGAGCCCAGTGTCCAAGTGTATTAGTTCTGGTTTAGGCACTTGGGCTTCAGGCCAGTTATTTTACATTAAGAAGGTTCGTGGACTGCACTCTTGTGGGAGAAGAGGCTGGACTCTGCCCTTCTGAGCTGGGAATTTTCTGGTTAAAGGTTTATAGTGCCTGAATATTTGAACTGTATCTTACTGAAATTGGTTCACCTTGTTTGCTCTATCATAGACTAGATCCAGGCCTACTGAATCTAGCTTTGTTTATATACTTGTTGTTTGTTTGCTTGTTATTTCCCTGGAAGCTAATTCACCTAATACGCAACTTCTCAGCGCTTCTGTGGATCACTAGTGATATCTGCATTGCTTACTGTACTTATTTCCTTGTTTCACTTGAAAGAAAGTTACTGTTTGTCGTTTTTGCATTTAGTTACTTGTATCACATTGCACTCAAGTTACCTGGCACTTGCTCACTAAAGCAATTATATAAGTCAGCACTAAAAATTAAAAGCACTACACCCTCACTCCCCACTGGCCCTTGTTTTCAATTAAGGATTTCCCAATATTATTCTAGCATGTCCAAAGGTCAGTTGTCAATCTCCTCTCCGGTCCAGCTGGTGAATCTGGGAATCTTGAGGCAATGTTATAACTGCCTCATGTACACAGACAACCCTCTCCTCCTCCCACATAACACAAATACTTGAGAGATGCAGCTATTTAGCCAAACTGGAGGCTGAGCTCTCTCAACTCAGGACTGGCAAGACCAGACAGGAGGAGAAGGCAACTACACACACCACAAAACCAGCCTCACATAATGCTACCACTCCACTGAATCAAACACATAAACACACAAAGACATACTCGGAGGCTCTGAGTAAAAATTTACCTAAACAGCAGAGGCCTCCAAAGCAGACACCCAAACAACTGCTACCTCAAGACACCCCACAAGCAACACATAAACCACAAAAGCAGTGTGCAAAGCAGTCACAGCCCTTAAGGCCAAATACAACACCAAACATACTTGTCATAGGTGAATCCATAGTCAGACACACTGACGTCCCACTCACCAGGCTGAACAAGGAGAGGGTCACAGTAAGCTGCCTATCGGGCGCTAGAATCCGCCACATAACACAAGCACTGGGTCACTCCACAGCAAGTACAAATATGACACAGTCATTGTCCATGCTGGTGTGAACGACCTGAGACGCACCTCCCTGGACTGCATGAAAAGAGACATAGAGGAGCTCTCTGATTATGTAGCCCAGGCAGGTATGACCCTAACCCTGAGCAGTATCCTTCCTTCACCAAGAATGATGCCACAATATAGAGACAAGATGATCAGCTTTAACAATTGGCTTAATGTCTGGTGTCATTCAAAGGGGATCCAGTGTCTGTCTGCCTGGGATGACATGCTTGACAAGCCACGCTGCTTCAAGGGACGGCTTGCACCTGTCACCCCTGGGATTCCGGATATTGGCTAAGGCTCTTGCCACCCCCATAGTGCCCTTTTTTAGGCAAGGCTCAAATTCTAAACCTACCACCCTAGAAAACAAAAATGGGAAGAAATTGAGGGTAATGCTGCTCAATGCCAGAAGTCTAAATCTCAAAATGCACGACTCGAGGCCCTTCTCAGTATGGAGAACATCGATGTCTGTGCTGTAACTGAAACCTGGTTCAAGGCTCCTGAGAGCACACCGGCACTATTAGGTTTTACCTCATATCATGCGTTCCGGCCCCAAAACCCGGCCCACTCCACAAAAGGAGGGGGTGTATCCATATTCATAAAGGATACTCACACCTCCAGGTTGGTGGCAACGCATGAAGCTTCGGAAACCATCCAGGTGCAACTAACAATAGGCAAAACTGCTCTACAAATTGTAGCATGCTACAGGCCACCCTCTCAAACTCAGGAACCCCACACAGCCTTCCTGAAGACACTGGAGGGTATAAATGTATCTCCAAACACCATCATATTGGGTGACTTCAACTACCCGAATATAGACTGGGAACATTACTCAAGCCCTAACTTTCTAGCCCAACGGTTCCTGGAGTTCATAAATTCAAATGCCATGTTACAGCTAGTCACTGTTCCCACGAGAGGAGAAAATATACTAGATCTCATTGTCACAAACATGGGGACAAAATGCTCCACACCGGAAGTATATCCCTCATTGGTGAGATCTGATCATAAACTAATCTCACTGGAAATCCACATCCCGCCCCCACCCCAAACAAAAGACCATAGTGAAGAACTTCTCTAAAGCAAACTTCACACTACTCAAGACTGGTGTGGTATCCTTCAAGGCCCCTGAGTCAGAGGAAACCACAACCCAAGCTGCGGAAGCCCTTACAAATGCCTTCTATGAACACCTCCAGGACTGCATGGATCAGGCAATCCCAAATAAAACCAAGACTCTTTCCACAAAGGGCAAACGTCCAGTCTGGTGGACCCCAGCCATTAACAAACTTTACAATAAGAGGAGAAAGCTATTACATGATAGAACAAAATCCATAAAAGGGAAGTCACCCCTGATCATTATTAGTAAAAAATTACGAGCACTCATAAAATCAACTAAGGCCAATTTTGAGAGAAAAATTGCCATGGATTCAAAGGACAATCATAAGGCCTTTTTCAGCTATGTTAGGAACCTGGGTAGAAACTCACAGATATGCTCAGAATTAGTCCAAAATGATACAAAAATCACTGAACCCACAGACATTGCCAACATACTGGCAGACAGGTTCAGTGCAAACTTCACCCCCCTCTCCCCCCCTAAAGGAGAGATAACTATCCCAGCCGAGTGTAGCCTCCCGGACATCTCAAATGCGCAGGTGAAAGCTGCTCTCTCTAAAGCTAAAAACACAGCATCAATGGGACCGGATGGTGTCCCCGGCTGTGTGCTACACGAGCTAAATGAGGAATTAAACCGCACATAAGGCAGCTGTTTAATCTCAGCCTTACCACAGGATACGTGCCCAAGGAGTGGCGTCACGGCAACTGTGGTCCCACTCCACAAAGGTGGCGCCTCACGGACCCTGGTAATTACCGCCCCATAAGCTTAACAAGTCTAGTCTGCAAAGCTATGGAGAGGATCATAATGGAGCTCATAAACAAAGATATAGGGGACTTGCAGACATTGGACCCGACCCAGTTTGGCTTTGTCAAGGGAAGATCATGCCTTTTGAACTTGGTCGACTTCTTGGAAATAGTCACCAAGGCCATTGATGAGGGAAAGGCAGTCCATACAGCCTACCTTGACCTTGCAAAGGCTTTCGACACAATACCCCACTCGGGTATTGTAGAAAAACTTACCAGCTTAAATGTAAACCCATATGTCACAAGATGGGTTGCAAACTGGCTTAAGGACAGAACCCACAGGGTTAGAGTTGCTGGCGCTGTGTCAGACTCCAAGCCGGTCACAAGTGGTGTCCCACAGGGCTCGGTCCTTGGCCCCTATTGTTTGGCATCTACTTCTCAGAAGTACAGGCCAACATGGGAGGACTTTGGCTGACAAAGTTTGCAGATGACTGATAACGTTGCGCCATAGTGGAAAGTGCATCGGACACTGATATCCTTCAGAAGGGACTCACGGAAACAGATAGCTGGTGCCAGAGCCATGGCCTGAAGTTAAACGCCAAAAAATGTATAGTCATACCCTTCGGGAAAAACAAGGTAACCCCAAGCTACCATATAGGTGGCAATCCACTAAGCACAGAAGAGGTTATCAGGGACCTGGGGACCCAGGTTGACAGTGGCCTTTCTTTTGACACTCACATTGCTAAAGTGGTTAGAAAGACCTTCTACATTGCCCACCTGATCATGAAGGGATTCTAGATCTAGTGAGGTCATTGTTCCCCTGTACTCTTCACTTATCAGACCAATGATAGAGTACAATGCCCCATTCGGGATGTATCTCACCCGACATCTGCAGCAATTGGAGAGACCCCAAAAGTTCCTCACCAAAAGGATAAAGGGACTCCAAAATCTGTCATATGCTGCCAGATTGAAGAAACTCCAGCTCTATTCAGTCGCATACCGTCTGCTCAGAGGTGACATGTGCCTGACATACAAGGCCATGTCCAACCCGGAATTAATGGACATGCTCCACCTCAAAAATCCAAATCCACCAAAACCACTACAGCAAGCGACTTAAACCTTAGCACGGATATAAATAGGACGTGCTGGAGGGATAGATTTATCACTCAGAGACTCCCTATGCTGTGGAATAAAATCCCGGTCCATGTGAGGCAGAGCACCTCGCTGACTCTGTTCAAGAGAAATCTAGACCTGTGGATGGGAGATCGTAGGTTTACCCCGGGAATCATCTCTGGGTCACTGCTGGACAGAGGCACAACAAACTAATGGGCACAGTATTTTTTCATATAAGGGGTGGCGTAAGCCACAATAATTTGGGCTAGGCTTATAAATGCCTTAGGGCAGATAGCCTAGTATAAACCTATGAACCTATGAACCTATGAACAACCAAACATAGCCATCTCTCATTTAAGGCTTATGGACACACAGCTCCTACTTAGGTAGACTCTACAAGATCCATCTTATATTAGCCAGCTTCATATCAGTTACAGGTATATGGTCAAAAGTATAGCAGTATAAACCAGAGAAACATTAAAGAGCTTTAAATGGCTAGTGTTAAGAACAGTAGTCCTATTGTAAGGATAACACATTTCAAGTGTTATCTATGTTTTCCTGTAACTGGTACCATGTATCACAACCTTTATTTATTATTATTATTTTCATGTAGTTCCCAGTAGACGCTCACATTTAGTAGGTCACTGACCTCTACGTGTATCAAGATGAAAATTCCAGAAAGCACTAGGTTTCACTACTGTGGGCAGTAACACTGGATGGGTAGACTCTGATGGTAATGTTCACAGTTATGTTATAGAATGGAGACCTCTCCTACACTGTTCTCATTCTTATTTTATTTTGTTAGTTATTTATTAGTGTTATCATCTCTCAGCAAGAGGTTCTATGGTTTGATTCTTAGCAGGGTGCCTTCTGTACTGAGTCTCAGTGTCCTCCCTACATCTGTGTAGGTTTCCTCCCACATTACAAAGACATGCAGTAGGTGGATTGGACACACTAAATTTGCCATAGGTGTGAGTGTACATGTGAGTGTGGGGTCTATATTATAACATCGAAATCTTAAAACTTCGAATGTTATAATATCGAACCCATGCAATCGAAAGACCATAAAATAAAACAGTCAGAATAGCAAATTTTTTCCCAGGGAAAAACATTCGCTGATCTGACAAACATACACACAACACAAGCACACCAAAATAAATAATCCACACACATACACTACACAAAACCCTACACTAAACCATACATACACGACTAGCTATCCACTTACCTTAACCCAAACCTAACCCTATGGTCCCTAACTATCGCACACTCACCTTACCCGCTCCCTAACCCTAAAGTCCCTATCACACACTCACCTTACCCACCCCCCTAACCCTAAAGTCCCTATCGCACACTCACCTTACCCACTTCCTAACCCTAAGGTCCCTATCACACACTCACCTTCGTTCGCACACTTACCTTAACCCAGTCCGTAACCTTTGTTCCACAGTCGAGAAAATAGCGCAGTTGCAGAAACGGCCCAACAAATACTTTCCCTAGGAAAGTATTCGATATTCTGCAGCTTCGCTATTTTCAGTGTTCGTTGCATAGGGTTCGATATTATAACATTCGAAGTTTTAAGACTTCGATGTTATAATATAAACCCGTGAGTGTATGGTATGGAAGAACAAAAGCGTCAGGGCTAGCAACGGGGAAGGCTAGCCACCCTGTGGTGTAAACCTTGACTCTAGGTGATCGTCACTGTTGAGGTGACACCCTGGCACCACATGCAAAAATCGGAAAAGGGTTGTGGATGGATGAATTTATTTTTGCAAGTGCATGCAGGAGTGCACATACATACATACATGCATACACACACAGACACACACACACACACACACACACACACACACACACACACACACACACACACACACACACACACACACACTTCAATCTGTCTGTCTATTTATCTGTCTACAATCAAGCACAAGCATGGAAAGGCACAGTGAACATGTATGCACTTTCCTGCTGATATCTCTCTATATCCTACAGAACTACATGGCTGGTGACAGGTTTGTAAACATACCAGGCATTAGTAATGGTTATGTTTTGCAAATATGAATCTAACATTGTCTTGTTGTGCCCTTACTGATAGCAGTGCTAATTACAAAGCCCAAAGTAAAAGATCACCAACAATACAAAAAGATGCAGATGTGATGTGAAGAGCAAGTCTGTGGGTCACCGTATGACTGCATGCCCATATCTGTAACAGCTAGTGAGGACTACAGAATTCAGCAATGCAGGCTACTTTTCACTGCAGGAAAAGTACAGTTGTGCACCTACCATAAATGTAGATGTTCGAGTGTATTCACTGTTGCAGTCATTACAGTTGGGTTATCCTACTGGCAGGCTACCCGCAGTCGGACTGAATACCAAAGTCTAGGTCCGGCGTCGGTTGCTGTCGCCTCCTCCCTGACGTCAGTGCGCCAGGGGTATAAAAGATGCAGCCGACACGATTTTCTTCAGTTTTTCTTGCCCCAGATGTCAGGTGCCCCCAAAAGGGTAGTCTAAAAATATGTCAGTAAAGCATGCATGCACCAAAGTAAATTATTCCTTCCTCTACAAGCAAATACACCACATAGGTTGTATAGAATAGAGTAGGTTGTATAGAATAGAGACGTACAGATAAGTTCCAGCAAAGATAAGGGGGGATGGTGGGTGGGTAACCTGGACTGCGACAGTGAATACACTCGAACATCTACATTTATTGTAGGTACACAACTGTACTATGTTCATCTTGTTTCACTGTTGCAGTCATTACAATTGGGTTGAATCCCAAAGCTAAGGTTGGGAGGATGGAGCTAAATAGGATTAGGAGTGGCTATGAGGCCCTGCAGAACTGCAGTGGCAAAGCCTGCCCTGGATTTAGAGTACAGTGGTAAGTGGTAGTGCTTTGTAAAAGTGTGCACTGAACTCCAGGTTGCAGCTTCTAAAATGTCTTTGGTTGGTACTCCTCTGAGGAAGGCTGCTGAAGTGGCTGCTGCAATGGTTGAATGTGGCCTAATGGCCTTAGGCACTGACTTGCCATGTTGTGAATAGCAGAAACGAATGCAGTGGCCTATCCACTTTGAAATAGTCTGCTTTGAGATAGCCTTTCCTTGTGATCCTGCAGCATATGCCACTAGTAATTGCTCAGTCTTTCTGAAAGCTTTGGTTCTGTCCAAGTAGAAGCGCAGCTGTCTGTGTATGTCCAAAGAATGCAGAAGTCTCTCACCCTTGTTCTGTGGGTTTGGATAAAAGGTAGATAAGTGAATAGTTTGGTTAAGGGCCATACTGGACACTACCTTAGGCATAAATGTCTGGTTTGTCCTCAGAGAAACCCAATCTGGATGGAAAATGATAAAAGGTTCCACAGCCATGAGTGCCTGTAGCTCTGAGACTCATCTTGCAGAGGTTATTGCTAGGAGCAGAGTTGTTTTCCAAGATAAAAATTTTATATCAGCTGTAGCGGCTGGCTCAAAAGGAGGCAGGGTGAGTTTTTCCAAGACGTAATTGAGGTCCCATGCAGGTATTGGTGATCTCCTTGGAGGCCTTAAGTTTTTGGCTCCTCTGAGGTACTGCCTTAGTAAATGATGAGAAAAAATAGGTGGCTCTGTATTGTAATGAGCTGAAATGGCAGAGGCATGAATCTTAATTGATGAAAAGGATAGGCCTTTGTCCAGCATCTCAGTTAAGTATTGCAAAATCTGAGGAATATTTGGTACAATCGTGTCAAATCCTTGTGCCTGGTTCCAAGCACAGAATCTCTTCCATTTTTCAGAATAAGATTTTCTGGTGCTAGGCCTCCTGGCCTCCAAAATAACATCCATCACCGCTTTAGACAGAGGGGTGTTTTGAATGACTATATTATCCGCTATGCTGCCAGATTTAAGGTCTTGAGTTGGCTGTGCAGGACCCGATTGTTTTGTTGGGACAGTAAGTGAGGAATTTGGGGTAATGTCCAGGCTGGGCATTGAGACAGGTTCCTTAGGATTGGGTACCAGTGTTGGCAGGGCCAGTCTGGGGCAATCAGTATCATTTTTGGCTTCTCTTGTCTGACCTTTAGGAGTACCTTGGGGAGGAGGGGCAGTGGAGGAAAGGCATATACTGTTAAGGTTTTCCAGCTGAAAGATAGAGCATCCACTTTCCATGCTTGCTTGTGATAAGTCCTTGTGCAGAATCTCTGTAGTTGGCAGTTGTGAGGGGAGGCAAATAGATCTATGTCCAGGCATCCCCATTTCCTTGTCATCATGCTGAAGATTTGTGGATCCAATTTCCACTCGTGGGAATCCATGAGGTTTCTGCTTAGTTCGTCTGCCAGAGTATTTATCTTTCCTAGCAGGAATTGTGCCTGGAGATGTACTTGGTAAGTCAATGCTGTGTCCCACAAAGTCATGGCTAGTCTGCAAAGGGGATAGGAATGAGTGCCTTCCTGCTTGTTTATGTACCACATGACTGTGGTATTGTCCGTCTTTATCAGTAGTTGTCCCGGATGAAGTTGGTCCTTGAAGGCTGTCAGGGCATTCTGAACAGCTAGCATCTCTTTTTGATTGATATGTAGGTGCATTTGGCTTGCGGACCATGTGCCCTGAATACATCTTCCTGCCATGTGGGCCCCCCAGGCATAATCTGATGCATCTGTTGTTAATGTCTGCCTGGCTGTGGGTAAAGTGAATGGCTGTCCATTGTTGTGGTGACAGGCCTTTGTCCACCATCGAAAGTCCTGTTGCAGGCAGGGAATGAGGGTAATTATTGTTTCCAGGCTGTGGCAATGTTGAGTTCAGACATTTTTAGATACCATTGAAGTTTCCTCATATGCAGTCTTGCATATGGAATTAGCAGAATGCAGGATGCCATGAAGCCCAAAGTCTGCAGAATTTTTCTTGCAGATAACTGGGCCTTTGTTGCCAACAGTTTGAAATAAGTAGTCAGTTGCCTTTGTTTGTCTGGTGTGAGATAAGCCATCTGGGCAGTTGTATTTAAGCTTGCACCCAGGAATATTATCTCTTGAGAGGGTACTAGTTTTGATTTCTTTTCGTTTACCGTGTACCCTAGGCATGCTAGTAATCTTTTTACAAACGCCAGATGCTGTAGTAGAATGTCCTTGTTCTCTGCTTGAATGAGGCAGTCGTCCAAGTAAGGATATATTTGTATGCCTCTTTGTCTGTAGAATGCAATTACTGGAACCAGGCATTTTGTGAAGACCCTGGGCGCAGTAGATAAGCCAAAGGGCAGTGCAGGGAATTGGTAGTGCACTGAGCCAGCTGTGAATCTGAGGTATCTTCTGCATGATTGTCTGACTGGGACATGCAGGTATTCCTCTTTTAGGTCTAAAGTCACAAGCCAAGTCTTCTTGCCCAGCATGGGCAGAAGCTGCTGCAGAGTCAACATTTTGAATTTTGGAATATCCAGATATGTGTTTAGAATAGATAGGTCCAGTATTGGTCTCCAGGCTTTGTCCTTTCTGGGCACCAAGAACAGCCTTGAGTAAAATCCTTGTCCCTGCTCTTGCTCTGGTACTTGCTGAATGGCCCTCATGTCCATGAGGGATGAAACTTGCTTTTGTGCCTCTGCCCATTGATTTTTTGGCAGGTCTGGCAAACTGTGTGCCCTTGGCAGGGTATGAAAGTGAAACTTGTAGCCTTGTGACACTATGTTCAAGACCCATTTGTCCTGGGTTATTATGTGCCAATTTTGATGAAAAAGTGCTAGTTTTCCCCCTAAAGGTGCTGCCAGAAGATAAGTGCTTGGCGCAGGCAGGGGGAAGTCATTGGGACTGTTTCCTGTATGGCTGTGATTTGTCTTCTCCGCTTTTGGCAGTAGAAGCACCCCATTGTTTAGACCTGTATGTGCCTTGGGGCTGGGATCTGCCTCTAGGGCATCTGTATCTGCCCCTTTGTGGCCTGTCTGACACTGGAAAGGACCAATTCTTTGTAGGCCAGTGTCTGCTAAATCTTGGAGGCTGTACCTGTAAGAAGTCCTTGACTGTTTGCATAGATTTAGCTTTGTCCTCCTTTTTCTTCAACACCTCCTCTGCTTTAACACCAAACAAAGTATCATGCTGTAATGGAGCATCTATTAATTTTGCTTTAACATGATCAGGCAGATTCTGTTCCTTTAACCAAGCATGCCTCCTGATGACAGAACCCGTAACAGCGGCCCTGCAGGAGGCCTCCAGAGAATCAAAATCACATTGCAAAGTATGTTTTCCAACTTGTTCAGCTGCATGCAATAAATCCTGCATTTCTTTGTTTTTTGCACATTCAGTATTTATCAACATTTTCTCTTTAGGCAGTGACATAATATATTGCTGATATTTAAGCATATGAAACTGACAATTTAAAGCCCTTATAGCCAAGGTAGCAGAAGTGTAAATCTTTTTTCCCCATCTGTCCAGTGCCCTAGAATCCCTGTCAGAGGGGGTAGGGTTTTTTGCAGTGGAAGCCTTGACCCCTTTGGGACCCTGAGAGATAGTTTCTGGGTCAGCAGAAGGGTTTTTAAAAAGAAATTTATGTGAATCAGGAACCCTGTAGTATCTGTCTGGCTTAACAGGAGCTGGAGGCAAGGAGTCAGGAGTCAGACTGGACTCTGAAAAAACATCATCTACAATGTCTAACACAGGTGGAACAGCTAGGGGCCTGTGCTGAGGTAGTAAAAGGAAGTCCCTGAGCCTTTTCTTAGATTCAGAATAATCTTGGCTCTCCCAGTGGAAATGCTCCCTCATGGTATGCAGAGTTTCCCCAAAAGAATAATCCTCAGGAGGAGAGGCTGAGGGGATAGATTCTTCAGCATCAGAATCCTCATAGGGAGGAAGAGAGTATTCCTGATCAGAAAAGGAATCAGATGAAATGGAAACCTGATCTGAAGATTCATATTCTGTCTCTTACCTAGGCCTTTTAGCCGGAGGGGGATGGGAACCCCTGATCCAAGTAATTAGGTCTTCGGCCATTTTGAGCATCAGCTTTTTAGGCATGGAGGCCTGTCCATGGGGCTGTTGTCCTTGTTTCTTTGTCTTTAAAGGTGCTTTAGTCTTTGCCTTTGAAGCTGAAGTCGTTTTTACATATAATTGTGTTGGCCTGAAAACACCCTCAGAAGCCGATGCCTGTTCAGCGGCTCCAAACCCATCTGAGGGAATAGTTTCCGAGGTTCCAATACCTTGAGTTTCCAGCGGCCTAGTCGACTCCACGTGGGAGTCGGTAGTGGTCTGTGGCTCTAAAGAACGGGCGTCAGGGGCTGTGAAAGCGCCTCACTGAGAACCGGCGCTCCGGCGACTGGCTTAGAAGAAGCCTCGTCGACAGTTTTGGACCTCGGATACTTGTCCTTTTCTTTTTCTTTGCATTTCTTGTGAATTGCGGTAGTCGGATGGCTATCCGACGACATGGTGTAATTAAATCTTCTGCCAAAATAGTGAAATGCAAAATCGTACCGACGCTTAATAGTGCATTGGTTAAATCTAGCACAGATCCGACAATTAGCAATGTCGTGGTCAGGGCCTAGGCAAGGAATACAGTAGGAATGAAAGTCCTTATGAGGTATTTGCTTCCCACAAGAAATACAATTATTAACTTTTTCTGACATTGGTCTGGAGCAAGAAAAAAGTTTCCCCAACGGGGTACTTAGCTTTTAATGAAGACTTCGGATCTGAAATTCGAACACAAAAATCTCAGGAGTCGGCCGACCGGCACTTGCGAACTGCTTTTGCTTCGGGCACTGCGCAGCAAGAAAGACTGAAGAAAATGGCGTCGGCTGCATCTTTTATACCCCTGGCGCACTGACGTCAGGGAGGAGGCGACAGCAACCAACGCCGAACCTAGACTTTGGAATTCAGGCCAGCTGCGGGTAGCCTGCCAGCAGGATAACTCAAGTGTAATGACTGCAACAGTGAAACACGATGAACTACAGAATTCAGCAAAATAAAGAAAATACAAAATAAAGAAGAGGACTACAGAATTCAGCAATGCAGGCTACTTTTCACTGCAGAAAACAGAACATTTACTTTGTTAAATATCTCCTCTACACATTTTTCTAATAACAGCCTTCTTTAATTATTGCTTTGCACTGGTAATTATGAAAGTTCCCAGTACAAAATTTTAGCAAACTTTTGTCAGCCTTACTGACCTCTAATGTCACCTCAGCCTTTTTCCATGGATTAGGGTGGCTGGTCTGTTCATGATGTGATCCAGCAGATGGCTCCATTTTCTCCTAAGTGTCTTTTTTGGGCACACATTTTTTTTCTCCCTCTGTATGCCAGTCATCTGACAATCTGGCATCTAATTCTCACATCAAACACAACAAACATACCACTAGAAAACAAAGAGGAAAACTCATTGAATATCAATTTTAAGAAGAAGAAGAGCATTTGTTCCACTTAATACAGGAACCTCATCTGAACTACAAACAAAAAAATTCCATCCATCCACCTATCCGACAACCCCTTATTCCCATTTTTGCACCAACCACATTTTCCCATTTTTGAACATGGGGTTGGGATGCACCTTCAACAGTGACAATCACCCAGCGCTAAGGTTTATACCACTGGGTGGTTAGCCCTGATATTAACATATTTAAATACTTTTGAAAATAATCACATGACACAGGTTAGCAATACAGTGCGTTTGTATAATTCCTTTCTTACTAATGTACAGATGTTCATATAGTCTTGTAAGAGCCTTCTCTTGGTTTTTCCAACAGAGAAACAATCCCAGGAATAACAGCTAGAAACATAAACAATGTTGCTCAATGTACAGTTATAACGGCCACTAACACCACATATTTTACTTAAATGTTTATTTATTGAATTTGTTTACCAGGATAGTCTGAGTGGGCAGAAAGCTACCCTTTTCAGTGGAAGCCCAGGGAGAAAAGCTTCAGAAGAATTACATCACTACATAAAGAATATACTAAACAGAGGTGTACAAGTAATCAACAAATATTCAAAAATGTAAAGAGCGTACCATTAATTAATAGCACCATCACGTAAACAGCTATGAAACATATTTGGAAATGAACTTGGTAGATGCAGAGAAGAAAGGAGGAAATGAAGAATCAGTATTAAGACGTAAAAGAGCATGATTTAGGATAGACAGAAGGAAGAAAGAAGAAGAGGTAAAGGACAAGGTGGATAGTACAGTAGTGACTTGTTTAGAAGCTACACAGAGATCATTAATGAATATATCGAACAAGAGGGGACCTAAAATGGATCCTTGAGGGACACCCACTGTAATGGGAAGGAAAGAGGAGATGTCATTTTGCCATTTTACTGCCTACTGCCTACTTGAGATGTACCTGGAGAACTAAAATAGTAATCTTTCACGTATTCCTAGTCAAGCTAGTTTCTGAATCAATTTCTTCTAGAATACCATCGAGACAGCTATGGACAAATATATACAAATATATGTAAAGTGCTGAGAATAAATTCACAGAGTTTCTGAATTGGTTTAACAGATATTAAGTCAGCTGTACATATACTATGAAAAGTAGGTTTGGGATGGGAGGTTGGTATAACGGTTAAGGTGTTTAACTTACAGACACAAGATGCAGGGCTTGATTCTCACATGGGCTAATTGGATAGCCTTAAAATGGTCCCCAAGGGCAGTTAGCCTAGTACTAATGTATGACCTATTTAAACTATGCTATGTAGGAGAAAAGATGCAGTAAGAAAGCTGGGAAGTTGAGACTGGATGCTCTTCTCCAGAACTGTTTAGAATGGAGACAGTATGGTTACAGGCCTGAGGTCCGAGGATCATTTAAATTCACACCTTTACGAAGAGGAATATGTAATACTTTTTCCATAGGGTTGTTGACACAGCTTTCAGTGCAAGAGTGGTTGATTAGGAAACAGACAGGAAAAGCTATGGCATCTCTAGTGATTTTTAAATACTCAGATTTTATGTTATCAGGGCAAGGGAAGGTTTTAAGCTTAATAATAGTTTTTTGATTGTAGAAATTTAGACTAGTTTGAATGCAGGTATATTGGGGACTAACAGGGGAGGGAAAGCACCTGTGTCTGCCTGTGCTGAGTATTTAACAAGAAAGGTTACTGTTTGAGTGAAGTGGGTATTGAATCTGCTATCAGTTTGGTTAGATGACGTACTTGTAGGTTCTGTTGGTGTGCCAGGCTTTAACAGTTGGTTGACTGTAGTCCAAAAGCTTTGGTTGTTACAGTTTGCTGCTTCTTTATTTATATAGTAGTTTTTTTTATTTTTTTATTTTTTTTTTAGATTTTTAGTGGAGTTTCTGACAATTTAATTGTATTGATGGGCAACTATGGTTTTAAGTTGCTTTCATTTTTTCAGGCTATGTATCTTTCTCTTTCATGAACAATTTCGAACTTTTGAAGAGCCAGGCTGCTAAATTCAATTTAATTCTTTTGGTTCTTATTGGTGGAAGTTCATTTAGTACAATAAAGAAAATGGAGTTGAACAGAGATGTAGTTTCATCAACTGCAAGGGTCCGAAGAGGTTCATAAGTTAATACTAGGCTATCAGGCTATCTGCCCTTGTGAGCCATTTTAAGCCTAACCAATTACCCCATGTGAGAACTGAACCCTGCACCTTTTGTCTGAAAGGTAAACACCTTAACCATTATGCCAATCTCCCCCTGTGGCAGCCAGTTAACTGATTTTACTGCTGCAATGAACTGTTCCTTACTAAAGGAAGACAGGATACAAGCAAGGTTGTACCAGTGCTGTTTTTACTTAGGTTTATGACTCTGTATTGTGAAGATAGGTAGGTGATCACTTAAGGTATCGGGTAAGGTAACTGTTGTCAGTAGTTTATCAATCAATGTTTAGTTCTTCTAAAATGATTGTCTCAAATGAGATGCTGCTTAATGCCCCAGAGAAAAGTTCTTCAGCTGTAAATATATTATTTCCTGGGGGAAAGCAAGTTTGCATAACACAAAGACTTTTGTGAACATTCATTTGCAAAGATGCTATAGTTATTTTGGCATTGAACAGCTCCCACACCAGCAAGAGGTAATCAGTGTGGGCATGCTCAGTGTGAAGAAGAGAGAAGTTGTGAGATATGAAACAGGTAACAGCTATACAGGTTTCTTCTGCCTTTAAATGTACTTAAAATAAAAAAACAAGACACTGCTTTACCAAAACATTGCTTAGAACAGAGTAGACCTCTATTTCTGCAGCCTGAGCAGGTGCTACAATTTATAATGTAAAGCTGTGTTATTATTCTTTTCAAGCAAATATTTTACATTTTTACCTTTTTTTGAAGTAAAAATAGGATAGAGTCCAAAACATGAGACATCTAATTGTTACCTCTAATTAATGACCTGTTTTCACAAATGACTTTCTTAGCGGCCATACTGTCCACTGAAATGCAAGTAGCAGAACTGCTGACGTAATCAGTGGAGAATTCTAAAGAATTAGAAGGTAGACTGTTTTTAGTATAACTATATATGGTATTGCAGAACGAATTAATTTATGGGAAGACAGTTCACAACTACAGCCTTTATTAAATCTTCATATTTTTTTATACTCAAAAGACTTGAAACTGTATCAAAGTGTTCCACCACAGCAAAATGCAATTTTCTAGATTTTTTCAAGTACAAAATAATGTCATAAACAAAGTTAACTTTTCTTTATTACCATACCATCTATATCCTTGAATTTGTGAGTCCTTTATTTTCTTTGCCTATAGCTCTAAATATAAAGAAAATGACAAAGGGAAAAGTGGACACCCTTGTCTTGTTCATCTGCTTAAACACAATTTGTGGGAGAGAAATCTTCCCACATTAATTATTGCCTCTGATGCTTCATATATCCCCCTAATTAATCCTAATATTATCCTAAGAAATGTAAATGCTACCACTGCCCTGCACATAAAATCCCAGATGACTCTATTTAATGCTTTCTCTGCATCAAGACCACCAACAAAAGCATCATTTTCTTACATTCTGTTTCCCTCTGGATCATCTTTATTCTATTAATGTTATCAAATGTTTGTATCTGTATCTACCAATTTTGACAACACATTTGCAATTCTCTGAGACACTACAGACATAAACACTTTATAACCATGGTTTAAAACTGAAACAGGTCTACATCAAGCTGGATCTTAAGGGTGTTTACCCCTTTTAGGTAATGCAACCACCACAGCTTTTTTCCAAGAATGCTTGCATTCCCCCTTTTAAAATGTTGCACATAACTTCCCAGATCTTTATCACTTTCTTCCTTCCCAATTTCAAAACTTCCACAGGAATACCGTCTGTTCCTGAAGACTTCCCTGTAGACTGATTATACATCCCTGATTTTTTTTAATCTCTTCCGATCTCAGCTATTAATTGTTGAGCCTCATCTTCCTGCACATCTGACATAATTCCATAGATAGTTCCATTTGTACCTTTTCTTGGTTTCCACATTACCCTGGTTTGTACAAATGTTCATAAAATGTCTGAAATATCTCTAATACCTCTAGAGGATTTCTCTTTATTTTTCTAGTCATAGGCTCCCTATGTTTGTTGACAACTCTTTCCACTTGCTGTTGCCTAAGTTTTTGTTTTTAAACACCTTTATTGAATTATCCCTTGTGACATAGTGAAATTTACATTTATACAAAAGTAATCAAACTGTATTAAGTTCACATTTACAAATATTATACTTCACATATATTGCTATACATCATATAATCTAAGCAACATTTCAGAAAGCATTATCTCCTAGCCAGTTTCTATTTTTCCCCAAGCCAATCACTCTCCTCCCGACTGTAACCAGTTTCTGGAAAACCACCAAATCAATACAAACTCAATCCAAAGAATAAAACGACATGATACAGATCCACCACACTTTATTGCACTTAGCACCTCAGCTGAAATAGCCTTCTAAGAGTAACTCTTAGATGGCTATTTCAGCCAAGGTGTTAAGTGCAATAACATCTAACCAATTTCTCTTTATGAAATTGTCTCCATGGAGACATGAGAACAAGACAGTCAATTTATTTTTATCAGATTATTTCCATTGAGACATGATGGTCAAATACAGAATTGCTACTAAGCATACATTCATTTGCTTGGAAAAAGCTACATAATATTCAATATTCTTCTTCATTTACTTGTTTTATCTTAAAACTTGTTACTAAATCAGTCCAAGGTCCTTAATCCAGTCATTCACCCCCATGCAAGAATGAGAAAAAAATGCACATTCATTTTTCTTCTGTCATATTAGTTTAACCAGGCCTTTTTTTACACTGCAGTGACTACATTTCTTAAAAATGAGCAAGAAGAAAGAGAGAGGGGAGAAAGAAAGGGGAAAAAAGAACAGCAGCACCTATTTACAGCCCCCATTACACTTAAAAAAATAACTGAGGGCATTTTACTTTATAACATGCAAAGAGCACCACAAAATAGTACTATTAAGAAAAAAATGTTTTCTTCATTTACAGTTAACTTTCTCCCTTCTCTTCTCCTCCACACTGCATTTTTCTGAACATTAATGACATGAAGTAGGGCATATACTTTAGAGTCCCCTACAAGTCCAACACATTCTGAAAAAGTCCAATACTTCCAGATGTTCTTGTTCTGTCATATTTCACAAATATAATTATTGCACTGTAATCCCACATTAAGTTACTGGTTTTATTACTGTTCATCTCCATCTCCCAAATTCTGTCTCTGCCTCATTTCCATTCTACTCTCAATTCTTCTAGTCAACTGTCATGCTCCCTTCCTTCTTTCTAACATTTTACATTGAAACAGTGGAAAATGTTTTACGTGCAGAGTCTCTCTGTGGTCTTTATTACCAGAAGATCAAGAAGCTGAATCTTTTTTGTGTTTTACAATTCACTTTTTGTTGGGGGAAACTTTTTATTTTCTCCTTAGCATGTACATCACCAAAAAATGATTTTGTCCCTCCAGGAAAGAATACCTTGAAACAGCTGGGTACAGCAGTTTGAATCTCACACCTGCATCTTGACATTCCCTGAATAGTAGAATGAATTTACTTCTGTTCTGCCTGGTGCACAGTGAGTAATCATTCTCCACAAACACTCTGCTGTCTCCCACATTTGGTATTTTGTCCTTCTGCTAAAGTTTTGTCAGAATCAAATCCTTCTCCTGATAGGATTATGTCTTTACTATTAACGGTCTAGGTTGCTTTCTCATAGTCAGGTGTGGAGCATACACATGATGTGCCGTTTCAACTAACAACTCTTGGTGTGGAATACCAGTCCAGTCCTTTATTTGTGCTTTTGTGAAATTAATGCAGTCTGTTCCTTTCTGCTTCTCTGGTATAGCTGAAAAATCTCAGGTTTTCCCTACATGCTCTAATTCTATTATTTTTTTAAGTATCTCTTCCTGAGCAGTCTCATATTCATCCAGTCTTTTCTTCATTTCAGCTTCTGATTTTTGCAGCTTTACCACCTCATCTGAAAATCTGTTTAAAAGTTTCTTCAATTTTTTTTCCAGCCTTTTGTTGTTTGTGTTGATATACTTCATCAGTGTTTCATTTATTTTAACCAGGTCTGTGTGCAGTTGTCTAATATCTTGGAAGTCATGTCGTGAGGTTGCATTGCTTTTTGCTGAACAGCTGCAGGACTTTCCCCAGTCAGTGTTTATTCCTCACTTTTTGTAACTGATTTTTTTCCAGGTGCTCTGTATTTCTTTTTTCCTGGCATCCATGCAGTACACTTACTAGCCAGGTACTGAAATTTACCCATACACACAAAGGTCTACTGGCCTTCTCTGTTGAATTTCTGTTTTAACAATGGTAGAGCTAGAGTTAAGCTGTTACTCAATGTGCAGCCATCTTGGAAGTCCTGTTGCCTAAATTGTTGTGCTAAGATGTTTTGTTCTGATGTCATCAAAAATGAGTTGCTTTACAGCATCCTTTCTAAACTTATGAAAATTATCCAAGTACTCCTTTTTTTCCTTTAGCACTCTGCACTTGCTCCTCTTCTTGTTCTGTAAGATTCCCTTACTCTGTAAGTCTTTGTCAACCCCTCTAAGTAATTCTTACTACTTCTTTCCCATGTCTCTTTTTTATTTTTACCATTTTAACTCCATTTTCATTTCATTCCCCTCACTAGCTATCCCTACTGAAGAAATTTCTGTTTTCCTTAATAACTCTCAAATCATTTCTACTACCAGTTACTTAAGTTCCTCTTTTTAAAGGGTAAATATGAAAGCACCACTGTTTAATTTTTACTTCATTATCCTGCATCTTTATCTTAGTTTTTAACAAGGTACTATCTGAAATAGTTATTGTAAGTGTGTCAAAGCTTTCGATTAAATATACATGCTCCTGTGAGATACAATTTCTAACCTGTCTAGACACTTACTGTACTATGGAATAATATGTAAACATATTCCATATAAAATGTTCTCATGTACTTCTTTACAAATCTAAACTCGTTTGTTTCCCTTCTAGGTCCTCATGATACATCCTCACTATTACAAATCAAGTTCTAGTCCCCACCCTTAAATAATATTTTATGCTTATTTATTCCAAAATTCTCTTAAGCTCCATAATAGCAGGTATAGGTAGAATATACATATATGCAAGCATACGCATTTTCCACTGGCAATAAACTCTTTTTTTTTTCTCAAATATTTTTTTTTTATTTTCAGTTAAATAAATAGTTAGGGGGGGTGTGGGGGGCCATTTACATGAATATAGTCAACTTTGTTAAAAGTATCCATATGTATGTTTAAAATTTATGACATATGTGGGGGGCTTCGCCCCCACACACCCCCTAACTATTTATTCCTACTCCAGGGTCGCACTACAGTGGGGAAAGGGCATAATGCTTTGGATTTCATGTGACGATGTTATGAGTGTCGATCATATGAGCTTTAGGTGTTTTGAGCTTTCAGTGTTTTGGTGTCAGTCAAATGGTTGTCGATCATATGAGCTTTCAGTCATCTGAAGTAGACCTATATATATATATATATATATATATACACATATAGGGTCTATATCAAAATTTCAAAGAGGTACAATGCCAAATGTGAAAACATCGAACCCAAAATATCGAATGGTGAAAATAGCGAAGCCCAGGAACATCGAAATCTTACCTAGGGCAAGATTTCGGTTGGCCGTTCTGTGGCTTCGCTATTTCCTCCACTGTGGTGCAAGAATTACGGACCTTAGGGTTAGGGTGTGGGTTAAGGTAAGTGGATAGTTAGTAATGTATGTATGGTGTAGTGTAGGGTTGTGTTTTGTTAACTGTATGTGTGTGTATTAATTAGTTTGTTTGCGTATACATTTGTAGGGTATGTGTACGATAGTTACGGACCTTAGGGTTAGGGTGCGGGTTAAGGTAAGTGGATAGTTAGTAATGTATGTGTGGTTTAGTGTGGGGTTGGGTTTTGTTAAATGTATGTGTGTGGTTTATTTATTTTGGTGTGCTTGTGTTGGGTGTATGTTTCTCGGAACAGCAAATTTTTTCCTGGGAAAAAATTTGCTATTCTGAGCATTCGATGTTTTCAATATTCGAAATTCCAAGTTCGAACATATGGTGTTCGACATTTTGGAATTTCAAATATATATATATATATATATATATATATATATATATATATATATATGAACACTTTTTTATAATCAAGACTCTCAAATGTCGACATATGTTTTATTGCACTTTGTTCATAAACAAAAATAAGTATTCAGACCATATGGCCACTAAAGAACACTTTTTTTCCTGAATAAAAGAATCATAAACTTTATCTCCAACCCATATCTAACAACATCTTGAATAAATTAATGTTTTTACCAATTCAAGAATCTTATTCCATAAAAAATGTTACTTTATTAGTTATGTAAGAATTCTGACATTTGTCCTAGATATAGGAACATAAAAATCTTAAATTTCTGTGTTGATAGATGTATTGTAGATGCGTAAACACCTATATCAAACAATGTCTATAATATTTTAGCATAAAAGACCTTATAAGCAAATAGCAACTTACCACTCATGTATCTATAATGAAAATAAATCAGTTTCAAGGTTTTGTACCTGTTCATATAATCAAAGTCCTCCACTAATGAAATATTTTTTGCAAACTTTCTTTGAACCCACTCCAAACAATTGAGCTGTAAATACATATGGTCTTGTTATATTCTTGGATCAGTCTTATGTGGACTATATATAATGGTATTAAACAATTTATATCTTGGGTAGTCATACTTTAATATATAAAACCTAATTTCATCTATGCATTATGACAGATGCTTCAACATGAACATCAAAAGAAAATTTTGAAGAAATTATAATACCTAAATCTTTATAACTGCTGATCTCTGACAATACAAAGGAAGTAAAGTTTATTGTTTTCCTGACTTACTTAAGATCTCCCAAAAATATTATTCTCACTAAACTGAAGACCAAACGTTCATGCCCAATTTCCAATTATGGACACGTAAGAGTTAATAACAATGAAGTCATTATCACGGTTTATAAAGAAGCCAACTGTGCAATCATCTGTACATGTACTAATCTAACAGTGTTTATCTACTGGAATGATACTAAATACTAAACTGAATAAAAACAGACCTAAAACAGATCCCTGCAGATCACTGGATAAGATTCTCACAGGGTCAGATTTTGTGACATGAATCATAACTATTTGAGGGGTCTATATTAGATCACCAAATGCTTAGGTAAGTGAACAGTGATTAATCGACCCCATGTAAGCGAAAGTTTACAAAACCGAACTGTCAGAACAGCAATTTTTTTCCAAGGGAAAAAAAAATCGCTGTTCCAACAAAAACAAAAAAAAAAGTAAGCACATTAAAACATGTGATTAAGTGGGGGGCTTCACCCCCCACACCCCCCTACTTAAATATACAAACTCCGAGACTGCAATACAGTGCCGAAAATGGCAAACTACCGAAGCAGCCAAGCAAATTCTTTCCCAGGGAAAGAATTAGCTTATCTGCCGCTTCGATATTTTGCAGTTTCAGTTTTGTCAGTTCGACCAAGACGCATTTGAAAACATGCGTCTTCTGTCTGCTGATAGAAACCCCTATTTGAGATAGTTATGATAGGTGATCCATCTGATTAAAAGAGAGTTGATTTGTATATCAGTTAATACTTGAATTATCATGGAATGAGACAATAAATCAAAATCTTTGGTTAAATCCAAGTAAATTACCCCAAAAGCTTTAGTAATTTCATCATAACAAACTTAAAAAAATCATAAAGTAGAGCATCCATGTTGGAAAATGTTCTGTAACTTAAAATCAATCTGTTTATCTAGAACTGTAATAAGTCATCTTTTAAATCATTCCCCCACAATCAGTGTTAAACTAACAGGTCAATAGTTTTTAACCTTTAACTTACTACTTTTTTATACATTAGAGAGGCCACAGATTGCTTCCAAGAGTATGGAACAATACATCTTTGTAAAAGTTTGTTGAATATAATATACAGTATAGAGTTAAGTAATGTCAGTAAATTTACAAGAAGAAATTGCAGGTATTTTAACTGGTCCGACTGTTGTAGATTTAATTATTTGAAATAATGCAGATCTTAGGATTTCATAAGTAATCAAAGGACATGATGTATAATTTTTCACGAGACGGATATTAATTCTTGTAGTATTATTATTCAAATTATGCTGCGGTAGCGTTGTCGCCTCACAGTCAGACGTTGCCCATTCAATTCTCAGTTAGAGCGTCTTCTGTGTGGCGACATGCGTGAATGGGCATTCCTTCGCTAAAGGTTGTGCGTTAGGCCCAGCAAGCCAGTACGTAAAAATCTACTGCCAATCATTAGCGAACTGGAGTTCCGCTGTGGCGACCCCTAACCGGGAAAAGCCGAAAGACACAAACAAACAATTAATAAAATACTGATTAAACATATTGGCAATAAGTCTATGATCCCTAATTGTATTAACTTGTACATCAATAGCTCTTAATGGAGGAGCACACTATTAATATAATTTAAATAATTGTAAAGTTTTTTTTCTTTACTTGGATTCTCTGCTAACCCATTTTCATATATTTTTATTTTTAATATGGCATCTCAGTACATTACTGCATTTGTTTAACCCACCCTTATTGACCTTTAGGATGTTTTTTATAATTTGACTATTAACATTTCTTTCTCTTACATAACTTATATGAAGATGACAACTCCACCAAAAGGGTAAACTGTTTATTTTATGCATTATTTTATGAGATGTGGTACTCTCCATACTGCGCCTTAAAATTCCTTACAGGGTGTCATACACAAAAGCATTTTCATATGGTTTTATATTCCAGTCAATTTGGTTTAGTGATCTATTTCATACAAGTCTGTGAGACCATAGTTATATTTCTTAAGAAATTAATTAGAATTATGTGTCATGGTTAAGTTGAATACAACATAGACTTGTGGCATTCAGATTTATGAGAGACATTCCATGAAATATGATATTTACAAATCCCTCAGCATAACAGTTGTTTAAGGTCAAATTAACCTAGTCAATATAAATATAGTTAAAATCTCATAACAGAATAAAATTATTGATACTCAAAAGAGTCTAATTCACCTAGGAATTCCCAATGTTTATGAATATCTATGCTTGGAGACCTATATCATGGCAGCAATGTAATAGTCTTATTTCCAAGTGTAATCTGAACTATTCATAGATTCATAGATTCATAGATTAGTACTAGGCTAACTGCCCCTGCGAGCCATTTTAAGCCTAGCCATTTATCCCCTGTGAGACTCAAACCCTGTACCTTGTGTTTGTAAGGCAAACACCTTAACCATTAGGCCACCCTCCCAACCCAACATATTCAATTTTATTATTAACTTGCACTTAACTGGAATCATTCCTATTATGCATCCACAATGCAATTCTGTCTACCTCACAAATATTTCCTTAAACATTCATTTAAGTATATTCCAGGAAAAATAAGTTAGGAGAATTCTTAGTAACTGCAATAATTTTGTAATTCCCAGTTACTGCAATACTCTTCACTTCAGTTCATCTACTTTAGATCCCAAACTCTGAGCATTGGTCATATAACTCCAGTACCGACGTTTCCATGGAAATCACCTTAACATGTTTTGAAAATATACTAGAGATTATTAATGGCCCATGTTTGCTCAAATCAAGAATATCATGTGATAAAATTTGGTAATCCCTGATAAATTCTTCCCAGTACGTTATTAACATGTTATAGATTATATATTATATACTAAACAAAGTAGTCTTAACCAGTTATGAAATAAATGAGCCTTGGAGTGTAACTAAGTCATTTCAACACTGGGAAGGGATAATTTCACTCAGTTTCAAACCCTCATTTTCTAAATTTTTAATTAAATGTAAAATAACATTTTTCATAATATTCAAAGGCGTAAACAAAAGGTCATTAGTTTCAACATGAGTTATAATATGACTATACTTAGGTTTAACTTTTGTTATTCCAATAATTAATTTTATGAGATCAAGTAATTTCAGACCTGGTAAAAAAAGAAACTGTAACTCTTCCCTTGCCTAAGGTATTCAGTGATTTCACTATTGATCTGAGGATAGAGTCCCCTATAATCTGTACTTTATTTTGTTGGTATCACAGATTCATAGGTTAGTACTAGGCTACCTGCCCTTTCAGGCCATTTTAAGCCTAGCCAGCTACCCCATATGAGAATCAAACCCTGTACCTTATGCCTGTAAGGTAAACACCTTAACCATTATGTCAACCTCCTTCTACCCTACCTGTGTTTTGAACTTTATTCCTTTTTATGAATATTGTGACAAAATGTCCTCAGAACTGCCCATCTAAGTCTCCTCTTTTTAATTTTCTGTTACATATAACCTGCAACCACTCTTCATTAGCATTACCATTTGGGGTACAACTGGCAGTCCTTGACTGTTTATTGAGCTTTATTGCATCAGAATAAAGTATATTCCCAATATCCTGAATGCCTTTATAATGGCAGCTTCTGTTCCAGATTCAACTAAACACTCTACCAGATCAGGTCTTTCACTTACATTGCCCTGTCCCTTTCTCTTTGCCTGTACTCTGAGATCAATCCCTGATAAGAAAGGCAGTTTCTATCCGGCAGTCCAAATGTCTTCTTTTCCTCTTCTCTTCTATTACCTTTTCTTCTCTAGTTATCCGCTCCCAATACCTTGGTTAACTTGCCAGTTTTCTCCAATAACCCCCCCCCCCATTCTCTGTAACCCTAATTGCAGTCCTCCCTATTGGGGAAATCTTTTTCCATTCTCATTTTAGCTTCATTCTTAGAATACTTTCTGCTACTTTATGAATATAATATTATGAATGGCTGTGATTCTCCTTATTGATCTGCATCCAAACTAAGAAAACTAAAACCGTTAACCTCCCAGCAGAATTTCTGCAAATCGCAGCATATGCTATAGCATACCCAGTAGCCATACTCATAAACAGATCACTATCAAATAATATAGTTCCAGATATTTGGAAAATCTCACACATAATACTTTTACATAAGGGAGGTAACTCAACTGAACTTACTAATTATAGGCCAATTGCCATCCTGTCCCCCTTATCTAAAATTCTAGACAGGACTACACACACCCAATTAATGGGCTACCTTTACACACATAAACTATTATCAAACACTCAACATGGTTTTCACCTCTCTCACAGCACCACAGCCTTCATGTCCTTCACAAATACAGTGAACCACTACAAAAACAAGGGACTATTTGTAGCTGCCACATTTTTAGATTTGTCTAAGGCCTTTGACATGGTTAATCACAACAAGCTCATCAGCATCCACTCCACCCTAAATCTCAGTAACTCCACTATCACATGGTTCAGAAGCTACCTATCAGGATACCAGCAGGCCATCCAATGGCAACAATAACTCTCCCCTCTTCTCCCAGTTACCCTAGGAGTTCCACAAGGTTCCATCCTTGGACGTCTACTTTTCACCCTCTTCACCAATCAGCTCCACACCATCACACTACACACCATTGTCATACAATATGCTGATGACTTTACTCTAATCTGAGCAGCTTCCTCCTTACATGACCTTCACACCATAACCCAAGACTCCTTTTTAGCCATTGAATCATGGCTCACCAAATCCTAACTCATACCAAACCCCAGCAAAACAAAGCTCCTTCTCTTCTCCCCAACAGAATCGATCTCTTTCTCCCAAACGTTCTCCATCCTATCCAAAACTACAAGTACCATCACCCCAACAACCCATACAAAACTGCTGGGAATAGAAATCGAGAATAAAGGAAAGTTGTGTCTTACTATAACCATAGATTTCCTTCTCTTCCATATTGCAGTGCTCTACATGTGGGTTTACCCTTCTTTCTTTCCAGTTCGTCCAGCCAGGATTCCAAAGTTTTTCAGTCCCTCTAGGTGCGTCGGATGTCTGATGTGGCAGCAGGAACATGGGCCGTAAAATTGATGTCTGCATGCACCAGCCCTCAGAACATAGAAAGCCCCAGTCATAGCCAGTCCTATAAGGGTATAGCCTGTCCAGTGACATCCAAGAGAGCGCGTGCAACCTGAGAAGAGGGGAAGGAGGGAGGGAAGGAATACTGCAACATGGAAGAGAAGGACATCTATGGTTATGGTAATATTTTACACAACTTTTCTATGTCCTTCTATTCCAATGTTGCAGTATTCTACATGTGGGTGAGTGCCAAAGCTCACTGAGGATTGTGTGGTTGTCAGGAAGAGGTTTCCAGGAACCCATGTAGGATAGCCCTGGCAAAACCAGCCCTGGGTCTGGACATATGGTCCAGCTTCTAATGCTTGGTGAAGGTGTGCACAGAGGACCAGGTAGCTGCTTAAAGTATTGAGTTGGTGTCTAGCCCCTTAAAGAAGGATCCAGAAGAGGCCACTGCTCTGATGGAGTGTGCTTTTACATTGCCCTGCAAGGTTTTCCCATGGTATACATAACATAATAAAATGGCCCTGGATATCCAGGCTGAAATGGTTTGTTTGGTCACTAGTTCCACCAGAGCTCTGGGATGGAAGGAGATGAACAGTTGGTCTGATTTCCTAATGGACTTGGTTTTATGTAGATAAAACCTAAGTTGTCTGTGGACATCTAGGGAATGAAGTACTCTCTCACTATCTCCCTGTGGCTTGAGGAAAAAGGTGGGCAGGTGATCAGCCTGGTTCAAGGATAGGTCATTCACTACTTTGGGTGTGAAAGATAGGTTAGTCCTGAGAGTAACCCTGTCAAGGTGAAAGACTAAGAAAGGTGGTGTAGCCATAAGGGCTTGTAGCTCTGAGATCCTTCTGGCTGAAGTCAAAGCTACCAGTAAGACAGTTTTCCATGTGCAAAATTTTAGGGAGGCTTTGTCTGCAGGTTCAAAGGAAGCTAAGGTGAGTTTTTCTAAAACACAGTTAAGGTCCCAGGGAGGAGGGGATGGTTTTCTGGGGGGTCTCAAATATAGTAGCCCTTTGAGGAAAAGTTTAGCGGGAAGTCTGGATGCAAGGGGTGGATCCAGAGATAGACAAGCAGAAATAGCAGACAAGTGTGCTTTTAAAGATGAATAGGCCAGCCCTGTCTGCAATAGTTCACACAGGTAAGACAGGATAAAAGGGATGTCGCTTTCCAGCTGATACAACTGTCTTTTGTGATTTTCTTGTGTTAGGTTTCCTGGCCTCCTGTAGGACATTGAGCATGTCCTCGTTGCACAGGTATCTCAAGGGGATCAGAATCCTATCAACCACAGGGTGAGATGCAGGGATTGCCACTGTGGGTGTATTTGAGTTCCATCGTGCTGTGTGAGCAGGTCCACTGAGGGGGGTAAATTGTGGTGACTGCCCTTGGACAGATGAAGGAGAAGGGGGAACTAGTGCTGTCTTGGCCAGTAGGAGTCATCAGCAAGAATTCTGGTGTGTCCTGCTGAATCTTCAGCAGCACCTCTTGAATCAAGGGGAAGGGGGAGAAGGCATAAAGAAATTTCCCCTTCCAGGACATTGAGAAAACATCTGTTGCCAGTACTTTGGGGTTGGGTGTCCTGGCACGGTAGCCAGGAAGTTCCCTGTTTATGGAGGAGGCAAACAGATCTATTTGAGGTATACCCACCTGTGGACCAGATTCAGGAATACATCTCTGTGAAGCATCCATTTGTGGTTGCTTGAGATGGTCCTGCTTAGATAATCTGCCTGGGAGTTGTGCAGGCAGGGTATGTAGGCTGCCTGTAGGGTAATTCCCTGTGGAGGTGGCCAGTTCCCACACCTGCAGAACTAGTCTGCATAGGAGGTATGACTTTGTCCCTCCCTGTTTGTTGAGGTACCACAAGACTGTGGTGTTGTCCATGAATATCTTGAGAGGGCTCTGCTCTAGGAAGGCTTGTAGAGCAAGGAGGATTGCTCTCATCTCTCTGACGTTTATGTGCTCTAGTTGTGTGGGTCTGTCCACAAACCTTGCACTTTTCTGAGTCCTAGAGTTTCTCCCCATCCCAGATCTGAAGTGTCTGTATGCATGCTCTGGGTGGGTAAGGGGGTTTGTAGAGGGAGGCCTGGGTTCTTGGCCACCTGAGCCAACTACCAGCAGATTTCCTGTTTCAAGCAGGGAAGAAGGGGAACCCTGAATTCCAGGAGATGGGAGTGCTGAGTCCATACTGACCGAAGATACCATTGCAGTTTCCTCATATGCAGTCTTGCTAAGGGCAATATGGGAATGATGGCTGCCATTTATCCCAGAAGTCTCAGGAAAGTACAGTTGTGTATACTTACCATAAATGTAGATGTTCGAGTGTATTCACTGTTGCAGTCATTACGTTTGGGTAAACCTGCTGGCAGGTTGCCCTCAGTCGGCCTGAATTCCAAAGTCCTGGGACCTGCGTCAGCTGCTGTCACCCCTTCCCTGACGTCAGGTCATCAGGGGTATAAAAGATGCAGCTGACACCATTTTCTTTAGTTTTTCTTGACCCAGATGTCAGGTGCCCCCTAAGAGGGTAGCCAAAATTTATATATATATAAATACATGCACCAATATAAACTTTACCTTCCTCTACAAGCAAATACACCACATAGGTTGTATGACTGAAAGAAGGAAAGATAGGTTCCATCAGAAGAAAGGGGGATGGCGGGTGGGTAACCTGGACTGCAACAGTGAATACACTCGAACATCTACATTTATGGTAAGTGTACACAACTGTACTATGTTCTTCATGTTTCACTGTTGCAGTCATTACATTTGGGTAGAGTCCCAAAGCTATGGTTGGGAGGCTGGAGCTAAACAGCGTTAGGAGTGGCTATGAGGCCCTGCAGAACTGCAGTGGCAAAGCCTGCCCTGGATTTAGAGTAGAGTGGCAGATGATAGTGCTTTGTAAAGGTGTGCACTGAACACCAAGTAGCAGCCTCTAAAATGTCCTTGGTTGGTACTCCCCTGAGAAAGGCTGCTGAAGTGGCTGCAGCTCTGGTTGAATGTGGCCTAATGCCCTTGGACACTGGCTTGCCATAGTGTAAGTAGCAGAAACGAATGCAGTGTCCTATCCACTTTGAAATAGTCTGCTTTGAGATAGCCTTTCCTTGTGATCCTGCAGCATATGCCACTCGTAATTGCTCTGTCTTTCTGAAAACTTTGGTTCTGTCCAAGTAGAATCTAAGCTGTCTTTGTACATCTAAAGAATGCAGAATTCTCTCACCCTTGTTCTGTGGATTTGGATAAAAAGTTGGTAGATGAATAGTTTGGTTAAGAGCCACACTGGACGCCACCTTAGGCATAAAGGTTGGGTTTGTCCTCAGAGAGACCCTGTCTGGATAAAACATTATAAAAGGTTCCACAGCCATGAGTTCCTGTAGCTCTGAAACTTGTCTTGCAGAAGTTATTGCTAGGAGCAGAGTTGTTTTCCAAGATAAAAACTTTATATCCGCAGTAGCAGCTGGCTCAAAAGGAGGTAGGGTGAGTTTTTCCAAGACATAGTTGAGGTCCCATGCAGGCATTGGTGATCTCCTTGGAGGCCTTACATTTTTGGCTCCTCTGAGGTACTGCTTTAATAAGGGATGAGAAAAGATTGGTGGCTCTGTATTGTAATGAGCTGAAATGGCAGATGTATGAATTTTAATAGATGAAAAAGATAGGCCTTTGTCCAGCATCTCAGTTAAGTATTGCAAAATCTGAGGAATATTTGGCACAGCTGTATCAGTTCCTTGTGTCTGGTTCCAAGCACAAAATCTCTTCCATTTCCCAGCATAAGATTTTCTAGTACTAGGCCTTCTGGCTTCCAAAATGACATCCATCACAGCTTTACAGAGTGGTGTGTTTTGTATGACTACATTATCCGCCATGCTGCCAGGTTTAAAGTCCTGAGTTGGCTGTGCAGGATCTGATTGTTTTGCTGGGACAGTAGATGAGGTATTTGAGGTAAGGTCCAAGCTGGGCATTGAGACAAGTTCCTTAGTATTGGATACCAGTACTGGTGGGGCCTGTCTGGGGCAATCAGTATCATCTTTGGCTTCTCCTGTCTGACCTTTAGGAGTACCTTGGGGAGGAGAGGCAGTGGGGGAAAGGCATACACTGATAGGTTTTTCCAGCTGAAAGATAGGGCGTCCAGTTTCTATGCTTGTCTGTGATAAACCCTTGTGCAGAATCTTTTTAGTTGGTAGTTGTGAGGAAAGACGAATAGATCTATGTCCGGGCATCCCCATTTCCTTGTTATCATGCTGAAGACTTGTGGATCCAGCTGCCATTCGTGGGGATCCATGAGGTTTCTGCTTAGTTCGTCTGCCAGAGTATTTTTCCTTCCTGGCAGGAATTGTGCCTGCAGATGTACTTGGTAAGTCAATGCTGTGTCCCACAAAGTCATGGCTAGTCTGCAAAGGGGGTAAGAATGTGTGCCCCCCTGCTTGTCTATATACCACATGACCGTGGTGTTGTCTGTCTTTATCAGTAGTTGTTCCGGATGAAGTAGGTCCTTGAAGGCTGTCAGGGCATTCTAAACAGCTAGCATCTCTTTTTGATTGATATGTAGATGCATTTGGTTTGAGATTCATGTGCCCTGAATGCATCTTCCTGCCATGTGGGCCGCCCAGGCATACTGTGATGCATCCGTTGTTAGTGTCTGCCTGGCTGGGGGTAATGAGAATGGCTGTCCCTTGTTTTGGTGACAAGCCTTTGCCCACCATCGAAACTCCTGTTGCCGGCAGGGAATGAGAGTAATCATAGTTTCCAGGCTATGGCAATGTTGAGTCCAAACACTTTTTAGATACCATTGGTTTCCTCATATGCAGTCTTGCATATGGAATTATTAGGATGCAGGATGCCATGAAGCCCAAAGCCTGCAGAATTTTTCTTGCAGATAACTGGGCCTTTGTTGCCAACATTTTGAAATAGGTAGTCAGTTGCCTTTGTTTGTCTGGTGTGAGATAAGCCATCTGGACAGTTGTATTTAAGCTTGCACCCAGGAATATTATCTCTTGAGAGGGTACTAGTTTTCATTTCTTTTCATTGACTGTGTACCCTAGGCATGTTAGAAGTCTTTTCACAAATGCCAGATGTTGTAGAATGTCCTTGTTCTCTGCTTGAATTAGACAGTTGTCCAAGTAAGGATATATTTGTATTCCTCTTTGTCTGCAGAATGCAATTACTGGTGCCAGGCACTTTGTAAAGACCCTGGGCGTATTAGATAAGCCAAAGGACAGTGCAGGGAATTGGTAATGCATTGAGCCAGCCTTGAATCTGAGGTATCTTCTGCATATTTGTCTGATTGGGACATGCAGGTATGCCTCTTTTAGGTATAAAGTCACAAGCCAAGCGTTCTTGCCTAGCATGGGCAGAAGCTGCTGCAAAGTCAACATCTTGAATTTTGGTATATCCAGGAATGTGTTCAGAATAGATAGGTCCAGTATTGGCCTCCATGTCTTGTCCTTTCTGGGTACCAAGAACAGTCTTGAGTAAAATCCTTGTCTCTGCTCTTGCTCTGGTACTTGTTGGATGGCCCCCATGTCCATGAGGGATGAGACTTATTTTTGTGCCTCTGCCCATTGATTTTTTGGCAGATCTGGCCAGCCATTTGCCTTTGGTAGGGTATGGAAATGGAACTTGTAGCCGTGTGACTCGATATTTAGAACCCACTTGTCGGGTTATGATGTGCCAATTTTGAGAAAAAAGTGCTAATTTTCCCCCTAAGGTTGCTGCCAGGAAATAAGTGCTTGGTGCAGGCAGGGGGAAGTCATTGGGACTGTTTCCTGTATGGTTGTGATTTGTCTTCTCCAACTTTGGGGGTAGAAGCACCCCATTGCTTTGACCTGTATGAACCTTGCGCCTGGGATCTGCCTCTAGGGCATCTCGATCTGCCCCTTTGAGGTCTGTCTGACACAGGAAAGGACCAATTCTTTGTTGGCTAGTGTCTACTAAAAGTACAGTTGTGTACTTACCATAAATGTAGATGTTCGAGTGTATTCACTGTTGCAGTCATTACAATTGGGTTATCCTGCTGGCAGGCTACCCGCAGTCGGTCTGAATTCCAAAGTCTAGGTCCCGCATCGGTTGCTGTCGCCTCCTCCCTGATGTCAGTGCGCCAGGGGTATAAAAGATGCAGCCGACGCCATTTTCTTCAGTTTTTCTTACCCCAGATGTCAGGTGCCCCCAAAAGGGTAGGCTAAAAATATGTCAATAAAGCATGCATGCACCAAGGTAAATTTTTCCTTCATCTACAAGCAAATACACCACATAGGTTGTATAGAATAGAGAAGTACAGATAAGTTCCAGCAAAGATAAGGGGGATGGTGGGAGGGTAACCTGGACTGCAACAGTGAATACACTCGAACATCTACATTTATGGTAAGTACACAACTGTACTGTGTTCATCGTGTTTCACTGTTTCAGTCATTACAATTGGGTTGAATCCCAAAGCTAAGGTTGGGAGGCTGGAGCTAAATAGGATGAGGAGTGGCTATGAGGCCCTGCAGAACTGCAGTGGCAAAGCCTGCCCTGGATTTAGAGTAGAGTGGCAAGTGATAGTGCTTTGTAAATGTGTGCACTGAAATCCAGGTTGCAGCCTCTAAAATGTCTTTG
Organism: Protopterus annectens; assembly: GCF_019279795.1. NCBI lineage: Eukaryota > Metazoa > Chordata > Ceratodontiformes > Protopteridae > Protopterus > Protopterus annectens. Next base: position 1,598,314,289 of record NC_056729.1, read on the forward strand.
GTTGGTACTCCTCTGAGGAAGGCTGCTGAAGTGGCTGCTGCTCTGGTTGAATGTGGCCTAATGCCCTTAGGCACTGATTTGCCATGTTGTGAATAGCAGAAACGAATGCAGTGGCCTACCCACTTTGAAATAGTCTGCTTTGAGATAGCCTTTCCTTGTGATCCTGCAGCATATGCCACTAGTAATTGCTCATTCTTTCTGAAAGCTTTGGTTCTGTCCAAGTAGAAGTGCAGCTGTCTGTGTAGGTCCAAAGAATGCAGAAGTCTCTCACCCTTATTCTGTGGGTTTGGGTGAAGGGTAGGCAAATGAATAGTTTGGTTAAGGGCCACACTGGACACTACCTTAGGCATAAATGTCGGGTTTGTCCTCAGAGAAACCCTATCTGGATGGAATATGATAAAAGGTTCCACAGCCATGAGTGCCTGTAGCTCTGAGACTTTTCTTGCAGAGGTTATTGCTAGGAGCATAGCTGTTTTCCATGATAAAAATGTTTTTATATCAGCTGAAGAGGCTGGCTCAAAAGGAGGCAGGGTGAGTTTTTCCAAGACATAATTGAGGTCCCATGTAGGAATTGGTGATCTCCTTGGAGGCCTTAAGTTTTTGGCTCCTCTGAGGTACAGCCTTAATAAAGGATGAGAAAAAATAGGTGGCTCTGTATTGTAATGAGCTGAAATGGCAGAGGCATGAATCTTAATTGATGAAAAGGATAGGCCTTTGTCCAGCATCTCAGTTAAATATTGCAAAATCTGAGGAATATTTGGTACAGTCGTGTCAATCCCTTGTGCCTGGTTCCAAGCACAGAATCTCTTCCATTTTTCAGCATAAGATTTTCTGGTACTAGGCCTCCTGGCCAGCAAAATAACATCCATCACGGCTTTAGAGAGAGGTGTGTTTTGAATGACTACATTATCCGCCATGCTGCCAGATTTAAGGTTTTGAGTTGGCTGTGCAGGATTTGATTGTTTTGTTGGGACAGTAAGTGAGGAAGTTGAGGTAATGTCCAGGCTGGGCATTGAGACAAGTTCCTTAGGACTGGGTACTAGTGCAGGCGGGGCCAGTCTGGGGCAATCAGTATCATTTTTGGCTTCTCTTGTCTGACTTTTAGGAGTACCTAGGGGAGGAGAGGCAGTGGAGGAAAGACATATACTGTTAAGTTTTTCCAGCTGAAAGGTAGAGCATCCACTTTCCATGCTTGCTTGTGATAAGTCCTTGTGCAGAATCTCTTCAGTTGGTAGTTGTGAGGGGAGGCAAATAGATCTATGTCCGGGCATCTCCAATTCCTTGTTATCATGCTGAAGACTTGCGGGTCCAATTTCCACTCGTGGGGATCCATGAGGTTTCTGCTTAGTTCGTCTGCCAGAGTATTTATCTTTCCTGGCAGGAATTGTGCCTGCAGATGTACTTGGTAAGTCAATGCTGTGTCCCACAAATTCATGGCTAGTCTGCATAGGGGGTAGGAATGAGTGCCTCCCTGCTTGTTTATGTACCACATGACTGTAGTATTGTCCGTCTTTATCAGTAGTTGTCCCAGATGAAGTAGATCCTTGAAGGCTGTCAGGGCATTCTAAACAGCTAGCATCTCTTTTTGGTTGATATGTAGATGCATTTGGCTTGCGGACCTTGTGCCCTGAATACATATTCCTGCCATGTGGGCCCCCCAGGCATAATCTAATGCATCTGTTGTTAATATCTGCCTGGCTGTGGGTAAAGCAAATGGCTGCCCCTTGTTGTGGTGACAGGCCTTTGCCCACGATCGTAACTCCTGTTGCAGGCAGGGAATGAGGATAATTATTGTTTCCAGGTTGTGGCAATGTTGAGGCCGAACACTTTTTAGATACCATAGAAGTTTCCTCATATGCAGTCTTGCATATGGAATTAGCAGAATGCAGGATGGCATGAAGCCCAAAGCCTGCAAAAATTTTCTTGCAGATAACTGGGACTTTGTTGCCAACATTTTGAAATAAGTAGTCAGTTCATAGGTTCATAGGTAGATACTAGGCTATCTGCCCTAGGGCATTTATAAGCCTAGCCAGAGTGTATTTGGCTTCCACCTCCCTATTAGATTAGCCTACTGTGCCTCTGTAAAGTAGGTCACAGAAGGTACCCTTTTAAGATTAGTTTACTGTGCCTCTGTCTAGCAGGGACACAGAAGAGATCCTAGGGGTGAATTTGCGATTTCTCATCCACGCGTCCAGATTTCGCTTGAAGAGGGTCAGCGAGGGGCTATGTCTAACATGAATTGGGATTCTAGTCCAGAGTGAGGGGAGCCTCTGGGAAATGAATCTGTCCCTCCAGCATGCCCTATTTATTTTTGTGCTGAGGTTTAGGTCCCTGGAGCGTGTAGCTCTAAGGGACTTGGATTTTTTGAGGTGGAGCATGTCCATTAATTCTGGGTTTGACATGGCTTTGTACGTCAGGCATAGATCGCCTCTAAGTAGGCGGTAAGCAACTGAGTAGAGCTGGAGTTTCTTTAGTCGAGCTGCATAGGACATCTGTTTGTAGCCCATGATCCTCTTGGTGAGGTACTTTAGGGGTCTCTTCAGTTGCTGCAGGTGTCGGGTAAGGTACATCCCAAATGGGGCATTGTATTCAATTATGGGCCTGATGAGTGACTAGTAGAGGGGCACAATGACCTCTCTTGATCTAGATGTGAACCCTTTCATGATAAGGTAGGCTATATAGAAGGTCTTTCTAACCACTTTGGCAACGTGATTATCAAAGGAGAGATTACTATCTACGTTGGTCCCCAAATCTCTAACTACTTCTTCCGTACTTAATGGATTACCACCTATGTGATAATTTGTGGGCACCTTGTTTTTCCCAAAGGGGATGACTATGCACTTTTTAGCATTTAGCTTGAGGCCGTGGCTCTGGCACCAAGCATCCGTCTCTGTGAGACCCTTTTGGAGGATGCTTGTGTCAGCTGGAGATTCGATTATGGCCCCCAGTTTGCAGTCAACTGCGAACTTTGTCAGCCATAATCCTCCCGTGTTAGCCTGAACCTCAGAGAAGCATATACCGAACAAGAGAGGTCCCAGAACTGAGCCCTGTGGGACGCCACTTGTAACTGGTTTGGATTCGGACATGGCACCTGCAATTCTGACCATGTGGGTTCTATCTCTGAGACAGTTGCCTTTGTTTGTCTGGCGTGAGATAAGCTGTCTGGGCAGTTGTATTTAAGCTTGCACCCAGGAATATTATCTCTTGAGAGGGTACTAGTTTTGATTTATTTTCATTTACTGTGTACCCTAGGCATGTTAGTAATCTTTTTACAAATGCCAGATGCTGTAGTAGAATGTCCTTGTTCTCTGCTTGAATAAGGCAGTCGTCCAAGTAAGGATATATTTGTATTCCTCTTTGTCTGCAAAATGCAATTACTGGAGCCAGGCATTTTGTGAAGACCCTGGGTGCAGTAGATAAGCCAAAGGGCAATGCAGAGAATTGGTAGTGCATTGAGCCAGCTATGAATCTGAGGTATCTTCTGCATGATTGTCTGATTGGGACATGCAGGTATGCCTCTTTTAGGTCTAAAGTCACAAGCCAAGCCTTCTTGCCCAGCATGGGCAGAAGCTGCTGCAGAGTCAACATTTTGAATCTTGGAATATCCAGATATGTGTTTAGAATAGATAGGTCCAGTATTGGTCTCCAGGCTTTATCCTTTCTGGGCACCAAGAACAGTCTTGAGTAAAATCCTTGTCCCTGCTCTTGCTGTGGTACTTGCTGAATGGCCCTCAAGTCCATGAGGGATGACACTTGCTTTTGTGCCTCTGCCCATTGATTTTTTGGCAGGTCTGGCAAACCGTTTGCCCTTGGCAGGGTGTAAAAGTGAAACCTGTAGCCTTGTGACACTATATCCAAGACCCATTTGTCCTTGGTTATTACTTGCCAATTTTGAGAAAAAAGTGCTAGTTTTCCCCCTAAAGGTGTTGCCAGAAGATAAGTGCTTGGCGCAGGCAGGGGGAAGTCATTGGGACTGTTTCCCGTATGGCTGTGATTTGTCTTCTCCGCTTTTGGAGGTAGAAGCACCCCATTGTTTAGACCTGTCTGAGCCTTGGGGCTGGGATCTGTCTCTAGGGCGTCTGTATCTGCCTCTTTGTGGCCTGTCTGACACTGGAAAGGACCAATTCTTTATAGGCCAGTGCCTGCTAAATCTTGGAGGCTGTACCTGTAAGAAATCCTTGACTGTTTGCATAGATTTAGCTTTGTCCTCCATTTTCTTCAACACCTCTTCTGCTTTAACACCAAACAAGGTATCATGCTGTAATGGAGCATCTAATACTTTTGCTTTAACATGATCAGGCAGATTCTGTTCCTTTAACCAAGCATGCCTCCTAATGACAGAACCCATAACAGCGGCCCTGCAGGAGGCCTCCAGAGAATCAAAACCACATTGCAAAGTATGCTTTCCCACTTGTTCAGCTGCATGCAATAAATCCTGCATTTCTTTGTTTTCTGCACATTCAGAATTTATCAACATTTTCTGTTTAAGCAGTGACATAATATATTGCTGATATTTAAGCATATGAAACTGACAATTTAAAGCCCTTATAGCCAAGGTAGCAGAAGTGTAAATCTTTTTTCCCCATCTGTCCAGTGCCCTAGAATCCCTGTCACAGGGGGTAGGGTTTTTTGCAGTGGAAGCCTTGACCCCTTTGGGACCCTGACAGATAGTTTCTGGGTCAGGAGCAGGGTTCCTAAAAATAAATTTATGTGAATCAGGAACCCTGTAGTATCTGTCTGGCTTAACAGGAGCTGGAGGTATAGAGTCAGGAGTCAGACTGGACTCTGAAAATACATCATCTACACTGTCTAACACAGGTGGAATAGCAAGGGGCCTGTGCTGAGGTAGTAAAAGGAAGTCTCTGAGCCTTTTCTTAGATTCTGAATAATCTTGGCTCTCCAGTGGAAATGATCCCTCATGGTGCAGAGTTTCCCCAAAAGAATAATCCTCAGGAGGAGAGGCTGAAGGGATAGATTCTTCAGCATCAGAATCCTCATAGGGAGGAAGAGAGTATTCCTGATCAGAAAAGGAATCAGAAGAAATGGAAACCTGATCTGAAGATTCATATTCTGTCTCTTGCCTAGGCCTCTTATCAGGAGGGGGATGGGAACCCCTGATCAAAGTAATTAGGTCTTCGGCCATTTTGAGCATCAGTTGTTTAGGCATGGAGGCCTGTCCATGAGGCTGTTGTACTTGTTTCTTTGTCTTTATAGGTGCTTTAGTCTTTGCCTTTGAAGCTGAAGTTATTTTAACATATAACTGTGTAGGCCTTTAAAAACCCTCAGAAGCCGATGCCTGCTCAGCGGCTCCGGACCCATCTGAGGGAATAGTTTCCGAGGTTCCAATACCTTGAGTTTCCAGTGGCCTAGTCGGCTCCACGTGGGAGTTGAAAGCGGCCTGCGGCTCTAAAGTAGCGGGCGTCAGGGGCTGAGGAAGCGCCTCACTGAGAACCTGCGAACTGGCGACTGGCTTAGAAGAAGCCTCGTCGTCAGTTTTGGACCTCGGATGCCTGTCCTTTTCTTTTTCTTTGCGTTTCTCTTGAATTGCGGTAGTCGGATGGCTATCCGACGACATTGTGTAATTAAATCTTCTGCCAAAATAGTGAAATGCGAAATCGTACCGACGCTTAATAGTGCGTTGGTTAAATCTAGCACAAAACTGACAATTAGCAACGTCGTGATCAGGGCCTAGGCAAGGAATACAGTAAGAATGGAAGTCCTTATGAGGTATTTGCTTCCCACAAGAAATACAATTATTAACTTTTTCTGACATCGATCTGGAGCAAGAAAAAAGTTTCCCCAACGGGGTACTTAGCTTTTAATGAAGACGTCGGATGTGAAATTCAAACACGAAAATCTCAGGAGTCAGCTGATCGGCACTTGTGAACTGCTTTTGCTTCGGGCACCGCGCGGCAAGAAAGACTGAAAAAAAATGGCGTCGGCTGCATCTTTTATACCACTGGCGTACTGACGTCAAGGAGGAGGCGACAGCAACCGACGCCGGACCTAGACTTTGGAATTCAGGCCGACTGCGGGTAGCTTGCCAGCAGGATAACCCAATTGTAATAACTGCAACAGTGAAACATGATGAACATCTTCCCCAACTTCTACAGTTTAATCAGTTGACCTTCTCCAACAAAATACTGTGTCAACTAGACAAAACCCCTTCTCTCCAAAAGCTATTATAACCATACATCAGTTCCAGACCCCTCCGCTCTAATAAATTCCTTCTAGGCACCACCAAAGTAAATAACACAGCTGGAGAATTACTTTTCTCAAACTACATTCTAAAATATGGACCAAACTGCCCACTCAAATTACTTTCTGCTGCTCTACAACACAGTTCAAAAAATTTACACTTGAAAGACACCTGGCTCTATTCTTGCAACAACCCTGCATAGACCTCTAAGTGTCAACTCTAACTCTTTAACTAATCTTTTATTTTCATTGCTTTCCTAATAAATCCTACTGAGGCATCTGTCCTCACCTTACTCTCAATACTCTTTCTTCCTCATGCATGATGAATGACTTATGTACATACTCATGCTGTGATGCCTATTATTCATATTTATCTCAAATGTATTATATTCATCATTCTGTTACTATTATGTTGATACTTTGAGCTTGCATGCAGGCAAGCCAGTTTTCCTTTTAGTAGGGTGTGTAAGCTTTATGATTTCTTGTAACTGTGTGTTAGTCTTCTATTACTTGTAACTCGAAGTTGAATTTTTTGCATAACTGGAGCTTTTCTCCATGGGCCCTCTGCTGAAAAAGGACCTGTGTCCAGGCAGACTCTCCCAGTAAACAAATGTAAAATAAATAAAAATAAATAAATCCAACACCCCACTCTTTCCTTATTTCTTGAATTTCCCCGCTGCTTCACTGCCATCATCTCTTCCCACTTTATAGCTTTCTATTGCTTTGAATCAGGTAATCCTAAATCACCTTGTTCTACTGGAAAGATCAGCTTATCCCATTTGATCTTTGCCCTCTTCCCCTCCCAGATAAAATCCTTCAACTCTTTATTAACTACTGTCTATAACTTCTCCTCTGGTTGATAAAAATATGCCAGGCCTGCACATATAAAACTAAAGTGACTATTAACATTTTCACTGCTTGTATCTTGCAATCCATATCCATAAACAATAGCTTACAGTTTATCAGTTTTTGAATTATCTTTTGTTTGGTCACAATAAATATGGGTATTGCTAAACCAACTCATGTGTGGGTACATAGTTTACAGCTATAGCCTTTTTTTCTTCATTAATTTTATATGCATATGGATGGCTAGTACCTCTGCCCTATGTTTTAAGGTTTCTGCATGGAATTTTGGACAATCAGGACTATTACAGTCATTCTGCAGAACAAACAAAAGGACTGAAAATCTTTATATGGGATTTGCTTCCCACAATTCAAGGAATTGTTGATTTTTTGAATATTAAATTAATACAGAAATTTCCCAACGGGGTACTTATCTGACCAGAAGAAGAGGTTCTCTAGAAAACGAAGCTGACCAGTGGACTGTGAGCATTCTTAACACACATGAATGCAGCGGACTGCATGGCTAGAAAGAACTGAAGATGACACTGACAGATGCCTTTCTTATACCCTGATGTCCAGACGTCAGATGTACTTTGGCTAAGGATGATGTAAAGACTCTGAAAATTGGGCCGGTTGCAAGCTTCTTCATGCCAGGAAGACCCAAGAATCAGTTCTGCAACCTTAACTGCAAAGAACATGCATTGTTTTTAAAATGTGCACTTTTTTTCTTAACAAACCAGAGTATAGCTTAAAACAGAAGACATCTTATTACATTTACATACAGAAGAGGCACATTCAGTTTCATGCATCATTAACTAACGTTGATATTTAAGATCATTCCATATCATATGTTAATACACAAACCAGTTTGCCTGTCAGCAGCACAAGGTTTTATGACATCTCCTATTAAAGTACCATCTGTTACTTATTTAAACAAGGTCTTACAACAAGCACCAGGCAGCTGTAGGTAAATATGTGCTACGAACCTTTATAATTAATGAATGTTGGAAATATATATTCAAAAAATGTAATGCAGACACATTAAATGTAGTCTTTGTATTACTTGGACAGATGAAGATGAACAACACAAATGCAGAAACTATGTTATGCAAGAAGAAGAACAGAAGGGCATTGCCATTTTTATTTAAACAGCAAAAATAACACTGTGAGACAATCACATGATTTGGACTTAAAAGTAATGTGTCACATGTAGTGTGCGGAGCAGACAAAATGCAGTCATGAATGTTTAATATTGAAAAGTGGTGAAGTCATGGAGCTATAACTGTAAACTGCAACACACAATTTGTGTGTTTTAGTTTGCTTACACTTGTCTGTATGTCACACAATCCTTGTATGAAACTATCTTGTGAACAGGAGAAGGTAACACTTTAATTCCTGACCAGTGTTTCACACTGGGACTCAGTCATACTTCATACTGAAAAAAATGTATATACTGTTTAACAGATGTCAAGAATAGAAACCAACTAACATAAGGCAATGTTGATAAATTTCAAACGAAACACATTTTTTTAATTTTTTGCGTACAATATTTACATTCTGTTTTCATTGTACTGTTTACATGACAGAAGGTAACCTACTGGTGGACAAAGACCGAATACTAGTCCAGCTTCAGTTGTCTAATGTTCAGCTCACCGACGATCTGAGTTCCTCAACAGTAAATCACTGTTTTTGAAGTTGGCATGACCATGGCGTTGGTGTATATAGGTTCTGGGGGTTTGGGTGACTTACTCTCTATAGTGGCAAGTTTTTTTTTTTTTTTTGACAAATACAGTTCGGGGATTCTGATCCTTAGTGCATTTACTTTCGTCCACTCATAATAGAAGTACATGATACAATCTCATAAACAAAAAATAATTTTTCAATTCATGACTAAAAACTACTATTCTGCAAAGAATTACATAATGTAGCTACAGCTGTTTTTGATGTATGCAGCTCAAATATACTGAAAAATCAAAGGAGACAATGCTTAGAAATTGCTAAATTTTAACAATAAACAGAATCACCTACCAAAGTATACTAAAAATAAAAAAATCCCCTGGCATATACTGAAAAGCTGAGCTCACTTTAATGGCTTATCCATTTCCAGTTGCACAATAATTAATCTGGATGGTCAGAAAATATGGACCTGACCATGTTGGAGGTTCTAGTCAGGTAGATGGGTAACAAATTGTGTCTACACCATGATGGACAACAAATATCAAGACTGTATACAATGTTTATGAAAAGCTATATGCAGAAACTGCTCATGTATGAATTTTCTGCAATACGTGAGTAAGCAGAATAGTTCAGTTAATATGAATGTGCTCAGTCAGTCTACCAACATGGTTTAAAAAAGTACAGTTTTGTACCTACCATAAATGTAGATGTTCGAAGATCCACATTGCTGCAGTCATAACTTGTGGGTAGTCCGCTGTCCTCGGTCGGCCCGAATACCAAAGTATTAGGCTGGCGTCGGTCATGGGCGCTTAGATCTGACGTCAGTGCGCCATGGTATTAAAGCGCATGACCGACGTCATATCCCCAGTCTTTTCTTGCCCCAGATGTCAGAAGGCCCTAAAAAGAAAGGCCATAGCCAAAAATAGAAAAAAACATGCACAAATAACATCTACAACCCAAACCAAACAACCATTCCAAACTACAGAGGGGAAGGAGGGAGGGTAAATTGGACTGCAGCAATGTGGATCTTCGAACAGCTACATTTATGGTAGGTACAAAACTGTACTATGTTCTTCATCTCACATTGCTGCAGTCATAACTTGTGGGTAGAATCCCAAAGCAAAGGTAAAGGGAGGCTGGCAAAATCATAAAGCATTGGGAGCTGCCAAAATACCCTGTAAGACTGCAGTGGCAAATCCAGCCCTAGATTTGGAATAAAGAGGAAGATGGTAATGTTTAGAAAAAGTGTGCACTGAACTCCAAGTAGCTGCTTCTAAAATATCTTTAGTAGCTACCCCCCTTAAAAAAGCAGTAGAAGTGGCAGTAGCCCTAGTGGAATGAGGTCCGATTCCAGCCGGAATCTCCTTACCATGATGAGAATAACAAAAAGCAATACAATGGCCAATCCACTTAGAAATAGTTTGTTTTGAAACAGGTTTCCCCTGAGAGCCCAAAGCAAAAGAAACAAACTGTTGAGACTGTCTGAACCCTTTAGTCTTGCTCAAATAATAACGCAACTGCCTGTGAATATCCAAAGTGTGCAAAATTTTCTCCCCTTTATTTTGGGGATCTGCATAAAAAGTAGGCAAATGAATAGATTGGTTTAAGGCTACATTTGAAACCACTTTAGGCATAAAAGTAGGGTTAGTACACAGAGATACCCTGTCCTTATGAAAAATTAGGAAGGGTTCAACTGCCATTAGAGCCTGTAATTCAGAAACCCTTCTAGCAGACGTAATGGCCAACAAAAAAGCAGTCTTCCAAGACAAAAACTTTAACTCAGACGTAGCTGCAGGTTCAAAAGGAGGTAAAGTAAGCTTTTCCAACACAAAATTGAGATCCCAGGAAGGAGTAGGAGCTCTACGTGGGGGTCTTATGTTCTTTGCCCCTCTAAGAAATTGCTTAAACAAAGGGTGAGAGAATAATGGTGGGTCACAGTCATAGTGAGCAGAAATGGCTGCAGCATGAACTTTTACAGAGGAGAAAGACAAACCCTTGTCTAATAATTCTGTAAGATATTGAAGAGAAACACTCAAATCAGGCCTGGAAACATCAAAGCTTTTTGCTTTGCTCCAAATAAAAAATCTCCTCCACTTATCAGCATAAACTTTCCTTGTACTAGGCCTTCTGGCCTCCAAAATAACATTCAGAACTTTTTGAGGAAGCTGCGACCCTCCAGGTTCTAGAACAGAATATGCCAGGCTGTGAGATGCAGGGACTGAATCCTGACATTGAGGAAATGATTGCCCTCCTGAGACAAAAGGTGCGGAATCAAAGGCAAAGGCCATGGAGGATCCCGTACTAAACTCCTCAGCAGAGGGTACCAGTGCTGTCGAGGCCAATCTGGAGCTATCAGAATCATGGAGGGCTTGTCTTGTCTGACCTTCAAGAGTACCTTGGGAAGGAGAAACAGAGGCGGAAAGGCATAGACGTGAAGATTGCTCCAACTGAATGATAGAGCATCCACTTTCCAAGCTGTGGGATGAAACATCTTTGTGCAAAACTTTGGCAACTGGAAATTTAGTGGAGAAGCGAACAGATCTATGTCTGGAGTTCCCCATATCACTGTCAACTTTTGAAATACATGAGGATCCAACTTCCACTCGTGGGGATCCACTATCTGTCTGCTCAAAACATCTGCTAAGGAGTTCTGTGCTCCTGGTAGAAACCTTGCCTGAAGAGTGAGGTGCAAACTGAGAGCAGTCTCCCACAAAATCATAGCTTGCCTGCAAAGAGGGTATGAATGAGTTCCCCCTTGCTTGTTGATGTACCACATGACAGTTGTGTTGTCTGTTTGAATCAACACCTGCCCTAGGTGAAGTAAATCCTTGAAAGCCATCAATGCAAATTGGACTGCTAACATCTCCTTCAAGTTGATATGTAAATGTTGAAGTCTGACAGGCCACGTGTCTTGAACCCATTTTCCATTGAGGTGTGCTCCCCAAGCCTTGTCCGAGGCATCTGTCGTTAAGATCTGACTCGCCTCTGGTCGGGTCACAGAGAGTCCCTTGTTTAGGTGACATTCCTGAGCCCACCACAAAAATTCCTTTTGAATGCAAGGTATTATTTGAATGACAGTGTCCAGATCTTGGCAGTGTTGTGTCCATACATTTTTGAGATACCATTGTAGCTTCCTCATATGCAGTTTGGCATTGGGAAGCACCAGAATACAAGATGCCATGAACCCCAAGGCTTGAAGGACTGTCCTTGCAGTCAGCCTGGACCGTAGAGACAATTGATGGAAGTAAAGTGTAAGGTTCTTTTGCTTGTCCGGGGTCAAAAGGCCATCTGGGAAGCTGTATTCAGTCTCACACCCAGAAAGCACATTTCCTGAGAGGGTACTAGACTGGACTTTGTTTCGTTCACAGAATACCCTAGGCACCTTAATACTGCCATAACATACTGTAGATGGTGAAGAAGTTCGTACTTGTCTTGAGCAAGAATCAGGCAATCGTCCAAATAAGGATAAATCTGTATTCCTCTTAACCTTAAGAAGGCTATCACGGAGCCAGAACCTTTGTGAACACCCTGGGCAGTAGATAAGCCAAAGGGCAATGCAGAGAACTGATAATGTAAAGTCCCAGCCCTAAACGCAGGTATCTCCTGCAACTGGGCCTGATAGGAACATGAAGATAAGCCTCTTTGAGATCCAGAGTTACCATCCAGTGATCTTTGCCCAACAGAGGCAGAAGTTGTTGCAACGTCAACATTTTGAATTTTGGAATGTCCAGGTATGTGTTGAGGATAGATAAATCCAAAATCGGCCTCCAAGTGTTTCCTTTCTTTGGTACTAGAAACAGGCGAGAATAAAATCCTAGGCCCACTTCTGACAGAGGGACCTGTTGTATAGCCCCCATTTGAAGAAGTAAAGAAATCTGTTTGTGAGCCTCTACCCTTTGCTGAGGAGGAACGTCTGGCATGCCTTTGAAAGGAGGCAATGTGTGGAAATAAAACTTGTTGCCTCGGTCTATAAAGTCCAACACCCATTTGTCCTGGGTGACTAATAGCCAGTTTTGCTTGAAGAGTGCCAACTTTCCTCCCAAAGGAGCTGCCAGACAGGAAGGATCTGGCAGCTGAAGATGCAGGTCATTGAGCCTGTTTACGAAAGGACTGGCCCCTGCCCTCACCTGTAGATTGTGCAGGTGAACTCCATGTTCTAGGCCTGAAAGAACCCTGAGCTCTGCCCCTACCACGTCTAGATCTACCCCTAGACTGTAAATCAGAAGAAGGGTAAGCCCATCCCTTAGTAGGCCAATTCCTGCTAAACTTAGGGGGCTGCACCTGCAAAAATCTTTAACAGTCTGCATAGACTTAGCCTTGTCTTCCATTTTCTTCAAGACAGACTCCACAGGAGAACCAAACAAAACTTCAGACTGCAAAGGAGCATCCAAAATTCTAGTTTTAACATGCTCTGACAAATTCTGATCCTTAAGCCAGGCGTGCCTGCGAATAACTGAACCAGTGGCAGCCACCCTGGAAGAAGCCTGTAAAGCATCGAAACCACACTGCAAAGAATGCTTACCCACCTGATCAGAGGCATGAACCAAATCCTGTAATTCCTTACACTCTATGCCCTCTGCCAAAGCATCCACTTTAGATTTTAACTGAGTAAGGAGAAAATTCTGGTACTTCAACATATGAAACTGGCAATTCAAAGCCCTCATTGCTAAAGTGGAAGAGGTATACACTTTCTTACCCCACCTATCCAAAGCTCTAGCATCCTTATCCATAGGAACTGGATTCTTTACAACAGAAGCCCTGACACCCTTAGGTCCCTGGCTAATAGTTTCTGGGTCAGCCCTTGGGCTCTTATACAGATATTTATGAGCCTCAGGCACTCTGTAATACCTATCTGGCTTAACTGGCGCAGGAGGCTAAGAGTCTGGATTAAGGGAAGCCTCAGAGAAAACGTCTTGAACAACATCCAAAACAGGAGGTATAGCCAAGGGCCTATGCTGTGGTAAAACAAAAATTCCCTAAGCCTCTTTCGGGAATCTGAGAAATCCTGACCTTCCCATTTAAAATGCTCCCTCATAGAATGAAGGGTTTCTGAAAAAGAAAAATCCTCTGGAGGAGAAGCAGAAGGAGTGGAATCCTCTGTGTCTGAATCAGAATAAGGAGGAAAATCCTGAATGTCTTCAGCCGAAGACTCTGAGTAATCTGAAGCCTGCTCCAAACTTTCCACCTCTGGCTCCACCCTAGGCCTCTTATCAGGAGGGGGCATAGAACCCCTGATTAAAGAAATTAAATCTTCTGCCATTTTAAGCATGTGTTTTTTAGGCACAGAACCTGCAGAACTAGGACTGACACCTGTGGAAGGCAAACCAGCCCTGCCTTTGGAAGGAACCTTAGAGACAGAAGGAGAAGGCCTAACCACCTTAGGCAAAGAAGGGAGAACAGCAACCTGAGAGGCCCCCTCAGCCTGACCTGACTCCTGAAAGGCCACATCTTGCAAAATTAATGTCTCCCCCTGAGACTCAACTGAAACCTTGGCTGGATCTACAGATTCCACCGTAGTTTCTAAAGAACCGGCGTCCGGAACGGACGACTTATCATGCTTGGACTTTAATGATTTTTCTTTGCGCTTCTTCGCGGTAGCGGTCGTCGGAGGATCCGACGGCATATTATAATTACACCGCTTACCGAAGACAAGCCTAGCGCAATCTAACCTACGTTTAATGGTGCGCTTATTAAACCTAGCACAAAAGCGACACCCGACTACGTCGTGCTCAGGTCCCAAACAAGGAATACAAAGAGAGTGGTAATCCCTATGCGGTATTTGTTTCCCACAAGAAATACAATTATTCACTTTTTCTGACATCCGGAATTAACTGAGGCAAGAAAAAACAAAAATATTCCCCAACGGGGTACTTAGCCCAACTTGGTGTCGGTCTGAAACTCAGAATACGAAAATTTCAGAACGCCGAACGGCACTTGCAAACGCTGCTTCTGCATCAGACCATGCAGCAAAAAAGACTGAGGATATGACGTCGGTCATGCGCTTTAATACCATGGCGCACTGACGTCAGATCTAAGCGCCCATGACCGACGCCAGCCTAATACTTTGGTATTCGGGCCGACCGAGGACAGCGGACTACCCACAAGTTATGACTGCAGCAATGTGAGATGAAGAACATCATGTATAACCTTTCAGTTGTGAGGCATGGACAGCTCTCCAGAATATTACAGAGCATCATGGCTTCCACAGTGTCACTAGCATAAGTACCAGTGGTGTGGAGAGAATGCACAAATATGATAACTCCTAGGGAAGCAGTAACTCCACAAAGATGATAACTCCTTGGGAGGCAGTAAGCCCACAAAGATGATAACTCCTTGGGAGGCAGTAACTCCACAAAGATGATAACTCCTTGGGAGGCAGTAACTCCACAAAGATGATAACTCCTTGGGAGGCAGTGACAATGTGATTTGCATCATTATAGCAACAGTGCTTGGAATTACATCTTTAGAAACCTAATAGTGCAGTAAAATGAAGTCATTCTTTGAATAAAATGTCCTCCTGTGATGGCTTTGTTGGCTAGTGGAGAAATATGTTGTAGAAGCCTCCCCTGGAACTTCAAAAAGGGATGCACATCATATGATGACTAAAATAAGGCAAACCAGCCCCACCTAAAAGTGTGGCTCAAAAGCTGATACTATAGCTATATTTTTCAAGTATCTTGTACAATCTTACCCCAGCCATGAGGTGGCATTACATGTCCCCTACTTTAGGCATCACTGGTAGAATTTTGTTCATCTTAATCTTCCCCATTCCTGCCTGTCAGCTGAATAACACTGCATCTAACTCTTTCTGTTTGTCTTATGGGTCATGAACATACACAACAGCTCCAAACAACTTTGCATACAATATGAAGAAATTGTACCAGGTAGTTTCTACATAAAACACACTTGTCATGCAAAGGAAAATACTTACCACATGCAATGATATGCAAATGCAGCCCACACCAACAAAATATATTACATATAAAGTATAGGCTAAGTCCTATAAGCAGAGTATCTACATAGGTACTAGATTAACATGCGAAGATATTTACTTCCAAGATGGCTGCACACTGAGTAGCAGCTTAATTTCAGCTCTCCTGCTGTGAAAACAGAAACTCAGAAAAGAGAGCCAGTGAATTTGCCTTTTTGGGTACATTTCAGTTACTGCCTAGTAAGTGTACTGCATGGATGCCACTACAGAACAAATTCAGAGAACCTGAAGAGAAAAACAAAAAATAAAAGGTGTGGAGAAAACAGTAGCTGAAAAGAATCATGCAGATGTTCATCAAAAAGCAGTTCAAGTCCCAGCTTTGGTGCAAGCCATGAATTCCAATAAACTAGAGAAAAAAAGTCAAATGTGTTCAGAGCTGATTAAAATAAATGAAACACTCAAGGAGTATGTAAACTCAAATAATAAAATGCTGGGAAAAATGGAAGAAACTTTAAGCAGATATTCAAATGAAGTAATAAAAATGCAAAAATTAGAGGTTGAAATGAAGAAAATGCTGGCTGAGTATGAAACTGCCCAAGAAAAGATCTTTCAAGAATGGTAGAATAAGAGGACAGAACATGTAGGGAAAACCTGAGATTCAATTAAAAGCTCAACCAGTGCAGGTCTTTCATTTGGGATTCCCCTATCTCTTTCTCTTTCTTGGTACTTTGACATTTTTAATATTTCTTTCTTACAGTTGTTTTTCATGAAGTGTGGTGATAATGGGGGGCATTTGAAAGTTTTTCAGATATAGCAGGAAGACTGAAGAGCTTTGATTTACCCCATTAATTTTCTGAATGTCCCGCACATGTGATCCTTATAATGAATATCAGTAGGGTTTCCAGAGCATATTTTTAACACCTCCACTAACATGCTTTGTGTGTGTGTGTTTGTGAGCACAAATATATGTCTGCTACCCAGCATAATGTGGAGAATAGGAAGCTAAATGAGTCCTTTTGCTGACTTTTGAGAAGCTTACTCTTGAGAAAGCTTCAGTTTGTTGGTTACGAGTCTGAGGCTTGAGTTGATTTACTGGTTATACATCAAAACAATTTATGTCTACTTTTATCAGAAAGATTTATCTAAGCACCTACTATTTATTTTTGTCAACTGGGTAAGTAAACTGTTCATTCTTGGATCCTTCTCAGCCATGACTCTAACCCTAAGTGTATCAGTAAATAATATGTATGGTCATTTTAGTGTAGTCAATCAACCGGTTTTATTTTGGGAGGTGGGATAAATTTGAGACCCAAAGAAAACCCAGACAGACAAAAGAAGAACATACAGACATAGCACTGCACCTGGAAATCAGGAAAGAACCCCTGACCTTGTAATTGTCTTTTATAGAAGAAAGTGTACTTCTAGGCTTGATGTATGGCCCATTACATTTTAGCATGGTCAGGAGTACTTTATTTAGCATCTTCATGGCACTAGAGTAAATGAAAATTACAGTGAACTATGACATCACAAAGGCTGTGGTCTTCAGCTGGGTAGGCAGACTGCAGCATATCCTCCCAGCCTGGAATCTCAAGAGTCCTTCTTTTGTAAAACTGGAATAACTTGTGTAGTCAGGACTTTCAGGTACCCTGGTTCACTGCATCTTGGAAAGATAAGCAAACATGTATACATTTGCAGGAACGTAAGTAAGTTTTCCACAGAAAGTGATAGACAACAGTGACACTTGTACCCCAGTTTGAATAAGTCTGCTCTTACAGCCTTCCTCTAAGAAAACTAGTGCCTCTGGGCTGCAAGCTCCATTATACTACCATTCTGAAATCAGCTGCCCTGCCATTAAAACAAAGATAATAATATAATAATAATAATAATAATAATAATAATACTCATTTGTTAATCAGATAGGTCCACTGGACACACAGTCCCTTTGCAGGGGGAAGACCTATTAACAATATCTGGTTAAGAGATTTGCTCAAGGTTACACAAAAGGCAAATGAGGGTTGTGCGAATGAGACCATAAAACCACAGGAACTTTATACTGAGTCAACTGTAATACAAAGGAAAAAGCAGACCAGTTATCAGCTGACCACAGGTTCCAGTACCTAAAGAGTAACTGCTCTATCAGCTCCTCCACACAATTTATGTTCCGCACTTGACATCAAGCTTATTCTTGTACAGAAACATTTACTCCTAAAACCAAAGAACTGACTTATGATTCTAAGTCTTTGGTTCATAGCAGATGAGAAAACTGTCTCCATCTCCAGTCCAAAAACATTCAGCCTCAAAACTCTGCTGGTCCTGCCATCTTTACTAATCTCCGTCTTTACAATTTCTTCACAGCTGACTGTAAATCTTTTATCTGAGACATCACTTAATAAACCCGTTCAACCACGTCATCTTGTTTATTACCTTTTCTTTTAAAGGATAGCTTTGCTAACTTGCCTTCTTCCTTGAAATGCAATATCCTGAAAGTTATAGTTTTAACAGAGAGTTTTACATGAGATTTATAAATTATCATTTCTTGTACTACTTCTACTTTCATATTGTTATACTGCATTTAAAATATTAGTACAATAATGCTACATTCTGCATTTTTGTGATATTGCATTTTGCCTTATGCCTTTTTCTAGTGATTGCTTTATCTGAGTTGCATTTTGTTCCAGGTCATTGCTGAAAATGAATTTTAAGGTCAATCTACCCTAGCCAGTTATAATAAACAAATAAAATAAACATTGTATGGCATGACCCCCCAAAACACTATTCTATGCAATATTTTCTGCGTGTGTATAAAGTCTTTTTTAAGCCAGACTCTTCAACAGAAAAGAAAGAGTGTGGGCGGGCTTTACACTATTTATACTGCATCGGTGTCTGCGTTCTTGTTTAAAAAGCTGAAGGATGAGCCATACTGCAGAGAAATTTTAATACCAGAAAGTGACACTTGTTATGGCATGGAGAACTAGAAGCATAGAAAAGAATGTGAACTAGAGAAATGGTTGCTAAACACGAAGGATATCCAGAAAGAATGAAATCAGATACGGTGTTACAATGCACCAAGAGAAGGTAGTGGTAGCACGCTGCAGTGTGTATGGAGAAGGGCAACCATTAGAGATCAGGAAAAGTGACTCTCCTGCACAACTTACCTGTGATGCCTCCAATAATGACTAACTGTGAAAAAACAAACCTCCACAGCAAAGATGATTGGAGGTACTTACATGGAAATCAAACTTGTGTATAGCTGTTACAAAAAACAATATGAAGGAAGAACGCATGTTTGCAAAATGTCCACATTCTAATGGAAAGATCAAAGAAAAATATAATGGTCAGAACATTTAGTTTAGCCAGACAGCCTTACAGGAGTACAGCTGTTTGCTCAGACAGGGACAATATTATGTTGTTCATTTATGAAGTGGACAAACCCACCAGTCACAGGCTTCTTTTCAGAGGTGACTTAGGAGCATTGTCTGGTTAAGTAACTTCCTGAGATGTCACAAAGTATGCAAATGAAGGCTCAGGGAATCAAAGTCTAGGCTACAAGTCAAAGCTGAGCAGCAGCTGATAGACTTAATTGTCTGTGCTACAGTGTCACATTTTTTTATGGGAGAGGGAGTGTGCAGCAATACACTGTAAGGTACATGTGTGCATAAGGATGATTTCAGCTGGCCAGAAGATAGAACAATGAGTGAGAGAGACGTAAACATTACTAAGATTGCAAGGATACTGCATGCAGTATAAAACAGATTAGCAGACAATGCAACAGAATACTTCCCTTCCATCAGATTCTCTTTCTCCAAGTAACTGTTTAAGTCTAGTTTTCTTACACTTCTGGGGGCACGGTATAAGATTAGACATGAGAGTGGAATATTCCTGCCTCCAACATCCTCTTAGTATACCTGTATGTACTGAACGCAGCACCCTATGCCTCAGTTTACAGGTGCGAGTGCTTGGTTCTGGAGATGGTGGATATCCTGTATTGGCACTTCATCCAACATTTTTTTGCTTTTTCTCCTAGAAGCTGCAGTAGACTTAAGAGGCTGGAGCTTACTTTAATATACCCAAGCATCCCACTACTTTTCTCTGAATGCATGCTCAGCCCAAAGCTTCCACTTGCAGTCACTGCAAGAAGTTGTTTATGAACCACGCAAAATCTTGACCCTGCCTGGTGAGAAAAACAGCAATGTTTGCAATCAATAATCAAGTCCAATGCCACCAGCCATAAGTGAATCCTGGGATAACACCAGGAAAAAAAACAAGGGTGGTGACTCTCGACTACTTATACCCATGTTAAAAAAAAAAATAACAAATTAGTGTTCCCTTGCTGTACTGTCAGCACTGCTGTTGAAAACACTAGTGATACAGATCCTGTGTTTTGCATGACTCTCTCTTATTTACACAAACGGACAGATTGTAACAGAAGTACCTCACAGGCCCAACTCGTTTGCCTGTTATGCTACCCTATGGTGAAGCTGCTACCTTAAATGAACTCGTATTGTACTCCATTATACTTATTTCAGACAGCCTTATATCTGTTGAGCATTTTATTGTAAGACATGGAGTCCCCTAATTATGATCTCAATGACAGAAATAATTAACCTTATAACACTAAGGTGCATACGAACAACCTCACCATAACAAGGGTCCTAATCAAGAACCTCTTTGTTAAAATATGCATCAAGCCTCATGCTACCAAACAGACAGCAGTCAAGAGAAATGCATTACAAATCAATTACCAGCTTTAAAAACTGTCACATCACTTACCGTGATAGAAACAGCAACTAACACTTACATTTATTACATACAAAATATGACTGGGTGGGTGTCTGATCATAAACAGTTTGCTGTGCTCACACCACTGTTATCAAGAAATACACCTCTCAAGCTACAAACTTTGTCACATCCACTTCTCAAGCATGTAGCAAACTAGTTATGACTGCAGATCTTATCATAATCTTCTATATGTATTATTTTACAGGTATATCTAGTAACCTGTCTGCAGATTTCTTTCTCATATGGTTTGTACTCTGTAGCTTGTTTATATAATTAAGAATGTAACTTCAAGCCATACTTTATTAGTTGCTAGCCAGATTTGTTCCCAATTACCCCACCCTAAATCTGATTATTATAATTAGAAGTGAAATCCTGGCTGTCACCTTTACTACACTTGCAGTTTTGTAGCAGTATATTTTCTCGTGTGTTTTTACACTCTGTTTTGCTTAACTTGTTTTGACAGGTGTATTCTAAAGGACTGTGTGCTGTGCCGTAACATATTTACACTTTATTTATTTACATAAAATAAGGTGTTCTTTAAAAAAAATGAGTCTGTCTTAATATATCCTACACACTGGTACTGTAATACTCAGTTCTTAGGATGTTAACACTGGATTCTTATGAATTGAATTTATCACATATGAAGTGTTTTCTGAGAGAAATGAAATCTGTTGTACTTTGAACAGGTAAAGTAATTATCTGTTTGGCCCACCCCTGGTTTAGTGGGACTTATTCTATAAAAAAGCAAAATTATATAACTACTGTAACATTTTGCTGCACTGTTCAGGCATATCTGGCCCACTTATTAGTACATATTCATTAACAGAAAGTCAGAAATGTGAGAGCTGAAAGCTGACAAGAGGCACATGTGTTCATGTTGAACATTTGTTCTCAGGGCTGCTGTTGTACTTACCGTTTTACTGTTTGTACAGGTTTTATTATGTTTACCCAAGTGTGGGTGAGTAGCTTGACCTTGCTTTAATTTGTGTCTGCTTCTGACAGGTCAATGTTGGTACAACAACCCTGAATAAAGCAGCTGACAGAAAGTATTTTCTTTCAAGTGGACTTTCCAGCATTTTGATCCTGAATGCCTGGCACTATTTTTATGACTTAATACTATGATTTAGATGAGGGATTTCCATAATCCCATCTAAAAAAGTAATTTCATTCTGACTGTGGAAAGAATCTTAAAGAGGATTTTAAAAAATACCACCTGGCTTGATTCTGAGGTAGAGTAACAGAGGAGCTATGTGTAACATTAAGGTTTATGAAATTAAAAAAAAAGAAAGAAATGCTGAGGAAACTGAACAGCTCATTAGCTTAATCAAGCTTTTTACATGTTTCTGAATTTTCACTTTAGTTATTGTTTAATGTTTTTCTTATATTGCAACAGCCATTCATTTACATTGAGTAAGATGAATCGCTAATAGTGCAAGAGTTAAATCTCACTGTTTGGTAGCATTTCTGAAATGATTGCCATTGTGGATGTGAGGTGATGTGAGAAATACTGTTAAGCTTTGAGTAATCATTTAAAGAGTTACTAACAGCTCAGAAAAACATTTATTAAGAGATGAATCTGGTACAACTAAGTCTGCATTTCTAGCTGTCTTGTGTTTCTTTGATGAACGGCCCCCTGAAAGTCTCATGCTCAATCATGTTAGAGTGAAAACACTGACTTCTCATGACCTTTGTGTACTGTTTTAGGAAAAGGTTCTCCCTTCCCCCCATTTTATAGAGCTATACAGTTAGTGTGTGTGTGTTTGTGTATGTGTATATTGACACACACACACACACACACATACATATATATATATATATATATATATATATATATATATATATATATATATATATAATATATGTGTGTGTATGTACACACACACATACACACCCACACACACTTGACTTTTTATTGGGTAGATGGTGCAGAAGGAACTTTTTCCAGTCTGTCATTGCTGGACATTATGTGAGTTTCAAGCAGATATGATCTCCACAGTTATTTTTCATGTTATCAACTCTCCATCTTCCGTTCTGGTGCTAACTTGCATTCTAGATACATTCCATATTTTACTCTTTCAAAACCTTCAAAATAAGTAAATTACTGGTCAAGCAGAGTACCTCATTAACCCTTTTTAAGCACATCCTGGATAACTGGATGGGGAACAAAAAATACACCCCTTGGATTACACCTGTGTCCCTGCTGGACAGGGGCATTGGGTGCTGACTTGTTGGAACATGGGCTAAATTTTTGGCTAGGCTTGTAAGAGCCTCAGGGCCAATAGCCTAGTAACTTCCTATGATCCTGTGAACTAATGGGAAATTCACCTACCTCCACAGCACAGTCTCTATCTAAAGAAGTAATCCTCAGCAATGACATCATACTATACTGTGATGAACGTAATTGTAATAGCTATGAGTATGTGTAATTAAGGAAAAGAAACCATATTGCATATTGAAAAAAATTAAAGGAAACAACACTGAAAAAAGGCACAGGGTGACAAAACACAAGCACACACAACAGTAGTTAAAGGACCAGTAATTAGATGTGGTAGGAGTTCTACCACACGTACGCTATTAAATACGCTTTCAAGAGATGTTCTAGGGTGAGAATGCAATACCGCAGGCTTACAAGAACATAGGAACACAGGATAAAATCCCTCAACCTAAGTGTGTCTACTTAAAGATGTATATGGGTAGGCCTGTTATAGTCCCTGTGATCACTTGCCGAGCATTGTTCCTATGTTCCTGCATTTTTCCACCCTTACTATGCTGTTACTTGCATCTTCTCTGAAGACATACACCAATGACATTAAGGAGGAATTGGGAACATCCACAGCAGGGGAGGGGAAAGTTAGCCAACAGGTGAAGAAAACAGCTACTGATGTATGCCTCAGCTGTAAAACAGTCCAATGTGGGAGAAGGGACGTTTATGTTACCTAAATGGCATGACAGTGGGGGACAGGGAACAACTCCTGTGAATCAGACAAACAGCTGTATGCGCTCATAAGCTGCATGCCGTTTATCTGCAGGACCTGACTAACGTGTTAGTCATCTGTGCAAATTACGTCTGTTATGGGGGAAAATGGTCAGACAAGTAAGAGGTAATATTCTCATAGGTGGCACTTGCGTGTGGGCATGGGTGAAGGTTGGATGTTCAACATCAATTAATTCAACCAGAGCTAAACCAACTAGTAAGAAGTTCAGGTTTTTGCTTTCATTGAAAACGAACAGCTTATCTGGAAGGATTCTTCATGTTTATGTTGTCATTATGGCCTCTATCTGTCCAAAAAAAGAAGCTGAGACTGATTTAAATATTGCACTGACAAATACATAAAAGAGGAAAATTGAAATACTCTAAAAAGGAGTAGAAACATCCTTGCCACCCCTATAAAATGTATGAGTAGTTAATAATGAAAATATCAAGAAAGAATAGAGACACAGTAGGTAATAAAGAGAAAACGCGGTGTACTCAGGCAGTGGGCAAAAACAGGTAAGGTCATTAAAAACCCGTAAGAAGTGTGATCAGTATGACCAACTAATGCATACTCAGCCAAATCTGAAGTCACTTAGGTACATGAACTAAGGGATTAGTAAAATAACAATCCCTGTTAGTCGCTGAAGGTCTTAAGCCGGTAAAATAATGAATGTGACTGAAAATTACACTTGTGTACACTTACCATAAATGTAGATGTTCGAGTGTATTCACTGTTGCAGTCATTACATTTGGGTAATCCTGCTGGCAGGCTGCCCTCAGCCAACCTGAATTCCAAAGTCTTGGGTCCTGCATCGGCTGCTGTCGCCCCTTCCCTGACGTCAGGTCGTCAGGGGTATAAAAGAAGCAGCCAACGCCATTTTCTTCAGTTTTTCTTGCCCCAGATGTCAGGTGCCCCCAAAAAGGGTAGCCAAACTTTATATATATATTCAGAAATACACCAATATAAAATTTACCTTCATCTATAAGTAAATACACCACATAGGTAGTATAAATCAGAGAAGGAAAGATAAGATCCAAAGGAAAAAATGGGGAAGGCGGGTGGGTAACCTGGATGCAACAGTGAATACACTCAAACATCTACATTTATGGTAAGTGTACACAACTGTAATATGTTCTTAGTGTTTCACTATTGCAGTCATTACATTTGGGTTGAGTCCCAAAGCTATGGTTGGGAGGCTGAAACTAGACAGCAGTAGGAGTGGCTATGAGGCCCTGCAGGACTGCAGTGGCAAAGCCTGCCCTGGATTTAGAGTAGAGTGGCAGATGATAATGCTTTGTGAAGGTGTGCACTGAACTCCAAGTGGCCGCCTATAAAATGTCTATGGTTGGTACTCCCCTGAGAAAGGCTGCTGAGGTGGCTGCAGCTCTAGTGGAATGAGGCCTAATGCCCTTAGGCACTGGCTTGCCATGGTGTAAGTAGCAGAAATGAATGCAGTGGCCTAACCACTTAGAAATAGTCTGCTTTGAGATAGACTTCCCCTGTGATCTTGCAGCATATGCCACTAGTAATTGTTCTGTCTTCCTGAAAGCTTTGGTTCTGTCCAAGTAGAATCTAAGCTGTCTGTATACGTCCAAAGAATGCAGAATTCTCTCCCCTTTGTTCCTTGGATTTGGGTAAAAGGTTGGCAGATGGATGGCTTGGTTAAGAGCCACACTGGACACTACTTTAGGCATAAATGCTGGGTTTCTCCTCAGGGAGACCCTGTCTGGATGAAAAATGATGAAAGGTTCCACAGCCATGAGTGCCTGTAGCTCTGAAACTTGTCTTGCAGAAGTTATTGCTAGGAGCAGAGCTGTTTTCCAAGATAACAACTTCATATCAGCAGTAGCAGCTGGCTCAAAAGGAGGCAGTGTGAGCTTTTCCAGGACATAGTTGAGGTCCCATGCAGGTATTGGTAGTCTCCTTGGGGGCCTTAAGTTTTTGGCTCCTCTGAGGTACTGCCTTAATAAAGGATGAGAAAAGAGTGGTGGCTCTGTATTGTAATGAGCCAAAATGGCAGAGGCATGGATTTTAATTGATGAAAAAGATAGGCCTTTGTCCAGCATCTCAGTTAAGTATTGCAAAATCTGAGGAATATTTGGTACCGCTGTATCAGTTCCTTGTGCCTGGTTCCAGGCACAGAATCTCTTCCATTTTCCAGCATAAGATTTTCTAGTGCTAGGCCTTCTGGCTTCTAGAATGACATCCATCACAGCTTTACCGAGTGTTGTTTTTTGTATGACTACATTATCCGCCATGCTGCCAAGTTTAATGTTCTGAGTTGGCTGTGCATGATATGATTGTTTTGCTGGGACAGTAGTCGAGGCATTTGAGGTAAGGTCCAAGCTGTGTACAGAGATAAATTCCTTAGTATTGGATACCAGTACTGGCGAGGCCAGTCTGGGGCAATCAGTATCATCTTTGGCTTCTCCTGTCTGACCTTTAGGAGCACCTTGGGGAGGAGAGGCAGTGGAGGAAAGGCATATACTGATAGGTTTTTTGAGCTGAAAGATAGGGCGTCCACTTTCCATGCTTGAATTTGATAAATCCTTGTGCAGAATCTTTTTAGTTGGTAATTGAGAGGGGAGGCGAATAGATCTATGTCCGGGCATCCCCATTTCCTTGTTATCATGCTGAAGACTTGTGGATCCAACTTCCACTCGTGGGGATCCATGAGGTTTCTGCTTAGTTCGCCTGCCAGAGTATTTTCCTTTCCTGGCAGGAATTGTGCCTGCAGATGTACTTGGTAAGTCAAAGCTGTGTCTCACAAGGTCATGGCTAGTCTGCAAAGGGGGTAAGAATGTGTGCCCCCATGCTTGTTTATATACCACATGACCGTGGTGTTGTCAGTCTTTATCAGTAGTTGTTCCGGTTGAAGTAGGTCCTTGAAGGCTGTCAGGGCATTTTGAACAGCTAACATCTCTTTTTGATTGATATGTAGATGCATTTGGTTTGAGGACCATGTGCCCTGAATGCATATTCCTGCCATGTGGGCTCCCCAGGCATTGTCTGATGCATCCGTTGTTAGTGTCTGCCTGGCTGAAGGTAATGTGAATGGCTGTCCCTTGTTCTGGTGACAAGCCTTTGCCACCATCGGAACTCCTGTTGCAGGCAGGAAATGAGAGTAATGACTGTTTCCAGGCTGTGGCAATGTTGAGTTCAAACACTTTTTAGATACCATTGAAGTTTCCTCATATGCAGTCTTGCATATGGAATTAGTAGGATGCAGGAGGCCATGAAGCCCAAAGCCTGCAGAATTTTTCTTACAGATAACTGGGCCTTTGTTGCCAACATTTTGAAATAGGTAATTAGTTGCCTTTGTTTGTCTGGCATGAGATAAGCCATCTGGGCAGCTGTATTCAAGCTTGCACCCAGGAATATTATCTCTTGTGAGGGTACTAGTTTTGATTTCTTTTTGTTGACTGTGTACCCTAGGCATGTTAGAAGTCTTTTCACAAATGCCAGATGTTGAAGAAGAATGTCCTTGTTCTCTGCTTGAATGAGACAGTCATCCAGGTAAGGATATATTTGTATTCGTCTTTGTCTGCAGAATGCAATTACTGGTGCCAGGCACTTTGTAAAGACTCTGGGCGCAGTAGATAAGCCAAAGGGCAGTGCAGAGAATTGGTAATGCATTGAACCAACCTTGAATCTTAGGTATCTTCTGCATGATTGTCTGATTGGAACATGCAGGTATGCCTCTTTTAGGTCTAAAGTCACAAGCCATGCATTCTTGCCCAGCATGGGCAGAAGCTGCTGCAAAGTTAACATTTTGAATTTCGGAATATCCAGGAAAGTGTTCAGAATAGATAAGTCCAGTATCGGCCTCCAGGCCTTGTCCCTTCTGGGTACCAAGAATAGCCTTGAGTAAAATCCGTGTCCCTGCTCTTGCTCTGGTACCTGTTGAATGGCCCCCATGTCCATGAGGAATGAGACTTGTTTTTGAGCCTCTGCCCATTGATTTTTTGGCAGATCTGGCCAGCCGTTTGCCTTTGGCAGAGTATGGAAATGGAACTTGTAGCCTTGTGTCACTATATTTAGAACCCACTTGTCCTGGGTTATGATGTGCCAATTTTGATCAAAAAGTGCTATTTTCCCCCTAAGGGTGCTGCCAGAAGATAAGTGCTTGGTGCAGGCAGGGGGAAGTCATTGGGACTGTTTTCTGTATGCTTGTGATCTGTCTTCTCCAGCTTTGGAGGTAGAAGCCCCCCACTGCTTGGGCCTATAAGAACCTTGTGCCTGGGATCTGCCCCTAGGGCATCTGTATCTGCCCCTTTGAGGTCTGTCTGACACAGGAAAGGACCATTTCTTTGTAGGCCAGTGTCTACTAAACCTAGGTGGCTGTACTTGTAAAAAACTTTTACAGTTTGCATAGATTTAGCTTTGTCCTCCATTTTCTTTAACACTTCTTCTGCCTTAACACCAAACAAGGTATCATGCTGTAAAGGTGCATCTAGTAATTTTACTTTAACATGATCAGGCAGATTTTGTTCCTTTAACCAAGCATGCCTCCTAATTACAGAACCCGTAACTGCGGCCCTGCAGGAGGCCCCCAAATAATCAAAACCACATTGCAAAGTATGTTTTCCAACTTGTTGTGCTGCATACAATAAATCCTGCATTTCCTTGCACATTCAGAATTTAACAACATTTTCTGTTTAAGCAATCCCATGACATGTTGCTGATACTTAAGCATATGAAATTGACAGTTTAAGGCCTTTATAGCCAAAGCTGCAGATGTGTAAACCTTTTTTCCCCATCTATCCAGTGCCCTTGAATCTCTGTCAGAGGGGGTTGGGTTTTTTGCCGCGGAAGCCTTAACTCCCCTTGGACCCTGTAAAATAGTTTCTGGGTCAGCAGCAGGGTTACTAAAAAGAAATTTGTGTGAGTCAGGAACCCTGTAATATCTGTCAGGCTTAACAGGAGCTGGGGGTCAGGAGTCAGGGGTCTGTCTAGACTCCGAAAATACATCATCTACAATGTCTAACACAGGTGGAATGGCTAGAGGCCTGTGCTGAGGTAGTAAAAGAAAATCCCTGAGCCTCTTTTTAGATTCTGAAAAATTTTGGCTCTCCCAGCGGAAATGCTCCCTCATGGTATGCAAGGTTTCCCCAAAGGAATAGTCCTCAGGAGGAGATGCTGAAGGCATAGATTCTTCAGCATCAGAATCCTCATAGGGGGGAAGAGAATATTCCTGATCAGAAGAGGAATCAGAAGAAATAGAAACCTGATCTGAAGATTCATAGTCAGTGTCTTGCCTAGGCCTCTTATCAGGAGGGGGATGGGAACCCCTGATCAAAGTAATTAAGTCTTCGGCCATTTTGAGCATCTGTTTTTTGGGCATAGAGGCCTGTCCACGTGGCTCTTGAGTTTGTTTCCTTGCTTTAGAAGGTGCTTTCGTCTTTGCCTTTGAAGCTGAAGTTGTTTTAATGTAAAGATGTTTAGGTCTGAATACACCCTCAGAAGCTGGTACCTGCTCAGCGGCTCTGGACCCATCTGAGGGATTAGCGTTCGAGCCTCCAATATCTTGAGTATCCAGCAGCATGGCCGATTGCACATGGGAGTCGGTAGCGCCCTGCGACTCTAAAGTAGCGGGCGTCAAGGGCTGCAAAAGCACCTCACTGAGAACCGGCGAACCGGCGACTGGCTTAGGTGAAGCTTTGTCGTCGGTTTTGGGCCTCGGTTGTTTTTCTCTATCCTTTTCTTTGCATTTTTTGTAAACTCCGGTAGTCGGATGGCTATCAGACGACATTTCAGGATAATTAAACTGGTGCCCAAAAATGTTTAAAGCAAAATCATACCGACGCTTAATAGTGCATTGGTTAAATCTAGCACAAAACCGACAACTAGTAATGCTGTGATCAGGGCCTAGGCAAGGAATACAGTAAGAATGAAAATCCTTATAAGGTATTTGCTTTCCACAAGAAATACAATTATTAACTTTTTCTGACATCGGTCTGGAGCAAGAAAAAAGTTTCCCCAACGGGGTACTTAGCTTTATTGAAGACTTCGGATCTGAAACTCAAACACGAAAATCTCAGGAGTCGGCCGACCGGCATGGCGAACTGCTTCTGCTTCGGGCACCGAGCGGCAAGAAAGACTGAAGAAAATGGTGTCGGCTGCATCTTTTATACCCCTGATGACTTGACATCAGGGAAGGGGTGACAACAGCTGACGCAGGACCCAAGACTTTGGAATTCAGGCTGGCTGAGGGCAACCTGCCAGCAGGATTACCCAAATGTAATGACTGCAACAGTGATACACGAAGAACATCTGCTAAGAATAAAATAGGAAAGAATAAGGAAGTTTCTTCTAGGCTGTCTATTACATCTGATACAGAGGGTCTAGATATGCAGAAAGCATCAAACAAAGCAGTTGCTTCCGATACTGAGCATACTGATGTGCTTAGTTGTTCAAGTGGATCAAGTAAAACAGCGACAGCTTCTAATTATGGACAAGTGACTACACTTCCTGCCTCTAGATCTGAAGGAGATACTGAGACTTTGAATATAGAGAAAGTTATGTTGAAGGGGGACCATCAAAATGATAATTTTTGTAATTTCCAGTAGTTGAATTTAGGGACCAGACTGAAAGAAGGGTTCTCTCATCTTCCGGTTTTTCAAGGGCTCCCTATAGTTATCAAATAGCAACAATGTTCATAACAACAACGGTCCCGGAACAGAGAGAGGAAGAGGAGAAAAGTGTAGCACCACTAGGAGCTCTGGTCAATAATTCTCTCATTCTTAATATCTCTCAATAGCCATTGAATGAGACATAGATACATCTACTGAACAAGGGTTTATCATTCATACCAGCCCTTAGATCGAGACTTAGTCGATTTATGATTGATATTTTATTTATAATTTATTTATTTTATTTTACATTTGTTGACTGGGAGATTCCAACTGGATACACGTCCATTTTTAGCAGAGGCCTGGGGAGAAACGCTCCACAGACTAACAATAACATACAAGTGAGTTATTAATACATAGTAAGCAAACTGTCTAGGAAAGGATGTTGTCTTACAAGATTGCATAGATTTACCTTACACAGTTGCTTAAGTAACAGAAACACATTGTTTACCAGATTGAATAGGTTTTACAGTTTGATAGTGCAATGATCCTGGTAATGGCAAGAACATTTCTAAATTTCATGTTTTTTAAAGTATAATCATCGACATCAAATGTTTTGGAAGAAATATTACATTGAAGAATATCTTTGGCAATAAGAGTAATACAAACACACACCTCACAAACTAAATAAAGCACGAATGAAGGAAACCAAGTCCACAATCCACTCCAATGGAATTTATTGAGCGTTTTTGTTTCAATAAATGGAAACTTCTTCCATTTATTGAAACGAAAGCACTCAATAAATTCCATTGGAGTGGACTGTGGACTCGGTTTCCTTCATTCGTGCTTTATTTGGCAATAAGCCGGATGAACTGCCAATTAACAGATTCAAAAATCTTAGTACTTTTGTACCAATACCACACCATGCTGTAGAATTATTTATGTGAATGTGTGAGAAGAATGTAGTTGAATTATGGCATAATAATGATCGCAGAGGTTTTCACAAACTCAACAGCGATGAGCTAAGAGCTTTGTGAGTATTGATGAATGATGATAGGACAGTCATCAAGCCTGCTGATAAAGGAGGTGCTAGTTGTGTTGGATACTGATGATTATCAGCAAAGAATGTAATATGTTGGCTGATACTCGAACATGTATGAAGATACCAAAATGGGAAGTCAATAGAAAGGTTAAAAATGTTCATGATATTTTACATGGTCTGCTCATGACAAGAACTGTTACACAGGAGATGTATGATTACCTCAGGGATGAACATTCACAGATATCAGTGATAAATAGACTCCCCAAGATACACAAGACTTCTGTTTGAAGAGATTATTACTGAAAGCTAGTACAGTTCTGCAAGATACTTCCCATTTTTCAGAGACGTTATACCAGAAACTGAAAATGGTTGATTCACTAACTTATGGACATGGACTTATGATGATTACTGTAGATGTTCACAGTCTCTTTACTGTTATTCCCAATGACTACGGGATATCTGCAGTTACAGACTTCATACATACACAAGCTGAAGAAGCAATATTTGTTCTACTTATTTCTACTTTGTTGAAACTCATTCTTGACTATAATGTTTTCTTATATTAGGAAGATTACTATTGGCAGAAGTGGGGGGTTGCCATAGGGACCTCGTGTGCCAGTAGTCATTCTAACATTGTCTTGGCTCAGTGGGAAATGTATATTCAATGAGATCAATCTATGGGTGAATGACATTGTGTACTGTGGTCATTTTGTGGACGGCATATTCCTTATATGGACAGGAGATGAGACCAACTTTCTTCATTTTGTAAAGTATTCGGAGATGACTACCACCTTCTTGGATTTTGATGTTCATATGCCAGGAACAGAAATAAGTTTCCTTGATGTCAGAATCACTAGAGATGAAACAGGTTGTTTTAATATGGCAGTTTACTGCAAGGATTGTTAGAGAAATCACCTCTTGCATAGGACGAGTATGCACCCAGGACATATCTTTCCACAAATATTGAAGGGACAGTTTCTTCATGCATCAAGACTTTGTACAGATATGGGAACTTATGAACATGATAAACAAACCCTTTAACTTAAATTTCAAGTACAAGAATACAGAAGTAAGGACACTCAGCTACATACCATGGAGACATGAGGGTTGAGCAATACAAAAGGATGCCTCCTTCTCTTCTGATAACCTGGACAATATTGGGGATAACCAAGAATGTGAAGTAGTAGACCGTCCTATCAGATGTTTACTTATATATAGTTCTGATGTCTCCCAAATATGTAACATCATCAAGAAAAATTGGTCTATTCTAACTGTAGATGATAACTTGAAATGTATAGTAGGTGAGACACCTCATTTTTGTTTCAAGAACAACATGAATCTTAAGAGGCTGCTTTCTTACAAGAATGTGAAGAGATCTTCAAATTTTCAGCCTTTAAGGAAAGGCACTTTTTCATGTGGAAGATGTAAGGCTTATAATAGCATCAGTACCACTATTGAATTCATGCACCACAATACTCACAAAAGATACTGACTTAATAAATATGCTGATTGCAATACCAGGAATGTGGTTTACATTACTATGTGTACCTGCTGTCCTTGTTATTATATTGGGAAAGCCAATAGAACTTTCAAAGAACATATCCTTCACCATATGAATGACATCAGAAACAAAGTCCAAAGCAATGCCCTTTCACAACACATTATGTCTAATCCTGACAATAAATTTTTGTTTATGGTGTTATAAATTGTTACTGAAAGCTTAAGAGGAGGTAACGTGCAACAGGACTGAAATTGAATAAATTAAATGGATTGCAGACTTAAGAGCAGATCGTCCACCTGGTTTAAATGGTATTATCCCTTTGAAACCAATTCTTAAGGGGCACCAGCTCTTGAGATGAAAATGATTGGTTTCCAAATTAGGCAATTGTCATCTGCTTGATCATAGGTTGGATTCAAGGAGATGGCTGCCCTATAGATGAGAATTGATTGGATGATGGCTATGATAATAAGGAAATTACATCATTGCATTCCATGGATTTGAGGAAGGTTAAAAGTACTTATCCTGAATCTTTGGATTGATTTTTAGTCTTTTAATATTTACTTTATCAATTTTATTCTTTTATTTTAATAAATAGTTTTTCATGGTGGTTGAGCTGGTTGTTTGTTTTCTTCTTTTTATGTACATAACTTGCACTGTGTGTTTGTGCTTGTGTTTTACATAGAGGTACAATTAAAAGCTGCCAATTAACTGTCATGTTTTAGGAAGGTGGAAGGAAACAACAGCACCCGGCTGTGCACATGAAGAGCATGAAAACTCTACAAAGTGACCCAAGGTCAGTGCTGAATGCATTGCTGTGAGATAGAAACTCTTAACTATTGAGGTGTGTGGGGACAGACACTGTGTACTTTGGACCAGTCCAGCACATCCGCACACCATGTCTGTGAACAACACTCAGACTTTACACATATCTGTATCACATCATAGGGAAGCCTATCTTGTTCCTTCCTCTCCAGTTGCTCTGTCGTGTGTCTTCTTGAAAATTTGAATGCACAAGACATCATGCACATTAAGACACATCAATCATCTTGGCAGTACATGGACACTTTGTGAGTTCAATGTTTGACAAGTTTTTATGTTTAATGCATGCTGGTCAACTAAGTGTTGCTTCATACAAAGTCAATCATATACCGATTTAACAAATATGCTTGGTTTGTGTTTTGCAATTTCTAATAAGGTTTAAAGTCAGAAAATGTATGTTGCATAACATCATAACAAGTTAGAAAAAGTGTGCATGTTTAGGTGTATGATGAGAACAGGGACAGTATCACAATATCATCCAAAGTAAAAACAGCAACAAATAAAGGCACTATAGTAGCACTATACTGACGTTTTGCAACATTATTTGATTATGGGTAACATTCACCTGTGATGCCAGGCACAAACATGATCAACCTGCATATATTGACCGCATAGAGTACTATCATGATTCAGGGACATGATACAAGGCAAAATTTCTGCCTTGTGTATACTTAATAGTCACTTATTATACATGCATGGCACACATGCATTAAAACCACGCACGAAGAGTGCACAAGTGATATATCAAATACTACACGAGGAAAGGATGTCCCAAGTAAACAAAAAGTTCCAGTAAACCACTGCTAGAAGTGACTGTATTATTTTACATCATCATCGACTGATTTCACTTTTTCTTTTTCAGTTAATCATGTGAGTATCACATTACACAATACAAAACAATATAAAATTTATGTAAAAATAATTAAATAGCTTCACTCTTAAAAGGCATTATTTAAACCTGGAGGCATTAAAGAACTCAGGATAATAATCCACATTTTCTCTTTTCACATAAACTGCTATCGCTACTGAAGGTTCTTAACACCTTGTTGATACCGGTAAATAAATGCACAGTGAAGACAGCACTGGATATGTGAGTGGAGCTCTAACATCACTTAAATGTTCAGTATTACGTAACAGAATGAATACTCATCCTACAAAAAAGGTGCTACCTGTACATGTCGCAAGATAAATGAAATGACTTACTCACTGTTAAAATAAGAACTTGCCTAATTTTAAAGATTAAGACTTGGAGTTCTTAGAATTACTTTCTGGTTGCTAGAGAGAAAATTATACTAATCTCTTATGTTTTATCCAGGAGAATTGTGTATTTAATTTATGATCATACCCTAAGCTCATTAGCTAATTCAGTCATACTTAGGATTTAACCACAGATTTGCAATGACAGCTGTCCACAAGGATGGTATCCATGTCTCTTTGGACCCTGAATCTAGAAAGTGTTAGGTTTATGATACTCCGGTAACTTACCCAAGTTCTTCTACATGAAAACTTGCATTCATTTCTAATGGTCTTAAGACAAATGTAAATTATTTGACAGAATGTCTAATGTTGTCGTGTTGTTGTTGTATAACCTCTCTAACCTTAACAAAATTGACACCATATGCAGTTCTATGACGTTTGTTAATTTTACACCTTTAATTGTTAAAGGTAAACAAGACATAGCTTGACACAACACACTTTATGCTGAGTATCAAGGTCACATTTCACCCTGTTATAAACTCACCACATCAAACCTCATTTTATCATTAGCATCATTGAGTAGAGAACCAATATGTTTAACATTCATCATTTGAGGTAAAGGAATATTTCACAGCATGTGTCTAGGATGGTAGTTACTACATGTAATAAAGTTTTTGCAATTTTTTTGAATAGTTTTATACATGGTACCACAAACAACTTTGTTATTTAGACATGCAAAAAGTCAGCAGTGTGGAGTACAGCTCTAAGTGTGAATCTCAAAACTGTTCCAACAAAAAAAAAACAGAATTAAATCATTCCAAGACTTTTTTTCTACATTAACCAAGTGTTGTCCAGCTAACAATATTAAATGTTATTTCCTTCTAAAAATATATTCTGGTTCTGGGAAAAAAAACATAATGAATTATTTACTTATTTATATTTGTTGACTACATTAATTTAACAAGCCTAGGAGCCTCTTTTCAGTTGCTACTGGATATTTTACATCCACCTGACTCACTCCAGCAGTGTAGTGCCCCTGTTATGCTACACTGCAGTGTCAGCAATCAATCTACCTGGCATGGGAATAGAGCCCATAGCCTCCTGCACCAAATGACAGTGTGCTACCTGTTGCACCACTGACACCAACTAGTAAAATAGCCCATATACAAGTCAGCAAAAGCAGAGGCAAAGATATACCCTAGTTGTACCACAAAGCTGAAATAAACCAGCAATTTCCTGAAAAACATGTTCATTTAGTTGTAATACAAAGTATGCAGCAGGACCTACGGTGGTGGTGCTGCGGTAGCGTTGTCGCCTCACAGTAAGACGTTGTCCAGTTCGATTCTCAGCTAGAGCATCTTCTGTGTGGAGACATGCATGAATGGGCGTGCCTTCGTTGAAGGCTATGCGCCAGGGCTGGCAACTTGGCATGTAAAAATCTACTGCCAATCAATAGCGGACTGGAGTTCCGCTGTGGCGACCCCTAACCGGGAAAAGCCGAAAGACTCAACAACAAAGTATGCAGCAGGATACAAATCAGCCAATCAGGTGAATATTTAGTGTCAAAACACCTTTACATGTTGTGGAATATTGGTACATAACTATTTCATACAAGTGTGCATAACAACAATCTGGTTTGACTTGTAAACCATTCATAAGTGCCAGAAATTGGTAGTATCCTCAATGTACGACTCTGTATGTATGTAAAGAAGTTTGAAGTTTTTATCCAAAAGCAAAAAAAAAAAAAAAAAATACACTGATTAAAACAAAATTCTCTTGCTGGAGATGCAAGGATGTCATGGAGGACATTCAATCAATTTGTAAACTTTAGAAAGTGTGTACACTTGAGAAGGAAGCAAGACATTAGTAAACAATGTATGCATTAGTTCCTTAGAAATTATACCTGCATTAACCTATTAGTTGGAAAAATCACCAAGAAAACTAAGCAGTTGTATCAGTAAGCGCAAATGGCAGACACGTAGCATACTAGCTCCAATAACTGCATTTTTTAAATCACTGATAGAACTCACTACTTAAAATAACGACAGCACTCCCTTTGTCTGCCTTAGTAATAATATTTTTATTTATTTAATAATATTTTTATTACATAAACATGCTGCTGCCTCTTTTTCACCAGCAAATAAATTAACAAATGTATGAAATGTTAAATGACTCTTAAAATGCAGGTCATTTAAAACAGAAGGCTCAGTCAGTAAATCTATCAGATATGTAGGCTGGCTGAAATTTCATGGAGGAAGCCTCATCAATAAAGTTAATTTGAGAGAACAATGAATCTGAATTATGTACAACTTAATTAATTTTATTAGTCCTTTTACTTTTGAAAGAATAAGACTTGGAATGTTTAGAATTACCTCCTTGTTACTAGACAGAAAATTATACTAATCTCTTCTGATTTATCCAGGAGAATTGGGTATTTAATCAATAATCCTTCAGATTCTATTCATATTTTTTTTTATTTTACATACCCTAAGCTCATTAGCTAACTCAGTCATACCTAGGATTCAAAAAAAGGCTCATTGCTGGTGCTAATTTTCTCCACTCAGGGTTGTAAATTAGCACAACAGTGAGAAAATATGATTCAAATACATGTATATCCAAAAACAGGCGCATGTAACTGTCTTATTCCTCATCTCCTCGGTGCCTGAAAAAACAGTGAAGAATACAAAAATGCAGTATTCATCTTCTTACATCTAATGTCACTTAAATGCTCCTGCATCCTAAATTTAAAAAGGTGTGAAGTTTCACCTATATGAAAAACTCAACAGAAACATGAAGCAAGATAATTTGTGGGACTGGAGATAGCATGGGATATATTTAGAGATTATTTTTTTAATATTTTACTTGTAAAAGAAAAAATATAATCATAAACATAAGCGTGCAAGATGTGTACTTACTGGTATTGATAAATCAGCCAGTAAGACCCATGACAATCTGGACCATAAAGAAAGATTATGGATTATTATTTGTGTTCTTTATTTCTACGATGATTAACTTATATGTTTTACATATTTATTTATGTTATGTTCATTAATATTACACATTAAGGTTTGGAAAAAATCTAATTCCTTTTCTTGTTTTTTTTTTTCTTGCTTTGGACAGTAGGCTGTAGAGTATTTCACATAAAGCCATGTTTATAAAATATTTTAAGGCCTGGATATGTGTAACTGAATGTTTTTGGATATCATTAATGCTACTGGAGACTCATAATCACATGGCTGTACTTTTTATATATTTAAATAGGTTTAATAATGAATGGTAGCATACCTGATGAAGGTGCAGGGGTGCTGACACTGTCTTTGCATGATAATTTTAAATTAAAATAGTCTGTCATTCTCTGTTGAGTGCTGGCATTTTGGGGGATTTCAGAGGCATGTATAACCACAATGAAAAGGATCTCATCATCAGCCCATTACCACGTCTCTGAATCTGCTTTCAGATCTGACTGCACTTGTGGTCCCATTTGCAGCCAATGCACTGAGTTAATAAAGACCTCCCCCCTTTAGGTGAAAACATATACACACATATCCAGACACTCGTGCACACACACACATACACACATACACACACAGACACACACACACACACACACACACACACACACACACACACACACACACACGCACACTCATTAACAAACACACCACCTCTCCCACAACAATAGTCACAGAAGCAGTCACCCATTCAGCTTCATCTACAAACCAGCACACACAAACATACACACAGACTCTCAGTTCCCTACCTAACCCCAACAGTGAAAACACCACGGCGCGTGCACACACATACACACACACCCACAGACACACACACATTAACAGCCCCCCAACTCCAGGTTTTCCTTGCCTGCACCATAAGTACTCAAACAGGAGTGAATGGGTAACTACAGTGTTTTAATGGAGGTCACTTCTTCCTCCTAGACTAAAATTTTACTTTTCAAAGCAAATCAGGAGCCACAGGTATTTCTAGGGAAAGGACATGGCTAATTGTAGCCAATCCCCCAGACTGCCACATTAGCATGGGACTTTCCTCACAAGACCACTCTCCACAATAAGGCCCCTGCGAGGGGAAAACTTCAGTGGTAGACCAGTCTATAAAAGGCTTAGCATGATGTGGAAACCTTATTAGATAAGGAAGGCTGGTACACCACACTAACCCTTTCTGAATCTTAGTGTAAGTCATTAAATCATTTTGCATCACTCCATCAAAATCTGGACAATGCGACAAATTTTTAACTTCGGTCATACATTTATTAATCTGTTCAATTAATAAAACACTTTGCTGATCTGAAAAGGCAGTTAGCAAATATTAAGGAGGTTGTTGTATTGATCTCCATTTGCACACAAACAATTAATTTGTGGCACCCACCTCCAATTTATGAATATCTCATTTCATCTTGGAGCCATATTCTTGTCAGAGTACACTTGCATTAGCATCAAATGACAATGGCATTAAAATACATGTACACAGATGCATTTCCAAATTGTATTCATGGCAAACTCGCGCTGTTTAGTCTGGAAAGTGCATCATATACTAGTACTTAGTGACTTGGACTGATGGAATAGCACATGGCCTTCCATGTTATATCTGCTTAAAAGTAATGTATATCATACTGTGTAGGGTATTGTGTTGCTGTACATTTATATTTCTCTCTTATTTCCTGTTTATTTATTGCATATCAACAGTGTGGAGAGCAGGATGTGAAGCAGATGAAGGCCCACAGGGAGGACCAGTCTGCTTTATGCCACACCCATATGGGAGGAGTTGGAGCAGCTTTGCCAGCAGAAATGTGGTCTGGACCCAGCATGTTGGCAGAGATATGACAAAGTTTTGGAGCTATCAGGGCAGGCCAGGGTATACTATGAAATAGTACCTAGATCTCCACAAATGTCAGTCCTGGCCCTTTTCTTTTGACTCCCATCACAACAGGCTCACACTGCCTTATTCTGCCTTTAGAATTCAGGACTAAACATTGAAAAAAAACAGTTCATAGTACAACAGATGCTGTCGACTTATGAGCAGAAGAGGAAAAGCACAAAAAAAGAGATAATAACTGAGGAAAAGGAAATATGCAGCACATTATCAGAAGAAGCATTCTTCTTCTTTCAGCTTTTCCCGGTTAGGGGTCGCCACAGTGGATCACATGTCCGCTCATGATTGGCAGTGGAGTTTTTACGGTGTCGAGTTGCCAGCCCGGCACCCAACCTTCCACAGAAGGCACACACACACACTCACACCTAGGGCCAATTTAGAGTGTCCAATCCACCTACAGCATGTCTTTGGGATGTGGGAGGAAACCGGAGCACCCGGAGGAAACCCACGCGACCACAGGGAGGACATGCAGGCTCCACACAGAAGGCACCCCAGCAGAGGATCGAACTCTAGCTGTGAGGTGGCAATGCTAACCACTGCACCACCGTGGCCACCCTATCAGAAGAAGCATTAACCTGCATCAATAGATTTTAGTTTATAGGTTGGTACTAGGCTATCGGCCCTAGGGCTTATACAAGCCTAGCCATAACAATTACCTGGCTATTTCTTCCCACACTGTTATCTTCCCTGGACTCCTGTCTAGCAGGGCAACTGACGTGATACCCGGGGTGAATTTCCTTTCTCCTATCCAATCATCAAGGTTCCTTTTGAAGAGGGCCAAAGAGGCGCTGTGCTTGACATGTATGGGCAGTCTGTTCCAGAGTTTAGAACATATTCACCATTTTTCAAGGTCTGGAATATAATGATCAATAGTATGAAAAATGTATAATGTCTTGAGACATGGTAGCAAATATTTTGTTTTACAGATTTTCACAGTCCAAAGCCATGACTTTTTCCAAGGTATCCAAGTTGTTCTGCAAATAGAAGTCAGGTGGTAGTAAGACAGGGAAGTACTTATGGGACACAAAAAGGACCAGCCCAGGCAGTAAAACTATGAGACTGTGTTTACATATCAGTCTACCCTATCAGGCATGTTACTTTCAGTGACCTTCATGGTACGGTAAGATTCAGACAGGTATGAACAACTTCTTACTAGCTAGCTGTGCAAAATTTTGTGAAAATCTGCTGGGGTATAGGTACAGTAGGTAGAAAGTAATCTCATGATATGAGCAAGTGCACGCATTTGAATCTGTAAATAAAGCTTCTGTACTCAGCCTTCTATCATTTTCTAGGCAGATGGAAGGCACACAAAAGCTAAAACTTGTCAAACATTCAAACAAAGTATGGATTAGAGCTAGAAGTGCCTAACAAAAATATACAAAAATACAATATAAACTAGGCATTTACTCCCTTAGCCCAAAGGAAAATGCTCAGCTACTGTTTACACTGGAGGATGGCTGTAGGAAAGGACAGCTGCTGTGTGCATCCATGTGG
This sequence comes from Protopterus annectens, assembly GCF_019279795.1. Taxonomy (NCBI): domain Eukaryota; kingdom Metazoa; phylum Chordata; order Ceratodontiformes; family Protopteridae; genus Protopterus; species Protopterus annectens. Next base: position 1,598,355,204 of record NC_056729.1, read on the forward strand.
ATTTTTTAACTAAACTGTATTAATAAAGGATTTAACTGTCATCAGATCACTTTGGTGTTTTATCAGCTTTACTCTAATCTGGTCAGTAAAGAAAAGGCTTGTGCATCAATGTAAATGGCACATATGTAGATTACAGCTGTCGTTGACAGGGAACCCTAATGCTTTATGTTGCTGTATGCCTCCAACACATAAATGTCTGTGTATGTTATTATGCATTGATTATTATTAGCCTGGGAAACAGCTGATTGCCATGTACTAACAACAGCAAAATTATAGTACTGTACCGTTTTTGAAATACCATGACTTAGCATTCTGAGTCTTGTAATATGGTGACTAAATTGCTGACAAAAACAGACTTACATATACTAAGTGTGACATTATCATTTTGCAGAATATTCCCTTTTCTCCAAGGTATGAAGATCTCAAAAGTAGTTATATACGAGTTTGTGGGAGCTTTCCTCCTGCAAATATAGATGTGCATTTTTTGGTCTTTTTTTTTTTTTTTTTTTTTTTTGGTGAGTCCCAACATTTCAGTAGGGTACCAAATAAAATGTGTTGAAATGCTGTTCTGTCATAGATATTCCATACCTAATTTTCTTGCTTATGATAGTTTTAGAATGTTTGTCATTATGAAAAAATAGGAATGAATGTGTGTGCAGTCGTCACCAGTACAAACAATACTGTTAAATGTAAAAAGACACAGACATGCACAGACATGACTGTGCAAGGGTGCACAGACACACACACACACACACACACACACACACACACACACACACACACACACACACACACACACACACACTCAGCAGTAACCCAAGCAAAATTCTGGGAGGAGTTTGGCAAGACAATGGGAATGACATTAAACAGCTTCAAATAGGTTTTGACACAACATCAAGAAAATTAGGAACATACAGTCCACACTGGTCTCAGGAAGGATGGAGAAATGCTTGTGTCAACTTGGGACAATGTCAGGAGGTGGAAGGAATACTATGAGGAGCTGCATAATCTGGTGGATATACTGCAGAGAAAATGCCAGAATCACAGGATGGAACTAGATTCAATTTGGTAGATTACTTCACTCTGTTGATTAAACAATTTCATTGTGGGAAGGCTGCACAAGTGGATAAAAGCCAGACAGAAATGATGAAGATGCTGAATTTTGTCAGGGTATTGTGGTTAACTTGCCTTTTTAGTGCTGTGTGGATGGAACAATATCTCTAGACTGGAAAAACGTGGTAGTAGTCCACACTTTCAAGAAGGGGGATGTGGGTGTTTTCCAGTTATACAAGAATTACATTCATCAGCCTGATTGTGAAAGTATCTTCTAGGGTCCTGGTTAATAGGACTGCACCCAACAGTAGAGAATATGACTTAGGAATAGTTATGTAGATCCTGCCCTGGATGTGGAACAATAGATCAACTCTTTTTATTTTCTTAGACATTGGAGAGGTCATGGGAGTTTTCCAGAACTGTCTAGGTGTGTTTTCTGAAAATAGCAAAAGCATATGACCATGTACCCCCAAACATTTTGTAGGAAGTGTTAGAAAACAGTTGGGTCAAGACTACTAAATGCTATTTTATCTCTGTACGTTAGGAGTAAGAGCTGTGTTTGCATTCTTCATAGGAGTAGAACTCCACCAAGTGACTGACTCGTCTCCTGTTCTGTTTGTAATATTCATCGAAATGATATAGACATACAACCAAGGTCCAGAGCACGTCCAGTCTGATGGCATGAGATTTGCATCACTGATATTTGCAAATGATGCTGACCTTTCAGTTTCAAGTGACTCTGATCTCTAGCATGGACTGCAGTGGTCCACCTCCTAGTATGAAGCAGCTAGGATGACAATCAGCACTTCAAAAATCACAGTTTACGGTTCTTAAGTCCATAGATTCATAGGTGTGTACTAGGCTAATGAGCCTTTTTAAGCCTAGCTTTGCATCCAAAATTTCTGACAAGTTCTGGTACCTTTTATAAGTATAAGCAAGGGGTTGGGAAATAAAACATTTACAAACAGTGGCCTATGAGATGAAGCACTTACAGGCTGTCTGTGTCCATTAAAGACATTGATGCCAAACCAAGGATTAATTTCCTGTTCCCCATTCTGTCTCAAAAAATAAAAATAAAAAAACAAAAATAAAAAAACAGCAGATTGCTCTTTGCAAAGGGTGGGGGGGGGCATCTACCTTCAGTGGAAGAGTTCAAGTAGCTCATGGTACAATGGATGCTGTCAAATGAAGGTAGAGAGGACTGAGAGACTGATGAGCAGATGGGTGACAATGGTACTGCAGGCACCCTACAAGACTACAGTGGTGAAGTACGAAACAAGCCATAGGAGAACGTCATCAGTTTACTGGTCTGTCTCCCTTGAAGGCTAGCTCTTGATGGGTCTACATTAAAAGACCAAAGAGGTGTTTCAATGAACACCTCTTGGTCGACACATAAAAAGTGAATGCACTAAAGCGCGAACGCTCAAAACAGCGATTTAAACAACTTGGCCATCCCCATGTTTCCCCCTTTCTTCACGGTAGTGCAATTTCGGAGTTGGTATATTTAGTTGGGGGGTGTGGGGCGCCCTACATTGTTATGTTTGAAAGTGTGTGTGTGTTTGTGCTAGCGATTTCTTTCCCAGGGAAAGAAATCGCTGTTTTGAGCATTCACGCTTTAGTGCGTTCGCTCTTTATGTGTCGAACAAGAAGTGTTCGATGAAACACCTCTTTGGTCTTTTAATATAGACCCGGTCTTGATCATACAATGGGTAGACACAAATTTTTACCAGTTATGTATGGCCCAGCTCGATGTCGGGGGGAGAACATTATTAAGTGCTTGAAAAGGGTAACAAGAATCTTTAAATTTATGTGCTTGATGATGTATGTAGTAAGACATCTTATGGCCTCCATGATTGTTTGCCTAGTATGTCCCTATGCACCTATAATATTACAGCAAATAGTGAAATAAAGTGCTTTTACAGAAGGCTCACTGCCCCACCCCCCCCAACAAGGGAAATTTACCCTCTCACACCCAAACTATAAATGAACTAATGCACATTCACACAAGTCTCGATTAAATGAGAACTGACAAAACCAAGGGTTGCCTTCAGGATAGCAGTGGAGATGACAAATACATGGATTTGTTAGCCTTAGGATATGGCTTCTGCTTGAATCTGAAAACACCACAATAACAGAAATAGCAGCACGGACTGTACGAATTGATATCCTTTAATAATTCTGGTACCTCGGCCTTCACCTTCTCATGGAATAATTTACATACACAAACACAGTCCTATTTAAACCATCAACCATTAAATGCTTGATTAAATGCTTAATTAAATCAATTAACTTTTTTTCAAATATTTAAAGTCACATATTCAAAAACATATTTACTTATGCAACCTTACCTAAAACTCTATTAAATATCTTATCAAAACTATTTCTATAATTTATTTTACATAAATAATTATTTTGTAACATTAAATAGTTCTTTTTTTATACCTCTAAATTCATACCATTAGGATAGAGAGTATTGAAATTAATAATTAACCTTGATTCCATGTTTAATAACCTTCTTTGAAAATTATTATTATTCAATCCCACCCCATAGGGCCTGGCTATAACACTAAAAATTAAGTCTTTCATTGACCCTCCATGCTTCTCATGAAAATGACTCGCCACCGGACTATCTAACCTTACATTTCTTATATCACCCAGGTGTTCCAGGATTCTCAATTTGACCTTACGCTTGGTTTGTCCAAAATACCATTTCTGTACTGGACAATTACACCCAATGACGTAAATTACCCCAAACAAATTACAGTCAAAATGATCAATGGCATTATATAAAATGCCATTGATCCTCATACCATCTAAGTTCCTGATTTTTTCACACACCTTACATCTGCCACAGGGATATGCACCTGCATCTACCCTCTTCTTCCTTCTACCCCTACTTCTTAATAACTCTTTTAAATTCTGAAACCTACCATAAGAGAAAGTAACTTTCTTGGGGAATATGTTCTTTAATTTGTCATCCCTACTGATGATTGGCCACAACAAAGTCACCACATTTTTTAATATGGGAGAAAAACCTGAGAACCTATTTACAAAATATAATAGAGTTTTAGGTAAGGTTGCATAAGTAAATATGTTTTTGAATATGTGACTTTAAATATTTGGAAAAAAGTTAATTGATTTAATTAAGCATTTAATCAAGCATTTAATGGTTGATGGTTTAAATAGGACTGTGTTTGTGTATGTAAATTATTCCATGAGAAGGTGAAGGCCGAGGTACCAGAATTATTAAAGGATATCAATTCGTACAGTCCGTGCTGCTATTTCTGTTATTGTGGTGTTTTCAGATTCAAGTTTTATTCTGTGGCTTTTTAGCCTGTATAGCTGTTGTGTTTTTTGTGTGAGCATGTCTACTAACGGAGCAGCGGGATCACCGGTGGGTGCCAGAGGTAATCAAAACATATTTAACTTTACCGCCATTTGGAGAGATAGAGAGGAGAAATTTGCTTCCAGCGACCCATGGGTATGTGGCTATAATGACTGTTCCATTAAATATGAAGAAAGTACAGTTTTGTACCTACCATAAATGTAGATGTTCGAGTGCTAATACAGCTGCAGTAATCACAGATGGGTTTTCAGCCGTCAGGCGGTCCCTCGGTCGGCCGAATTCCAAAGTCTTGGTCCGGCGTCGGTTGTCGTCGCTTACTCTTCTGATGTCAGTAAGGCCAGAGTATATAAGACACAGCTGACGCCATGTTCTTCAGTCTTTCTTGCCCCAGATGTCAGGTGCCCCCAAAAGGAAGGCAATACATAAATAAGGCTTATCTACATATGCAGGCAATGCAATGTAATGCAAAATCAGTGTAAGCAAGCAAATAAAACATAGCAGGATAACCCAGTCAGGTGGTATGAAGAGGTTGTTAGGCCCCATGCCTTTACCAAGTGGGGAAGGAGGGAGGGAAACCTGTACTGCAGCTGTATTAGCACTCGAACATCTACATTTATGGTAGGTACAAAACTGTACTATGTTCATTGTGCATACAGCTGCAGTAATCACAGATGGGTAGAGTCCCAAAGCTATGCATAGGGTGGTAGGTACTATGAGGAACTGGGTTGAGCCAGAATGCCCTGCAAAACAGCAGTGGCAAAGCCTGCTCTTGTTCTGGAATATAAGGGTAGGTGGTAGTGTTTTGTGAAGGTATGTACAGAACTCCAAGTGGCTGCCTCCAAAATATCCTTAGTAGGAACGCCTCTGAGGAAGGCTGTAGAGGTGGCTGTGGCCCTGGTGGAGTGAGATCTGATACCAGTAGGGACAGATTTCCCATGATAGGAATAACAAAACCGTATGCAGTGGCCAATCCACTTGGAAATGGTCTGTTTGGTAACTGGTTTCCCTTGAGCCCCTACGGCATAGGACACAAAAAGTTGTTCTGATTTCCTGAAGGACTTTGTTCTGTCCAAATAATAACGTAGCTGCCTATGGATGTCTAAAGTGTGAAGCAGCCTCTCCCCTTTGTTTTCAGGGTTAGGATAAAAGGTAGGTAGGTGTATGGCTTGATTTAAGGCTACCCTGGATACCACTTTTGGCATAAAAGATGGGTTGGTACGAAGGGAAACCCTGTCCTGATGGAAGATGAGGAAGGGCTGCACCGCCATGAGGGCCTGTAGTTCAGAAACCCTACGAGCTGAAGTGATGGCCAGAAGGAAAGCTGTTTTCCAGGACAAATGTTGCAGATCTGTTGAGGCAGCAAGTTCAAAGGGAGGCAATGTTAATTTTTCTAGTATGTAATTAAGGTCCCAGGCTGGTATTGGTTGCTTCCTTGGAGGTCTTATATTCTTAGCCCCTCTGAGGAACTGTCGTAAGAGTGGGTGAGAGAATAAAGGAGGATCCGTGTTGAATTTTGCAGAAATGGCTGAGGCATGTATTTTTATGGAAGAAAATGAAAGTCCACTGTTCAGCAGTTCAGCTAGGTACTGTAAAACCTGAGGCAAGTTCAATTTTCTAGGGTCCTCGCCTCTTTTCTCATTCCAACAGCAAAACCGCTTCCATTTTGCAGAGTAAGCTTTTCTAGTAGATGGTCTTCTGGCCTCCAAAATGACATCCTGCACCTCCTTGGAGAGTAGGGACTGTTGTGGTGTCAAGGAATTTTCCATGCAGCGAGGTTGAGTGTTTTCAGCTGACTGTGAAGAGTTTTGTAGCTGTTCTGAGTCAGTAGGAGAGGCATTAGAGGCAGGGACCAGGGAGGAGTATGTGTTAGGCTCCTCAGGAGTGGATACCAGTGTTGCCTTGGCCAATCTGGAGCAATCAGTATCATCCTCGGTTTGTCTGTTCTTGCTTTCAAAAGCACCTTGGGCAGAAGGGGCAGAGGTGGGAATGCATAAACTGTCCATGCTGTCCAACTGAATGAAAGGGCGTCCACTTTCCAGGCCTTTGGATGAAAGGTCCTTGAACAAAACTTTTTCAGTTGATGGTTCCTGTGGGAGGCAAAAAGATCTATGTCTGGCCTCCCCCACACTTGGATTATCTCTGTAAACACCTGAGGATGTAACTTCCATTAGTGTGGATGTGTCATATTTCTGCTTAGAGTGTCTGCCAGTGTGTTTTCCAGTCCTGGCAAGTACTGTGCTTGAAGTTCGATTTGTCTTTCCAGAGCCAAGTTCCAAAGAGTCATGGCTAGTCTGCACAAGGGGTATGAATGTGTTCCTCCTTGTTTGTTTATGTACCACATTACTGTGGTGTTGTCTGTTCTTATCAGTAATTGTCCTGGATGCAGGAAGTCCTTGAAAGCTGTAATTGCATTTATCACTGCTAGCATTTCTTTTTGATTGATGTGAAGGTGCTTTTCCTTTTGGGACCATCTGCCCTGAATGCACCTGTCCTTCATGTGCGCCCCCCAGGCGTAATCTGAGGCGTCTGTGGTTATGACTTGTTTTGCTTGAGGCTTGCAGAATGGAAGGCCTGTGTTTACTTGACATGCTTGGGCCCACCATAGAAATTCCTTTTGCAAACATGGAATTATTGGTATAATTGCTTCCAAACTGTGACTGTGTTGAGACCATAGATTCTTTAGGTACCACTGAAGTTTCCTCATATGCAGCTTTGCACATGGGATTAGAAGAACGCAAGATGCCATGAATCCCAGAGCCTGCAGGATTTTCCTTGCAGTAAGCCTGGTACTTTTTGCTAGTGTTTTGAAGTACTGAGATAGTTGCCCTTGTTTTTCTGGCATAATATATGCCATCTGGGTGTTTGTGTCCAAGTTGGCACCCAGGAAGGTTATTTTCTGAGATGGTGTTAGTCTTGATTTCTCCTTGTTGATGGTATATCCCAGAGAAAGCAGTAACCGTGTCACATAAGCCAGATGTTCCAGTAGTATGCGTTTGCTGTCCGCTTGGATCAGGCAGTCATCCACATAAGGGTAAATTTGTATCCCTTGAAGTCTGCAGTAGGCAATCACTGATGCCAGGCACTTTGTGAATACACTGGGTGCAGTAGATAAGCCAAAGGGCAATGCAGAGAATTGATAGTGGATTGAACCTGCAAGAAATCTGAGGTATCTTCTGCAGCTTTGTCTGATTGGGACATGCAGGTATGCCTCCTTGAGGTCCAATGTTACCAGCCAAAACTCCTTGCCCAGCATGGGAAGAAGTTGCTGTAATGTGAGCATCTTGAATTTTGGCACGAGTAGGAATGTGTTTAGGATGGATAAGTCCAAAATGGGTCTCCAGTCGGTTCCTTTTCTTGGTACCAGAAAAAGTCTTGAATAAAACCTTGACCTTGTTGGAGTGTAGGTACCTTTTGTATAGCTCTCATGTTTAGGAGCTTTGAAATTTGCAGTTGTGCCTCTGCCCTTTGATTTTGTGGCAGGTTTGGCATGCCTCTCATTTTGGAAGAGTGTGAAATTGAAATTTGTAGCCTCTGTTTATAATGTCCAGTATCCATTTGTCTGTTGTGACAATATGCCAATTGCTTGCAAATAATGCTAGTTTCCCTCCCAAAGGTGCTGTCAGCTGAGACTTGCTTGGCATGGAAATGAGGGAGTCATTGGGTTTGCTTCCTGTATTGTTGTGCACTGTCTTCACCACCTCTTGGTGCTGGAGATTGCCATTGTCTGCCCCTATATGATCCTTGTGATTGCCCTCTGCCCCTTGTGCGTCTGTATCTGCCTCTTTGGGGCTTGTCAGTGGCTGGAAAGGACCAGTTTTTTGAAGGCCAATTTCTGCTAAAGCGTGGTGGTTGGACCTGTAAGAAAGCCTTGACAGTTTGCATAGATTTGGCTTTTTCTTCCATTTTCCGTAGTATGTCCTCAGCATTAGTACCAAATAATACATCCTTTTGTAAAGGAGCATCAAGAAGTTTAGCTTTCACATGATCAGGTAAATTTTGTTCCCTAAGCCAGGCATGCCTGCGAATGACTGATCCTGTGGCAGCCGCTCTACTGGAAGCCTCTAGGGCATCATAACCACATTGTAAGGTGTGTTTACCCACTTGCTCCGCACTATGCATCATATCCTGTAACTCTTTTAAATCTGGTTGTTCAGGTTGAGACATTTTGTTCCTTAATTGTGATAACAGGTACTGTTGATATTTAATCATATGAAACTGACAGTTTAAGGCCCTCATGGCTAGGGTGGCCGAGGTATATACCTTATTACCCCACCTTTCTAGAGATCTGGATTCCCTTTCTGCAGGAGTGGATTCTTGGCAGTGGAGGCCTTTAATCCCTTGGGGCCTTGTGAAATGGTTTCAGGGTCAGCATTATGGCCTTTGTAGAGAAATTGGTGAGAGCTGGGTACTCTGTAATACCTATCAGGTTTTACTGGTGCAGGAGGCAGAGAATCAGGGTTAAGGCAAGCCTCCGAATAGACATCATCCAGTACATCCAAAACAGGGGTATAGCCAGAGGTCTGTGCTGAGGTAACCAAAGAAATTCCCTAAGTCTTTTCTTGGAATCTGAAAAGTCTTGGCCTTCCCAATGGAAGTGTTCCCTCAAAGTGTGCAAGGTTTCCCCAAAAGAAAAATCCTCAGGAGGGATACAGAAGGAATGGACTGTTCTGCATCCGAATCCTCAAAAGGGGAGTAAGAGTGTTCCTCTGCATCAGAATGTTCTGATAAAATGGATCCCTGATCAGAAGAGGGAGATTCTTCCTCCACTCTGGGTCTCTTGTCAGGAGGGGGCTGAGAACCTCTGATAAGAGTAATTAAATCCTCAGCCATTTTAAGCATCTGTTTATTAGGCATGGGTCCAGGAGATGGGCCCTGTGCAACAGGCCTCGTGGGATGCCTGGCTGCTTTGGATTTAGTAAAAGCCTTTATTGAAAAAGAAGATGAGGGCCTAAATACACCATGGGTGGAGGTGGACCTGTCCACATTAGTAGGCTCGACATTAGCAGGGGCTTCGGTTGTAGTCTGGGAAAGGACCGAGGACCCAGCGGTCTCTGGTACAGAGAACACTGCCAAAGGAGTGTCGTCGGTAGTCAGGGACTGCAAAGGCGTCTCGCTGAGAACCGGACCACGTGTAGCCTGTTTTGGCGTGGTGTCAGCGGGGACCGCGGGTCTCGCGTGTCGGTCCTTTTCCTTGCGTTTTTTGGACAAAACGGTAGTCGGAGTGTCCGACGACATCTTATAATCAAAAGCTTTACCAAAGTAGTGTTGGGCGAACTCCGCCCGACGCTTGATAGTGCGTTTATTGAAGGTAGCGCAAAAGCGACAGCCCGAGACATCGTGGTCTGGGCCCAAACAAGGTATGCAACGGGAATGGAAATCCTTATGTGGTATTTGCTTCCCACAAGAAATACAATTATTAACTTTTTCTGACATCGGTCTGAGGCAAGAAAAGTTTCAACGGGGTACTTAGCTTTAAAGAAGACTTCGGTTCCAATTTTTTTCGTAATTCAGGAGCTGGCCGACCGGCACTTGCGAACTGCTTCTGCTTCGGGCACCGCGCAGCAAAAAAGACTGAAGAACATGGCGTCGGCTGTGTCTTATATACTCTGGCCTTACTGACGTCAGAAGAGTAAGCGACGACAACCGACGCCGGACCAAGACTTTGGAATTCGGCCGACCGAGGGACCGCCTGACGGCTGAAAACCCATCTGTGACTACTGCAGCTGTATGCACGATGAACATCTTGAGAGAATGATGATTAAGGAAGCAACTACCTTTTATGATTTAAGGCTGTTGGAGAAGTATGGTAGCTCCAATATAACACCAAGGGGGCTAAGAGTGGAACGCTTACCAGCTTAAGATTTTTCAGATGAAGAATCAGATCTCTATTCTGAGTGGAAAGAGATCCCTTTACATTGTACTTTAAGTTGGTTGAAAGTGCTCATTAAACGGAATGAAAGAGCACTTACTAAGATGCGTTCCAGTATCTTAGAACTTCAAGAGACATTAATAAATGAATCATCAGAAGTCTTATTTGAACAAAATTTGAATGATATCAGAGCCAGGGTGTCCAAGATTGAAGCGGAGGTGATTAAGTGTAAGAAGAAGAAATTTACACAAGATGCTAATGATTATAAAACAGGAAAAATATTTTCGTGGCAGTACAGCTTTAAGAAGGGGCGTGGTAGAACTGACGCCAAGAGAAGTAGGAGCAGATCTCGTGGTTTTAGAGATACTTCCATTTCATCCATAGAGACAGTACCTGTGGGGAGAAAAAGCATTTCTTTTGATGATTTGAATGCAGAAGCTACGTCTAGTTCCAACGGTCCGAATGATGCAGTTTCTACTGTGAACCAGAGTCCGGTGCAAAGAAAAGGGCGAGGTCGAGGTCGATGGTTTCAAGGAAAGGGAAGAAGAAGATGATTTTGCTGTTTATTTTCATGGAACTGTTGACCGTGGACATTGTTTATACACTGTTTTTGAGGTGGAAGATGTATCTTTTAGCCACAAGGACACTAGTTCAGGTGAGGACTTGAGTATCATCACTTTATCTGATTTGTATATATCTGAAAATATAAGAAATTTATTGTGCAAAGGCACGAAGTTCGTGCCGACTTACACTCCATCATTGCCGGATGTGATTCTAGAAGCCAAGGAGTTTTGTAGAAAGCTATATTTGAAAGTATTTTTTGCCAACAATATTAAAGGGGTGGAGAACCTCACTGACAGTATCAATAATGTTTTTGTGTTGGAAAATTCACTAACGGATATGTCTTTGCATGAAAATGATGTAATAGATTTTTTTTGGATGAACAGGACCAGGTGGCCTCTGCTTCGGGTTTTGAATTTTTCACAGGTTATTTAAAGTACCGAAGGTTCCATATGTAAGCGACTTTGTTCCTCCTAAAGTTAACATCAGTATTAATGTTTTTGAAAAAACATTATGTAAACAAATTGAAACTGAGTTTAAGTTGTATAATAAGAATAAAAAATGTTTCAATTTATTGAAAGAGGAATGGCAAGCCCTGTGTGCGTTAAGGGAGCTTAGTGACGAATTTGTATTTACTCAATCTGATAAAGGAGGGAACTGGGTAGTTTTACCCAGGGAAAGGTATAACTTTATGGTTTTAGATTTGTTGTCTGATAACAGCACTTATGCATGGTTGCCAGCCATCCCGGTAGTGGAATTCAATATTGCTTTGCATGATTTATTAGAAAGGGGTGAACGTTTGGGATTTTTTACATCAATAGATGTTAAAAAATTATATATTAAAAATCCTAAAGATGCAAATTTTTTATTATCCCCAAGGTGCATAACGACTTGAGAAATCCACCTGGACGACCAATTGTGTCGGGTAAAGGTGCTTATTTACAAAATGTGGGCATATTTTTGGATTCTGTGTTAAAATGTCATCTCCCAAGGATACCCTCACATGTAAGGAATACTACAGAGATTTGTAATTATGTAGGGGGGGGTGTTTGGCAAGATGACTACTACTGGGTTAGTGTGGATATCAAGTCGCTTTATACCTGTATAAAAATTAATTGGGGGCTCGAGGCAGTAGGCAAAGTGTTGGGTGAAGGGCCATGCACTTCTTATATTATTAGTTTGTTGGAGTTTTGCCACACACACAATTATTTTGAGTTTGATAAAAGTTTTTTTCTTCAAAAAGATGGCATAGCGATGGGTGCCTCTTTTGCTCCATCATATGCCATTTTATTTATGGCTCATTTTGAGAATCTGTTTGTTTATTCTAAAAGTTTTTTTCACAACAAGGTGGTAAAATATAAAAGGTACATAGATGACCTTTTATTTTTGTGTAGGGGTGACCCCAAGGAGTTTGATGAGTTTATTTCTGATTTAAGGACTAATCCATGTGGATTGGATTTTACCTTTACCTTAGGTGGTAACAAGATACAATTTTTAGATGTGGAATTTTATGTAGGGTTGGAAAGAAGGGTACATTATATACCCTTTCACAAAACCACAGCGGTCAACAATTTTTTACATGCATCTAGTATGCATAGTTCCCATATCACTGAATCATTGCCAGTAGGGGAATTTAAGCGTATTGCTGGCAATACTTCAGAAAAAGATAAGGTAAGGATAGAATTCAACCAAGTTTGTGAGAAGTTACGTGCCAGAGGGTACTCCCATGAAATGGTCTGGGCAGCTAGAAACAAGGCTGAAAAAAAACTCGGTTAGGCCAGCATGATTAAAGCACTTTTTGCAAATGCAAGGAAGTATAATAATAAAAACAAAAGGATTTTAGTAAATAGTAAATCGGATGATGAAGAGGATAAAATATTTTTTGTAAATAGGTTCTCAAGTTTTTCTCCCATATTAAAAAATGTGGTGACTTCGTTGTGGCCCATCATCAGTAGGGATGACAATTTAAAGAACATATTCCCCAAGAAAGTTACTTTCTCTTACAGTAGGTTTCAGAATTTAAAAGAGTTATTAAGAAGTAGGGGTAGAAGGAAGAACAAGGTAGATGCAGGTGCATATGCGTGTGGCAGATGTAAGGTGTGTGAAAAAAATCAGGACCTTAGATGGTATGAGGATCAATGGCATTTTATATAATGCCATTGATCATTTTGACTGTAATTCGTTTGGGGTAATTTACGTCATTGGGTGTAATTGTCCAGTACAGAAATGGTATTTTGGAAAAACCAAGCGTAAGGTCAAATTGAGAATCCTGGAACACCTGGGTGATATAAGAAATGTAAGGTTAGATAGTCCAGTGGTGAGATATTTTCATGAGAAGCATGGAGGGTCAATGAAAGATTTAATTTTAAGTGTTATAGCCAGGCCCTATGGGGTGGGATTGAATAATAATAATTTTCAAAGAAGGTTATTAAACATGGAATCAAGGTTTATTATTAATTTCAATACTCTCTATCCTAATGGTATGAATTTAGAGGTATAAAAAATAATTATTTAATGTTACAAAATAATTATTTATGTAAAATAAATTATAGAAATAATTTTGATAGGATATGTAATGGAGTTTTAGGTAAGGTTGCATAAGTAAATATGTTTTTGAATATGTGACTTTAAATATTTGAAAAAAGTTAATTGATTTAATTAAGCATTTAATCAAGCATTTAATGGTTGATGGTTTAAATAGGACTGTGTTTGTGTATGTAAATTATTCCATGAGAAGGCGAAAGCCGAGGTACCAGAATTATTAAAGGATATCAATTCGTACAGTCCATGCTGCTATTTCCGTTATTGTGGTGTTTTCAGATTCAAGTTTTATTCTGTGGCTTTTTAGCCTGTATAGCTGTTGTGTTTTTTGTGTGAGATGGCTTCTGCTCTCATGTTAAAATGAAAGCATGTTATGAGGATGACAAACAAAAAGAGGATGTAGCTGAGTTACGGAATCATCAGTTTTACAGTAATTAGCAATTTGCTGAAATTGCATTAACTCACTGTAAAGAGGATCCTCTTTCTCCTCTTGAAGTCCAGTATCTACGAAGTTATTTATATTATGTAGTGGATGGGGAGGCATGACCTTCTGACAGAAGGGGGTACTTTAGGTGAGTGGCTTTGTTAACCCAGAAAAAACATTTTTTATATGACATTTTACAACATTTCAAATGCCACTTTGAATATAGTATTTAATTTAAAAATAGTATTTAGCATGTCTGTTCGGAGATCTGTTGATTTAGACATGAAATTGAAACAGAAAGGAATGTAAAGCACCTGGAACTTCCTCAGATGTGTAAAAAGGCAGGCCTGCATGGATATGCAACAATGGATAGGTCAAAAGTATTCTGGTAAGATTATCAATTATATTACCATAACAATCTGTTTTCAGTACTATATATTTCAAATATTCTAAATATTTTAAATATAATCTGTATTGACTACAACTGTAGCCACATCTTCAGAACTGAGGCCATTTGTTCTGGCTACTAAGGTCAGTCGTAGAGTTGAGCTAGTCATCACCATGGCATAACGGGATAAAACGGGCTACGTTGCAGGTCAGCTCAGTTTGAATAAATGTTCAGGTGCCTGTAGGTGTTAGGGGAGGAAGACAGAGGTGAGCAGCTATTGCTGACTCAACCATCCTGAGAGGAGGAAGAGGAATATAGCCCTAGGTCACCACATGGGTGACAGCTAGAGGCAACACTAGGTGTCTACTCCAAGGAGATAGAGTATATTGAATCTGCCCTGCCATGTGCAAGTTGCACAATGAGCGAAGAGATTTCAGCATGAGCATGCATGCTTCCTCTGTGATACAGACTGAAAAGCAGCCACAGAGGAGGGGGGTGCCCAGCTGGGGGACAAGCAAGCTGGCTCACTCCCTACCACCTGTCTGTGAGCAGATAAGCACAAGGAGGACTACCTGGGCAGGAACGAATGGACTGTATGGCTTTTGCTCACTCAGGAGTTCCTGATTCCTGTGACAGAAAGATTAGATAGACTATGGGCAATCAGAGTAGCTACTGGGCTCAGTCCTGCTTGCGGGGGGGGGGGGGGGGGCAGTGGGATTAAAAAAAAAATGTACTGAGCTGTTAACTGATAACCACTTGTTGGTGAGTTAGATCAGCCAACATGGGCAGTAGTTGGACAGATTTAGGGAATCCAAATATGTAGGGAGGGTGCCCTAAAACATGTAACAGAGGCTCCCACCTATAGAAGAGCTATGCCCTTAAACTGGAGAGTTTGGCGGTGTGTAGTTTGAACAGGTCCTGTTAACTAACTCAATAGCCAAGGTGGCAGCAAGGAGCTGTGACTAGAAAGTGGACAGTTTCTCATGAACACTATGACTTGTTGGGAGCACCAGGAGTAAAAGAAGTTGTCAATTTTTTCCTACCATTTCTCTCTACTTAATCTGCCAACTAATACATCCTCTAACATCCAACTCTTCTGGCCGTCAATAAGGGCGGGAGCTGACTGTAATAGGTCTTCATTTAGGCAGCTGTCAAAAGTTTTATTTTTTTAGCCCTACCACCACTACACATGCCCAGTAACATGCCCCGGGTTTTGGCACATAATGGTTGTTATCAAGAGTGTGTCAGTCACTTTTGCAAATGATATAAACTCTCTCAAAATTGTACTGCCCCCCCCTGAAGCCAGTACTTTTGTGTGGACTCCAGTTTCCAGTGGACCCCAGGACTAAGCCCAAGCATGCTTCTCATTCTGTCCCCCCAAAGAGAGGGTATCTGGCAATGCCACTTCATTCCTCCCCACCCCTGCCAGCTCCAGCAGGTGCTCGAGCCAATAACTGAACATTGTGATCTGGTCTGGTCTGGAATGTATCTCTGTATGTCAAAGGAGCTGCCTGAAAGAAGCTGTTATGTTAAATAAATAGGTTTTCTGTGCAGTATTAACATAAGGGGGCTGTAGATTTAGCCAAGAGGTATGATCAGGCCAGGAAGAAAGCAATGACTAAAGTAAAGCCACTGAAATGGAAAGAATATTGAGAGGCCATAGAGAAGGACTTGCAGATAGTCACAGAGGGGTTCTGACAAACGGTGTAGCAAATTGTTGGTCATTGCCCATTATGTTCTCAAGATAGGTGGTGAAACAATGACACTGACTAAGGACACTGTGGGGAAAGGGAAGCAATACTATTAGGAGCTTCTAAACCAAATGGGCATGGTCTCCTTTAAATGACAGGGTCAGAAGCAACTTATAGGACTGCAGTCACTTCACTGTACCAATTAAACTGTTCTGAGTTCGCAAGGCTGTGAGAATAGATGAGACTCCACTGGAAATGCTGAAGGCACTGGATATTGTTAGGAGTATCCTGGTTATCAAGTCTTTTCAATGTTTTTTGAAAGACCTCTGGACTAACAAACTGGGGTGGTGGTCCCCAATTTCAAAAGATGGATGGAAGGGTGCATCTCACTTAAAAAGGGCCATGCTTCTTAGTCCCCTGGAAAAGTTTATTACAGGCTGCGAGATGTTATCACAAAGACAAATGTCTGAATTCAGGAAAGAAAATGTAGATTCCATCCTCAATGTGTTCATAGGTACCTAGGTTAGGTACTAGGCTATCAGCCCGAGGGCCTATACAAGCCTAGCCATAACGATTCTCTGGCTACTGCTTCCCACAAATATTTACTTTCCTGGACCCCTGTCTAGCAGGGCTACTAATGTGATACCCGGGGTGAATTTCCTATCTCCCATCCAATCATCAAGGTTTCTCTTGAAGAGAGCCATTGAGGCGCTCTGCCTGATATGTATAGGCAGCCTATTCCAGGGTATGGGGAGTCTCTGGGTCAGGAATCTATCCCTCCAGCATGTTCTATTCATCGTGATAACAAGGTTAAGATCCCCGGAGAGTGTGGCTCTGAGGGATTGGGGTTTCTTTAAGTGTAGCATGTCTAATAACTCTGGGTTTGACATGTATGGTAGGCAGAGATCGCCTCTGAGTATGCGATATGCGACAGAGTATAGCTGGAGTTTCTTTAGACGGTTAGCATAAGGCATCTGCTTTAGGCCTGTGATTCTTTTTGTGCAGTATTTCTTTGGCCTTTCTAGTTGTTGCAGATGTCTTGTGAGGTACATACCAAACAGGGCATTGTATTCTATAATGGGTCTAATCAGGGATGAGTACAGAGGGAACAATGACCTCCTTTTTTCTGGATGAAAAGCCGTTAGTGATGAGGTGTGCCACGTAGAAGGATTTTCTAACTGTTGTGGCTATGTGGTTATCAAAGGTGAGACCACTGTCCACCTGTGTCCATAGGTCTCTTGTCACACTTTCAGTGTTTAGTGTACTGCCATCTATGTGGTAGTTCATAGGTATGTGGTTTTTCCCAAAGGGGACAACTATACATTTTTGGCATTTAGCTTGAGCCCATGGCTCTGACACTAGGCATCTGTTTCTGTAAGGCCCTTTTGTAGTATATCCACATCATTTGGGGATTCAATAATGGCTCCCAGCTTGCAGTCATCTGCGAACATTGTAAGCCAGAATCCCTTAGTGTTGGCCTGTACTTCAGAGAAGTAGATGCCAAACAAGAGTGGTCCCAGGACAGAACCCTGCAGTACAACACTTGTCACTTCTCTGGAGCTGGATTTAGAGTCGGCTACTTTTACAGTGTGTGTTCTGCATTCTGTTAGTAAGCCAGTTTTCAACACATCGAGTGATGTAAGGACTAATGCCCAGATTAGTAAGTTTATCTATGATTCCAGAGTGGGGGATAGTGTTGAAAGCCTTGGCGAGGTCCAAGTAGGCTGTGTGAACCACCTTACCCTCGTCTGTGGCTCTGGAGACTGATTTGAAGAAGTCAATCAGGTTCAGGAGGCAAGATCGGCCCTTCACAAACCCAAACTGGGTGAGGTCCAGTGTTTGAAGGTTGCCAGTGTCTTTGTTTATAAGTTCCATGATAATATGTTCCGTGGCCTTGCATATCAGGCTCGTCAGACTGATGGGATGCGAAGTGGATCCCCCTTTGTGGAGTGAGATGACTGTAGCTGTGCGCCGCTCTGTGGGCAAAAAGCCTGAGGTGAGGCTATGATTAAACATGACACATAGGTGAGGTGCCAGTTCATTTTGTAGTTCATGCAGTACACAGCACGGAATGTCATCTGGTCCCATGGATTCTGTATTCTTGTCTTCAGAGAGTTTGTTTTTTACCTGAGTGGCCGTGATTACCGGAATTTGTCATTCTTTCAGTACTGAGATGGGGCCTTTAGGGGGTGAGAGGGGGGTGAAGTTGGCACTGAATCTATCTGCCAGGATATTAGCAATATCCTTGGGATCAGTATATCTAGTGCCATTCTGCTGTAGCTCAGAGCAGAACTGAGTGATGCCATTTAGATTCTTGACACAGCTATAGAATGCCTTGTGGTTGTCTTTGGAATCTTTGACAATTTTGTTTTCGTAACTAGCTTTGGAAGATTTTATGAGGGATCTCAGCTTTCTACTGAGGCTGGTGAGGGAGTTTTTTGAATCATGGGTTCTTCCTCTTTTCTGCAACAGTTTCTTCCTTCTGTTGTACAGCTTGTTTATGGCAGGGGACCACCAGATTGGCTTCCTTTTTTTAGAGGACAGTGTCTTGGTTCTATTTGGGATGGCTCGGTCCATGCACAAGTGAATGTGCTCGTATAGCACCTTAGTGTAGGATTCAGCAGTTGAACTTCCAGTTCCCATCTGCGTGGGTGCCATAACGTTTGTTACTTCTGACTTGAGAAGCATGAAGTTGGCTTTGGAGAGGGTTTTTATGGAGGTTTCCCTAAAGGGGGGTGGGATGTGGATGTCAAGGGTGATTAGCTTATGGTCTGATCTGACCATGAAGGGGGTGACCACTGGTGTGGAGCATCGATCTCCCATGTTGGTAATGACCAGGTCTAGAATATTGGTACCCCTGGTGGGACTATGAATTAGTTGCTCTAGGGTGTTGGAATGTATGAATTCCAAGAACCGTTGAGCAAAGGTGTTGGTACTGGAGTAGTTTTCCCAGTTAATGGCAGGGTAGTTGAAATCACCCAGTATTAGGGTGTTTGGTTGTATCTTAATATTTTCCAGTATGTTTAGAAAGGTGTAGTGAGAATATTGGAGCATGGTGGGGGATCTGTAGCAAGCTACAATTTGTATTGCAGTCTTACCTAGTGTTAGTTGCACCTGGAGAATCTCAGATGCATTGTGTTGGGCAACCAGCCTGGAGGTGTGAATATGGACACTACTTCACCTTTAGTGTTTTGGTCCTGGTTTGGTGGCCGAAAAATGTGGAATGAGTTGTAGCCTGGTACTGCAGGGGTGCTCTCTGGCGCTTTGAACCAGCTCTCAGTTACTGCACAGATATCGATGTTCAACATTTTTAGGAGAGCCTCGAGAGAGTGCATCTTTAGGTTTAGACTTCTAGCATTGAGTAGCATTACCTTCAGATTTTGCTTGCTTGTACCCATTATGGTGGCAGTTTTGTCTTTTGAACCTTGCCTAAAAAAAGCACTATAGGGATGGCAACAGCCTGAGCCAGTAACCTGAATACCAGGGGCGACAGGTGCAAAACATCTCTTGCAAAGCATCGTGGTTTGTCGATCATGTCATCCCAGGCAGACAGATACTGGATCCCCTTTGAATGACACCAGAAGCTTTGCCAATTATTGAAGTCAATAATTTTGTCCTCATACTGTGGTATCATTCTGGGTGATGGCAGGTTGCTACTCAGGGCTAGCTTCATACTTGCCTGGGCTACATGATCCAAGAGCTCTTCCATGTCTCTTTTCATGTAGTCCAGGGAGGTATGTCTCAAGTCATTCACTCCAACATGGACAATGACAGAGTCATATTTGTACCTGTTGTGGAGTGACTTGAGTGCATGTGTTATGTGGCGGATCCTGGCACCCAACAGGCAACTAAATAATTTTCTCCTTGAGTGGGACATCAGTGTGCCTGACTATAGAGTAACCTATGACTAAAGTGTTGGGTACGTTGTCTTGCTTTAGGGCTGCTGTTGGATGGCTTTGGTTGTGTTTGGGGGTGGTGTTTGTTTGCGTTTCAGCTTTGAAGATCCTTGTTGCTTGGGCAGGTTAATGTTAAGAGCCTCTGCATATGTCAGTTTTGTTGCTGGGTGTGGGTTTTGGTGGTGCGGGTTTTGAAGGACTATGTGTTGTTTGAGGTGTTGTGTGGGTGTTAACCTTCTCCTCTTGACTGTCTAGCACAATCTTGGCTGGAGAGAGCTTTGCTTCCAGTTTGGCTATGTAAGTGCATCTCTCGCAGGCTGTAGTGTTTGGTGGTAGGAGGAGAGGATTGTGTGTGTACATGAGGCAATTGCTGCATTGCCCCCATATTTTCAGATTCACCAGGTGGACAGGAGAAATCACCGGAAGCTGACCCTTGGACATGACTGGTTAGGTGCTTTCTTTGTGTAGTACAAGAGCTGCTTTCCCATACTTTTTGGCAAGATACTTGCAATTGTAGGCTGTCTAGTGCCTACGACTATTTTCTCCTTATTACCAAGGAGAGGTGAGTGC
The DNA here is from genome assembly GCF_019279795.1 of Protopterus annectens. Lineage (NCBI taxonomy): Eukaryota > Metazoa > Chordata > Ceratodontiformes > Protopteridae > Protopterus > Protopterus annectens. The sequence continues at coordinate 1,598,375,543 of NC_056729.1, forward strand.
CTGTAACAAATTAAGGCTTCCTAGTGCTTTTTAGCAAGTTTTAGAGCAAGTGCTAGTCACAGATATACGGATTTTAGTGCTACTGCTGATAGACAGGGGTACATTTTACTAACCTCGAAAAAAGGCATAGCAAAATTAATTTAAAATGGGTGGCGAAAGCCAAACACACTCTGGCTAGGCTTATAAATGCCCTAGGGCAGATAGCCTAGTATGAACCTATGAAACTAGCTAGTTCTAAGGGAAAATTCGAAGAGCAGAGTTTCTGGCACCGGGACTAGTTTAACCTTAGCCCTGCGGTGCTGCACGTACTTATGCCAGAAAGTTGAAAAGGATAGAAATCAACCCAAAATGGACAATAAAATTGCAATTTCAGAGCTGGAAACCACTTCTCTTGTGTTAGATAGGCAGTACAATGCTCCCACTCTCACTGGTAAGCAGTAGGACTTCCCTCTACCACACAAGGTCTGGATAGCTCTGAACACTGAAACTAAATTCCTGAAACCAGAAAAGCCTGGAAACTGGACTATTATAGTTAGACAAGGTGGCAAATTAGAAAACAAGATAGAATTTTTTTTTTGGTTAAATCAGGCTAAACAATGCAGTTATACAGTAAATAAGCACAGAGAGGCTAATGCACTTGAGTGTATAGCCCAGAACAGTAAACTCAATTAAAGCTTTGCAAAATTAGAAATTTGAAAATTTTTAATTTTAAATAAAGCAAGGCAAGTGCACAACTGGAAAATGACTTACAGGCAGAGATACAGTGAAATAAGTAGCTAGTCTACTTTTTAAGCTTTCTGAGAAGTGCAGGTAATAAAAATGACAAAAATCAGCAAACATTAGAAAATTCAGCAAAAAGATCTTGTAGTGGTGCACCTCTTTGTCATTGCCCAAGTTTAGAAGAGGTTGTGGGAGTTCATCAGTACAGTCTGCATGTGTTTTGTGGACCTGAAGAAAGCATACGTCCACATATCCTGAAACATCTTGTGGAGGTTTTGCGTCAATACTGGCCCTCACGCTAATGTCACATGCCACATGTTCCAAGTATTAGCAAAGCAAAAGCTGCAATCACATTCTTGGTATTAAACTGAATGCATCTGAAGCAGGTGTAGGACTAAAAAAAATCACACTAAAAGACATACACCCCTTACTTAAAAATAGCCCCCTAGGCACAGCTCCTGGATCAGATAACCTACTTCAATTATTCATCTTATTTTGTAAGGACCTCCTCAACATTCCCACATTCTAAATTTATAACCTTTGAGTAATACTAAACACAATGCCTGACTTATGGAAAACAGCAGTAATTAAACCTCTACCTAAACAAACTCAACTTGAGAATGCTTCTCACTTTTGTCTTATCTCCATTCTTCCCACATTTGGCAAAATTCTTGAAAACTATACTTATACTCAGCTCTCTCCTTGGATTCTGGACATGCCAGCTTACAATAACTGCACTATGGTCTATAACAGACAAAATCTTTCTCAACACAGTTAAAGAAAAACTTACAGGGACACTTTTCAGTGACTTTAAAGACATTTTTGGCCTTACTGATCACAACCTCCTCCTGCTACAATCCTGTCAAGGAACCGGCACTAGCAGCAGTTCTGTAGTGCAGTCTGGTTCCAAGACTTCCTATCTGACATCTGGTTCCAAAACTTCCTGTGTAACAGATTTTTCAGCTTCAAAATAGAGTCATCTGTATCAGTACATGTCCCCTCACCAACAGAGTACCCTGAGGATCAATATTTATGAACAAATTTCCATACATATATGATATGGTTAGCCTTTGATCCAGTGCCTCCCATTCAACAATCTAAACTCAGCTCCAAAAAGATCTCCTTTAGTTCAAGGCTATTCCACCAAAACGTCTTCTAAATCCCTTCCAAAACCAAAAGTATGAGTTTTGGAACTACTCAAAAATTGAAAAATACCCTAAACACCTCAATATCTAAAGCCTTAATGTGACCCCAGCAGAACCACCAATCTCCTTTAGATATCTTGGGTTCTGGCTTGAATAGACACTAAATTTCCAACGCAATATTGAAAAAAAAAACTGGAAGAAAAATTAACTTACTGTTGTCTAGGCTAGGAAATCCCCTTTCTAACAGGTCCTGCCAGATCTTCAAGACATAAAGAAGTACTCCTATCCTAACACGAATATGACTTCCCAGTCATAACCACTGCTTCAGAGAAAAACTCCTCCACTCTGCAATCAACTGAAAATAAAATTGGCCATTTCATTTTTAACATCCCCTCACAAGAACACCACAGCATCACCCTCTCCAAAGCCAGATCCTAAACACAGAACTAAACTGCTTTTATGTTCTGTCTTCTTCAGACTCCTGCAGCCAGACTCTTTCCTGCCTCCTGCAGCTAAACATCAAACTAAAACCACTCCGAACATCCTCCAGACCTCTCCCAAGCTACGCATTCTCTCCACACTTCCCTGTACTGACCACTCCTTCTCCATTATTACATCTTAATTGTGGGAATCCCTCCCCATCTATGTAAAGGAACCAAACTGTTTCTCTACATTGACAGTACAACCAGGGTTGCCCGACATCCCTATTTGAGCAGGAATGTCCCGGGATCAGCAGCCCAATCACGAGTCCCGCACTGCCGGTTAAAATCCTGGAGAAACAGCCTCTGGTTTGCGATTTATGATTGGCCCATATGCCTTCTTCTTTTTTGGTCTTCACTTAGCATAAAAGAACTTTTTTTTTTTTTTGGCCCTACCTGGCCCTTCAGAAATCTGGCAACCCTGAGTACAACTCAAAAAACATCTCTATCACTGATCGGTTGGTAGCTGTAATGCTACTTCCACCATCACCTTAGCTCTCCTACTACGTAACTGCTGCCTCTGCTTATCTTTTGTATTACCTTCTTGATGTCAGTCGTGTTCGATACTAGTTTATCATGTGTACCTTATGATTGACTTTTTTGAACAGCTTTATTAAATGCTTACATATTAGACAATGAAAAAGGTATGCATAGCAAATACTTTTCTTTTTCATACAATATACAAATATGTTTTTGTTTTAATGCTTATCTTTCACTGCAACATTACATAAACTGCTCAGTTCCTGCCTTTGCTTTACACTTTACTCTGGCCCCTGAACATTATTCTGTACGTATTTTCCCACAAATTCAATTTCATGTAGTTTGCTCCTTCCCGTTTCTAAAGATCCCACCAACAATTGTTTTATCTACTTACAATATTCGGTACTTAGCTACATTTCAGATGCTTGCCATTTTCTAGTAATTGCCTTTTTGCAAGCAAAACTCACGAGTTCCGGCGTGTAGCTCGCAAGACATTTCCCTGCGAGCTACATCGCCGAAACCAAATGGCTGCAGCAGCACTTTGCCATAGAGCAATATGGCTGAAAAGCATAGCCACTGCAGCTGTAAACTATGAACGGAAATATTCTACCTGGTGGTGACCCTTACAGACAGCTGCCCGGCTGTATTCTAGCAGAGACAGCCGTACCTGATGTGTAACACAATCCTTACTCTCATTCAAGGAATGTTTTTATTTCATTATTTATTTATTTTATTAATAAGGAATGTGTTACGCATCTAGAATAGCTGTCTCTGTTTGAATACAGCCGGGCAGCTGTCTGTAAGGATCACCACAATTTAAAACATTTCTGTTCATAGCCTAGTACCTACCTATGCACCTATAAACAGAACATGCTGGAGGGATAGATTATTGTCCCAGAGACTTCCCATACTCTGGAACAGACTACCTATCTATGTCAAACAGAGCTCCTCATTAGCACTCTTCAAGAAAAATCTTGATGATTGGATAGGAAATGGGAAATTCACCCCGGGGATCACTTCTGTGGCTCTGCTCGACAGGGGCATAGGAAAATAATTTTCTTGGGTGGCGAAAGCCAGGGTACATTTTTTGGCTAGGCTTGTATGGGCCCTAGGGCCGATACCCTAGTACCTACCTATGAACCTATGAACCTATCATTTACAGCTGCAGCGGCTATGCTATGCTATGCTATTCAGCCATATTGCTCTACGGCAAAGTGCTGCTGCAGTCATTTGGTTTCGGAGATGTAGCTCGCAGGGAAATGTCTTGCGAGCTACACGCCGGAACCCAAAACTCACAGCATATCTTTTATTACAAAAGAATAATTTCCTTAGTCACAACCATTAGCTCCCCAAGATTTTGGGCAAAGTATTCTCTAAAGAATTTTTAAAATCTAAGACATCATTACATTCCCAGAACATTTATATCCAATTACCTGTCTCTTTTCCATCACATGTTCAGCAACTGCTACTTACCTGAGGAAAAATTCTCTTAAGTCTTCCTGGAATATGCAAATACCTATGCAAACACTTCCAAACAAAAATCCTAAACCTTCTTGACTTTCTTGAGTGGTATGTATGTATGGTATGTATGTATGTGTATATATATATATATATATATATATATATATATATACATCCTCCCATTGCTCCTTTGTATACCACTTTTCCATTCTCTCTGTTCCCAATCTTTTCTAATCTCCTCTGCCTGAGTCTTATAATTAGCATTCAGTATTTAATATTGCCCTGCTAATTATGTCTTTTGTAACAGCAAGTTCTTTTCTAGACTCAAATAAAAACTCTACCAGAGCTGGCCTTTTGATTAGCACTCCTTTGCCCATTTCTATTTGGCTGTACTCTGTTTTCAATCCCAGGATTACTATCACAACAACACATCATCAGTAGGGTAAAAAAAACCTGCCTCACGACCGTTTAAACCCAGCTCACGTTCCCTATTAGTGGGTGAACAATCCAACGCTTGATGAATTCTGCTTCACAATGATAGGAGGAGCCAACATCGAAGGATCAAAAAGCGAAGTCACTATGAACGCTTGGCTGACGCAAACCAGTTATCTCTGTGGTAACTTTTCTGACTCCTCCTGCCTAAAACCCAAAAAGACAGAAGGAAAATGAGGCCCCACTTTCATGGTCTGCATTCATACTGAAAATCAAGATCAAGCAAGCTTTTGCTCTTCTGCTCCACAGGAGTATTCTATTCTCCCTGAGCTCGCCTTTTGCTCTTCTGCTCCACAGGAGGATTCTATTCTCCCTGAGCTCATCTTTTGCTCTTCTGCTCCACAGGAGGATTCTATTCTCCCTGAACTCGCCTTTTGCTCTTCTGCTCCACAGGAGTATTCTATTCTCCCTGAGCTCGCCTTTTGCTCTTCTGCTCCACAGGAGGATTCTATTCTCCCTGAGCTCACCTTTTGCTCTTCTGCTCCACAGGAGGATTCTATTCTCCCTGAGCTCACCTTTTGCTCTTCTGCTCCATAGGAGGATTCTATTCTCCCTGAGCTCGCCTTTTGCTCTTCTGCTCCACAGGAGGATTCTATTCTCCCTGAGCTCACCTTTTGCTCTTCTGCTCCACAGGAGGATTCTATTCTCCCTGAACTCGCCTTTTGCTCTTCTGCTCCACAGGAGGATTCTATTCTCCCTGAGCTCGCCTTTTGCTCTTCTGCTCCACAGGAGGATTTTATTCTCCCTGAACTCACCTTTTGCTCTTCTGCTCCACAGGAGGATTCTATTCTCCCTGAACTCACCTTTTGCTCTTCTGCTCCACAGGAGGATTCTATTCTCTCTGAGCTCGCCTTTTGCTCTTCTGCTCCACAGGAGGATTCTAGTCTCCCTGAGCTCGCCTTAGGACACCTGCATTACTCTTTGACAGGTGTACCACCCCAGTCAAACTCCCCACCTGACAGAGCGAGTCATGTCCGAACGCCAAGGCGCTTGGAGCCAGAAGTGAGAGCCCCAGTGGGGCTCGACCCCCCCCCCCCACATCACTGGGTAAGTGAAAAAATGAGATGTCAGGATGGACTTCTGAAAGTTTATGTAACATTTGATGGAATGCCTTCCTACTTTAGCAGTCATTTGTAACAGCCTGTATAATTTCTCTTTAAGCGGCTGACCATATAAACTAGCCATCATGTCCTCCAGTTGTCGAAAGATGCCACCCTGGTACTGGAGCATGTGCATTTCACATATGATCACCACAACACCCATTCGGTGTAGCCCCCCCCCCCACTTATGCTGGAGCACCTACCCAGCTTTCTGGGATTCTGACTCATTAGTGGTGCTTTTGAACATACCTGAAATGCCTGGACAACTAGAGGGACAGTTATATGTCTGGGGTTCTTCCTTGCTTAGGTACTTCAGCTACCTTTTATGTGTTTCCAAGAGCTCTTTGTCACCACATTAAAAATATCGCCTTATTCGGATCAAAGATTCCCTTAATTGACATCTTTTGGATGGTAACTAAAACATACAGAGTCCTCTTCATCAGGCTCATACTATGGAGTGGAGTAATGTTGTTCAGAATCTGCCAGCTCCATATCTTCAAATATTTTCCTAGTACAGTCAGCTCCATTGGCTTAGATGGACAAAGTCCTGACTATGACCCAGACAGCCCATGTGGCAGTAGCAGCTTGTCATGTATTAGAGCTGGCAGAGGGAAAGGAGAAGTGATGTGATATTGTTGGTTTGTCTCTCTTCGAAGGGAAAGTGTGGTGACACATACCAGTAGTACATTATCCCAAGGAAGAGTACCCAGTGAAGACTGTAAACCACACAGGAGTACTGCTTCCTACGGGCAAGGGGGCAGCACAGTATTGAGGGGTATGCCATTTGTGGTAATGAATGACAACCATCACCATAGCTCTCAACCTCTTAGAGCAAGAAATCTGCACAAAGCCATTAATAAAAGTGAAATAAAGGCCCAAAAATAGGGACACATTTTAAATATTGCTCTTACAAACTTAGAAAGTTGATAGAATAACATGTTTTGCATTAGCATGAAGGATATGAAGTCTGCAACTCAAATGTCTGGCAATGATTTGCCACTAATTTGCCAGAAACCCACAATTTTATGAAAAACAGGCCAAAAATATGAGACAAAAATCTGGACATTCTGCAAAAATCTGTACAGTTGAGAGGTATGACCATCACTGATGCCCACTGGATACAGAACCCTGAGTGTGCTAATAAGCATCACTGTGGGATTAGCTCCAAACTTAAACAAACAACAACCCTTAACAGCTGCCTAAAAGCTGGTCCCTCTTGGGCACCTCTCTCACCCCAGTGTATTAGAAACAAATAGCCGCAAAATGCTGACATAGGGTCTGATGGTCAGTAAGAAGTGGGAGTAAAAACGAAATCCCCCCAAATGTTTCCTTATTAAGTTGCATATTTCCCTGAAAAGACATACTGTGGAGGGTAGCCAGAAAACCGAGTCTCCTCTTGGTCAGTGTGATCTCCTAGAAGGGAGTAATGTTTTTTACATCCCTTCCTTGTGTGATCTCCTAGAAGGGAGTAATGTTTTTTACATCCCGTCCTTTTCTGCGTCATTGTTTCTGGTCATACCAGTACCCCCATCCATTGCTGGATCTACCTGCTCCTCATTCCATCCCCAGACTACGCCAAATGAGCTGCAGTCAGCGTGGATCTTAAGGGTGTCTTGGGGGTTAATGCTGGCAAATGTTTCTGCTGTTGGGGGCGGGTGCACATTTTATGACACACCCTTATTTCCCCTCCCTGCATTCACTGGCAACGTCCAGGAGCTACGTCCTCCTATGAACCAAACCTTCCCTCAGGGATTGTGTTTGATTAATGCCACCCCCCTGGATGAGCATGCCCATCCCTTCCTACCACTGCCTCAGGCACCTGAGCCGCTAAATGAACCCAGATTGCCTGGGCTGTAGTTACGGTTTTATGTCTCTACACCCTGGCACTGGCCTAAAAGGGAGTAAGGTTGGGCAGAAGTATAGGTTGATATTACGAACCAGTCCAGCAGACTTTTAGAAGCCTAGCTACTACAATTCCCATGACTTTCAAAAGCCTGTGAGGACATCCCTTGAGTGAAATTATGGCTATTCATTCAATGTCAGGGTTGGCTTTAAACAATGTTAAGCAGCTAGTTTGTCTGACATGGAGTGAGAATTTATTCCATAGGTAGGGGATCCAGTCTGAGAGAGATCTATCCTAATAGGTTCTGTTAATATACTGATGTAGGTTTAGGTTCTTAGGGTAGGTACTGGTGACATTACCAGCTTTTTTAATATGTAAGAGGTCTAACAGAACTGGGTCCTTTATTGTCTTAGAGGCTACACAGAGGTCATCTTGTTAGAGTTTACAAGAGACAGAGTATAGCGACAGAGCTTTTAAATGCTCTATGTAGCTGAAGAGCTCTTCCAGAGATTTTTTGGTCAGGATTGTTTTGTGGTTTCTTGAGCTGTGTAATGTGTTTGGACAGGTACTTGTTGAAGGGGGCTTTACATCCTATTCTATGTCTTTTTGGTGGGGGTAGAAGAAAAGGACAATGACTTCTACGGATATGAATGATACACTGTTAGTAATTAGTTGGGCTATGTGGAAGGCTTTCCAATGATACATGTTATATGGGCTTCAAAGGAGAGTGGATTGTCCATGATTGCACTAAGGTGACTACTGATGTTAACTTTGGGGTAATCCTATATACAGCAAATGCAGGGGGTGTTCATACTTCTGAAATTGTACATTATTGTATTTTTTTGCATTTAGCTTTAGTTCATGGTCTGCATATCAGGCTTTAGTGTATGCTAATCCGTCTTTTAAGATTTTGGCATCTGGTGGACAGTTTAATGACCTTGCAGTCATCCACAAACTTTGTAAACCACAGACCCTTGACATCCACATGGGCAGCAGCAATGTATATGCCAATTTCGAGTGGAACCAATATGGAACTGTGTGGGACTCCAGTGGGGATCAGACATTTAGAGAGAGACTATGCTGCCAATCCTGAATGAATGAATTCTGTCTGTGAGCCTGTCAGGTATCCAGCATATTATATCAGGTTTGTTATTTAAGAAGGTGAACTTATCAACAATAACAGAATGTTTATTAACAATAAATGCCTTATCCAGGTCCAGGTCTATAGGGTCTCCCATCGGCCCAAAAGCTAGTGTTTCAGCAACTTTCTCAAATAACTCCACCAGATTTAGTAGATGGGGCTTACCTATCACATAGCCAAGCTGGTTTAGGTTGAGGTAGGAGTCTCCATGTTAGTTTTACTTATAAGTTCCATGATGCTTTATTCCATTACTTTTGCAAACAGTGCCAGTGTACCTGACAGGTATATGGTGTACAAGGTTAGTGGTAGGGCCACCTTTTTGTAGGGGTACCACTACAGTCATTCTCCAAGCCTCAGGTACATATCTGTTGGAGACACTAAGACTGAGTACATTTCCAAGGGCATCAGTCAGTCTATCTTTGCTCAGTCTGGTGTGTGTGGGATGTTCATGTGTCTAACTATACAGTCATTTATAACTAAAACATTGCTAGATGCAGCAGTATGCTGTGGTTGTTTTTTTTTAATTTCTCCAAATATTTTGGGTTTCTAATACTATGATGTGAATGGACCCCATTACTAAGTCAAAGTACAATTAAAGTTCATGAAATTAGTATTGTTTTAGTCTTTCATGTCAGCCAAAAGTGTTCTTCGCAGCACCCGCAATGTGCCCAGTAATGACTCCTTCTGCAATTTGTATGGGGTTACATGGATTGGTAACATATCTAAATACAATTGTAGATTATTTTTTATAAGCCTCGTTGCTCCTACTTCTAATGGAACTGTCTGAGTATCTTTCTTCCACATTGTTCTCATTTCTGCCTGCAGATCTTGACATTTTATGACTTTGTGTCTCTCTGTACGCAAGACACTGTAGTCACTGGGTGTGGTGATTTCAATGATCAGTGCTACTTTTGTCTTCTTTTCTTGGACCGCTAAATCTGGTTTTCTAACATCTATCTCTTGAACTGTTGTTAATGGGTGATCACATGTGATATAAACTTCATCATTTTCTGTGATGCTTTGTGGCTCATGTTTCCAGTATTTTTAGCCACTTCAATATCATAGTGTTTTGCACAATCCCCAGTGTAGCAGTCTTGCCACATTATTATGCCTTTCAGCATACAGTCCTTCTGCCATTAATATGTCACACCCAGCAATGAGGTGTGTGACTGTTTTCAATACTGTTTTACAAAACCTACATTTGTCTGTTTCTCCCACATGTTCAATGGACTTTGTAAACCAACGTCTATGTAACCCACTATCTTGGGCCGCCAATATTAATCTTTCACCTCTTGGTTTAAATTCACCTCTCCTCAACCATTCCTGATCAACATGAGGTTCTTCCAGAAGTTTTGTATACTTACAACTATATTTATGCTTTTTCCACATTTCTTACCTTCAATTCTGGTCCTCATATTCTTTCTTTTGTTTTTTTGGCATATTCAGTTGCTGCCTGATTTTAATCCACTTCTCGTTTGATTTCTATTCCTGCATGACAACTATATGCTTCTGCTAAATTAAGCAGAGAAGTCATCTTAGATTTATTTTCCTCATGTTTCAAAACTTTCACTATGTTTTTTTTTTGAGGTCAGCAGATATGTGTGGAGACCCATGATTGCAGATCTATACATATAATCAATTTCAAGGAGGCCCATCCCACCTTCAGAATGGGGAATATATAATCTTGGTATGCACTGATTTTTATAAATCATTTGGTGAGCATAAAGCATCCTTCTTGTTTTCCTATCTAATCTATCCAACACATTTTGGGGCCAGTCAATCACTCCAGAACTGTAAGTTAGGACAGGAAGAGCAAATTGGTTTATAGTTTGAATTTTGTTCCTAGATGTCAGTGCTGTTTTCAGGATTAATTTAAGTCTTCTGAAATATTCCTTACTACATTTCATTTGCATTTGTTTGTGTTTTCTTGTTGATCCTTCATCAGTTCCCAAATATTTATACACTCCCTCTTGCTCATGTACTTTTATATCACATTATTGTCCCAAACTGATGTTTTCCTGGCGTTGCAGTTTTCCTGCTTTAAAGGTTGGCATTGCACATTTATCAAGACCAAATGACATTCTTATATCATCTGAAAATGTTTTGACAACTTGTAGTTATAGTTTCAGTTCCTCATCTGGTGAGCTATACAGTTTTAAATCATCAACAAGACAAGAAGAGAAGTACTTACACTTTGTTGTTTTCTAGGAGCCAAATTAAAGCCATGGCCTAAGCTGTTAAGTAGACAGCTTAATGGGTTAAGGGCAAGGCATAATAGCAGCGGTGACAAATAGTCACTCTGGAATATCCCCCTTTGAATTTTTATCCCTGGGTAACAATTTGTCCTTTATCATGGCTTAATTGCAAAGTGGTCTGCCACTGTTCTATGGTCACTGTAATATAGTCGATCAGTGTAGGGTGTATCCTATACATTTTTAAGCACTCTTTTGTCCATGAATGCGGGATACTATCAAATGCTTTTTTGTAGTCAATCCATGCCAAACTTAGATTCTTCCCCTTTTTACAGTTCTCCACTATGACTTTATTTAACAACAAACTATCCTTTGTTCTATATGACTTTCTTTTATTGTCGTTTTGTTTTACTGCCATAATTGAGTTTTCTTCTAAATGACTATAAACTCTGTCAGCATCAATTCCCGTGTATAGTTTATACGTCATCGGAAGGCAAGTTATTGGTCTATAATTTTTAGGGTAGCTTGCTGTTTCACTCTTAAGGAGGAGCATTGTTTTTCCTGTTGTTAACCAGGTTGGTGTCTGTTCGGGGTGTGCATATAAATAGTTCTTACTCTTGGCTAAATCTTCGTGCAAAGATATTAATACTTTCAGCCAAAAATTAGGTACTGCATCTGGGCCTGGAGTTTTCCAATTAGAGGCTTTTCTTAACTTTGTTTCAATCTCTCCAGCTGTTACTTCATCCCATTTCATATCATGTACCTTTGAACCTCTTATTCTTTCTTTAACTTCTTCTATCCAATTAATATCTTTGTTATGTTCCACATGATCTTCATGGAGAACTTCTCCAAAATGTATCTATTTCTTCTTTTTTTGATGTTTTTTCAGTTCCTTTTACCTTATTTCCCAATTCTCTATAGAACTTTTTTGGATCAATAAATTCCTTATTTTGTACTTTTCCTTTATATTTATCTTTGTATCTTCTCTGTCTTTCCACCTGTGCTGAACGTTTTAGTTTATTTGCGATAGTGCATGATAGATCCTGGTCTGTTCTAATTCTGCTCCCTGCTTTTATCACATCTATCTTTCTTAGTATTTTTGTTGATCTATTGCCTCTTCTATAGTCTTCTAACAGTGGCATTTCTTGTCTTAATTGCTTTATAATTTTCTCTATTCGATATTTCCATGATGGTATTCGATTTCTCCTCTGCTTTTCCCTCACTACCCTGTGTTCTTGTGGTAGAAATTTATCAGTTATTAATTTAGCTGCACAGTAATATATCTTGTTTATTTCTGTTATATCGCATGGATCTCTATGGCCAGTCCTAATCACCGCATTCATTTGTTTTATCAGACTTCTGACTTTTTTAGTTTTATTAACCTTCTGCAGTCTATTTCTTTTATTGATCTTGATATCTGTCTATCCATTAAATCAAGCAACTCTTCTGTTAACTCATTTTCTTCCAAACTGAGGACACATCCCTTGTTTTCCAATTCCTGTGGGCACTCTATAGAAGATTCTACAGCATCTTCCTGTGGCATATTCACTTCAACTTCATCCTATACCATATGTTGCTCTATCATATGGGAACTCACTGGACTGTCACTCCTCAACACTGACTGCATCAGAGTTTCCACAGTTTCCTGTTCCTTCCCTTGCTGTTTAGCTTCAAGTGAAAATGTATACTGGTTTTCTGTGGAAGACTCCAAATTTTCTTCATATGGCACCCAACCAATTGCTTCCTGTTCCACTGATTTCCACTTAATTTGGATATCCATTACTCTAGCCTGTTGTGTTTTTTCTGGATTAGATTTTCTACACTGAATCCTTCACTTTGCAGGTATTCCACGACTACAGTTTCTATTTCTTTAACTTCTCCATTACTAATCTCCTTTTCTACTTTTCTTCTTTGTCTTATTTTTTGTACTGTAAAGTTTTCCATGCCTGGGTTCCTTTGCCTGTATTTCTCTTCACATATCTTTGGTGCTGCTCTTTTTGTATTGGTTAGTTTTGCTTTCTCCTTTGCATAAATATTGCACCATATTAAATCTCTTTTTCTTTCCCATGTCCATATGTCTTCTTCACATGTTTCCTGATCCTCCTGTTTCTCTCTACTTTGGGGACTCACTCCATCCTGCTGAGATGTAACCTGTGTTAGACCTTCTACACCAAATCCTTCACTTTGCAGGCATTCCATAACTTCAACTTCTATTTTTTTTAACTTCCACTTCATTAATCTTCTTCTCCACGTTCCATTTTTGGGACATTATTTTTTTATTGCAAAATTTTCCATATCCGGATGCCTTTGCCTGTATTTCTCTTCGAATATCTTTGGGGCTGCCTTCTTTACATTGATTAATTTGGCTTTCTCCTTTGCATAAATATTACACCATATCAAATCTCTCTTTCTTTCCCATGTCCATATTTCTTTTTTTATACTTTTCAAATATCTCTTGTTTTTTGTTGTTTATATTTTCGCACTTCCTCAGATGCTTCTTTTTCCAAACAGATCAATGTTTCTTTATCTATATACTGTTTTTCACAAATCTGTTGTATTAATGAACACAAATTTTCATTTGAAGCTTCTGACAGTTTTTCTTGTGGAAGTATTTTTCTTTCCTCTAATTTCTCTCAATCATTTTGTACATCTTGTGTCTGGAAATTCTGGGCTTTTTGCATAATAGTAACAATACATAATTTCTTTCTTATCCTCAATAGTCCACTTTATCATCTTTAAGGGTCTTCTTTGGCCTATCAGTTTTTGTGATTTTTGTGGACTGCTACTTCCTTCTACAACACGGGGGCCATCCTCCCCCTGGGCTTGGCCTATCCCCAATTTAGTAATGTTTCTGTATGTTGAGGATTCTACACTGTCATCTTTTCCAGTCCTGGTACCAGTGCGCCTACCAGGATTGGGCACTTTTTCATCCTGGGTCTTGTGTACCCAGTTATCTTTTTTAGTTTGTGACCTACTTCTGTCCATGATATATGCTATATAAATACAGTCTCTATATCAGTGTTGCCTTGGTGAGAATTTGTGAAAACAGTGTCCACTTTGTGAAGGTACTTACCAAGACTTGAGGATGAATTTAATTTCAGCACTACTACTCTCCTTTTCTTGCTAACTTTTCATCTCTCCATTTGGACCCCCATCTCTCCATTGGAACCCCTGTGGTTGCCTTAAGGACTTGGGTATGTAGTTTCAGATCCTTTGTTATGGGGAAAAACAGTGAATGTTGATATGTCTATAGTGGATAAGGTGTGAGTATGACTTTGACTTCTGGGTCTACTGTTGCACTGTCTAGGAGGCTTGGGGCAGAACATTTTTTTTAGTACCTCAGCATGAAAGGGTATAGTGTTTATACTTTGTTGTGGTGTGGTAGTATGTACTGACAGCCATTCTACATGGGATGGTAGCCTCAGGACTGAGACTCTACGACAAAATACAACATACTATGCAACACAAATCAGTGTACCAAAATCACACAGTGTAGTACATCAAACTATAGCTGGGAAACACTGTGATATGTGCCACAATTAGTAGTGTAGTAACAATAAGGTAAAAGTACAAGAAGTACTTGACAATGAAATCATAAACCAAGTAGTATCACAGAAAAAGCGCAAGAAAAAGCACCTGCCAGTGCAGATGCAAAACAAGGACCTTATCATGTTGTTGTTGTTGTTGTGTATTTTGGCTTTTCCTGGTTAGGGGTCGCCACAGCGGAACTCCGGTCCGCTAATGATTGGCAGAAGATTTTTACGTGCTGGCTTGCCAGGCCTAACGCACAACCTTCAACGAAGGAACACCCATTCACGCATGTCGCCACACAGAAGATGCTCTAACTGAGAATCGAACAGGCAACATCTAACTGTGAGGCGACAATGCTACCGCAGCACCACCACCGCAGTAAGGACCTTATCATGTATTTACTAAATATAGCTCGACAATGCAGGCATGGTTGTCATGATATTTGTATAGCACACTTTAGTAAAACAGTGCAAGCAAGCTCATCAACTCTAATCTGTTAACCAAACCATAAATAATCAAAGCAGTGCACTTTGCTGCAGATTTAACTGTCAGGTGCAGGCATGGTGCCACAAATAATGGAAGAGGGCAGTTTGCTAAAGATGTAGTGGATAGACGACCAAAAGAGGGTAGTAACTAATGACATAGTGGGTAGATAAAATAAAGTAGTAAACTTGGCTAATAACTGCAGAAATTATGGTTAGTTCTTGAATGTGAGATAGCAGAATTTTTCTTCCCTTGAATTAGGATTTGTAAATGCACCCGCTGGGTTCTCTATAGCATGGAGTAACTCACAACTATTCATGATATAACTATTAACTAGTGTTAAGCACTTGGTTCAGAAGTCCCTCTTGCTAAAATCAGGTGAAAAAAGAGTGATACTCTATGTAAAATACCTGAAAACAACCCTCACTAACACTCTTCAAGAGAAACCTTGACGAGTGGATGGGTAAAGTACAGTTTTGTACCTACCATAAATGTAGATGTTCGAGTGTTCACCCTGCTGCAGTCATCACACTTGGGTTATCCTGTCGTCAGGCGGTCCTGCAGTCGGCCGGAATTCCAAAGTCTTGGTCCGGCGTCAGTTGCTGTCGCTTCTTCCCAGACGTCAGTGCGCCAGGGGAATATATAATGCATCCAACGCCATTTTCTTCAGTTTTTCTTGCCCCAGATGTCAGGTGCCCTCAAAAAGGTGGTCAGTAATTAGTACCAATTTATGAAGTTTTAGCACAAACACAAACTCCCTCTAGCTATAAGCAAATACATCAGGAAGGTTTTGTAGAGACTTAGCCAGTTAGATCAGAGGGGATGGAGGGGGGGGGTAACCTGGACTGCAGCGGGGTGAACACTCAAACATCTACATTTATTGTAGGTACAAAACTGTACTATGTTCATCGTGTTACCCTGCTGCAGTCATCACACTTGGGTAGAATCCCAAAGCTAAGGATGGGTGGAGGATTCATAAGAGGGTTAGAGGAGGCTAGAAGGCCCTGCAGAACTGCAGTGGCGAAGCCAGCTCTAGTCTTAGAGTGAAGTGGTAAGTGGTAGTGTTTGGTAAAGGTGTGTACTGAACTCCAAGTTGCAGCTTCCAAAATCTCCCTGGTTGGAACCCCCCCTGAGGAAGGCTGTAGATGTAGCTGTTGCCCTGGTAGAGTGGGGCCTAATGGTAGCAGGAACTGGTTTTCCATGATGGGTATAGCAAAAACGAATGCAATGTCCTATCCATTTGGAAATGGTTTGTTTTGCTATAGCCTTCCCTTATGAAGCTGTTGCATAGGATACAAAGAGCTGGTCAGATTTTCTGAAAACTTTAGTTTTATCCAAATAGTAACGAAGTTGCCTGTGAATGTCCAAGGAATGCAGGAGTCTTTCTCCTTTGTTCTGTGGATTTGGGAAGAAGGTGGGTAAGTGTATGGTTTGATTTAGAGCCACACTGGAAACCACCTTAGGCATGAAGGAATGATTAGTTCGTAGGGAAACTCTGTCTTGATGGAAAATGAGGAAAGATTCCACTGCCATTAGTGCCTGCAGCTCTGAGACTCTTCTAGCTGAAGTTATTGCTAGCAGCAGGGCAGTCTTCCATGATAGAAACTGTAGATCTGCAGAGAAAGCTGGTTCAAAGGGAGGTAGCGTAAGTTTTTTCAGAACAAAATTGAGGTCCCATGTTGGTGTAGGTGCTCTCCTGCGGGGGGGGGGGGGGTCTAATGTTTTTTGCCCCTCTGAGGTACTGCCTTAGAAGTGGATGTGAAAATAAGGGTGGATCCATGTTGTAGTGGGCTGAAATAGCTAATGCATGGATTTTAATGGAAGAAAAAGAAAGTCCTTTGTGCAACATCTCAGTTAAATACTGTAGAATCTGAGGCATGTGAGGCTGAAGTGTGTTTTGGCGTTTAGCTTGGTTATAGGCGCAACATCTTCTCCATTTGTCCGAGTAAGCCTTCCTGGTGCTGGGCCTCCTAGCTTCCAGAAGAACATCCATAACTGCTTGAGAAAGAGGAGCTGGCTGGATGCTTAGTTGATTTGCCATGCAGCCAGATTTAAGGTTTTGAGCTGGCTGTGTAGAATCTGATTGTTTTGCTGTGTGAGCAAATGAGCAATTTGTGGCAAAATCCAAGGTGGGCCCTGGGCCATATTCCTTAATAGTGGGTACCAGTGCTGGCGTGGCCAGTCTGGGGCTATGAGTATCAGTCGTGGTCTCTCCTTTCTGATTTTCAGAAGCACCTTTGTGAGGAGAGGCAATGGAGGGAAGGCATATACTGTCAGGTTTTTCCAACTGAATGAGAGTGTGTCCACTTTCCAAGCTTGATGGTGAAGTGTCCTTGTACAAAATTTTGTTAGCTGATAGTCTTGGGGGCTGGCAAACAGGTCTATGTCCTGGAGGCCCCATTTTTGAGTTACCATTGCAAAAACTTGTGGATCCAGTTTCCACTCGTGGGGATCCATGATGTTTCTGCTGAGGTCGTCTGCCAATGTGTTCTTTTTTCCTGGCAGGAATTGAACTTGTAACTGAACTTGGTAAGCCAGTGATGTGTTCCACAAGGTCACTGCTTGCCTGCACAGAGGGTAGGAGTGTGTACCCCCTTCTTTGTTTATGTACCACATTACTGTGGTGTTGTCCGTCCTTATTGTAAGTTGTCCTGGATGTAATAGGTTCTTGAAGGCTGTCAGAGCATTCTGTACAGCTAGCATCTCTTTTTGATTGATGTGCAGATTTCTTTGATCTGCAGTCCATACGCCTTGAACGCACTGTCCTGCCATGTGTGCCCCGCAGGCGTAGTCCGGTGCATCTGTTGTCATAGTTTGCCCGTCTGGGGGCAAGGTGAAAGGCTGACTCTTGTTGAGGTGACATGCCTGAGACCACCATAGAAACTCCTGTTGTAGGCAAGGAATGAGAGATATCATTGTGTCCAAGCTGTGGCTGTGTTGAGACCATACACTTTTTAGGTACCACTGTAATTTCCTCATATGCAGCTTTGCAAATGGTATTAGTAGTATGCAAGATGCCATGAAGCCCAAGGCCTGCAGAATTTTTCTTGCAGGGAGTAGGGTCTTTGTTGCCATTGTTTTGAAATATTGAGTCAGTTGTAGTTGTTTGTCTGGCGTCAGATAAGCCTTCTGGGCCGTTGTATTCAAGCTGGCACCCAGGAATGTCATATTTTGTGAGGGTACTAGTTTTGATTTCTTTTCATTTACTGTGTACTCCAGGCAACTTAGAAGATGTTTTACAAAAGCCAGATGTTGTAAGAGGATGTCCTTGCTTTCTGCTTGGATGAGGCAGTCATCTAGGTATGGGTATATTTGAATTCCTCTTTGTCTGCAGTATGCAATTACTGGTGCCAGGCATTTTGTGAAGACCCTGGGCGCAGTAGATAAGCCAAAGGGCAGTGCAGAGAATTGGTAATGGGTTGAACCTGCAATGAAACAGAGGTATCTTCTGCAACTTTGTCTGATAGGGACATGCAGGTATGCCTCCTTGAGGTCCAACATTACTAGCCATGCTTTCTTGCCCAACATGAGAAGAAGCTGCTGTAGTGTTAGCATCTTGAATTTGGGTACTTGTAAGAAGGTGTTTAGAATTGAAAGATCCAGAATTGGTCTCCAGGCATTGTCCTTTCTGGGGACTAGAAAGAGTCTTGAGTAAAATCCTTGGCCTTGCTCTCGTGTAGGTACCAGTTGAATGGCTCTCATATCCATGAGAGCTGTAATTTGTTTTTATGCCTCTGCCCATTGATTTTGTGGCAGGTTTGGCATTCCTCTTTTCATTGGCAAGGTGTGGAAATGGAATCTGTATCCTCATGAAATTATGTCTAGGACCCATTTGACCTTTGTGACAATGTGCCAGTTGTCTGAAAAAAGTGCGAGTTTTCCTCCCAAGGGAGCTGCCAAGAGAGTATTGCTTGGCCAGATGAGGTGCAAGTCATTGAGTTTGCCTTCTGGTAGGTTGGGACCTGTCTTCTCCTCCCTTCTGTGTTGCAGTGCCCCATTGTTGAGGTTTGTATTGGGCTTGTGGTTGTCCTCTGCCTCTTGGACATCTGTATTTACCCCTCTGTGGTCTGTCAGTAGCTGGAAAGGACCAATTTTTAGTTGGCCAATTTCTGCTGAAGTGAGGGGGCTGTACCTGTAGAAAATCTTTGACTGTCTGCATAGATTTTGCCTTATCCTCCATTTTCTTTAAGACTTCTTCTGCCTTAACTCCAAATAGAACATCCTGCTGTAAGGGAGCATCTAGAAGCTTTGCTTTGACATGATCAGGTAGAGGTTGTTCCTTTAACCAAGCATGTCTACGTATAACAGACCCAGTGACAGCTGCTCTGCAGGAAGCCTCCAAAGAATCAAAACCACATTGTAAAGTATGTTTGCCTACCTGTTCAGTTGCATGTAACAGATCCTGCATTTCTTTCAATTCAGACTGTTGAGGGAGTGTGCTCATTTTTTGTTTTAGCTGAGACATAAGAAATTGCTGATATTTCAGCATGTGAAATTGGCAATTTAGTGCTGTCATAGCTAGAGTGGCTGAGGTGTAAACCTTTTTCCCCCACCTGTCTAGTGCTCTGGAGTCCCTTTCAGAGGGTACAGGAGTTTTTGCCATAAAAGCCTTAGCCCCTTTGGGACCCTGGGAGATAGTCTCTGGATCAGCAACAGGGCTTTTATAAAGGAATTTGTGGGAATCAGGCACTCTACAGTATCTGTCTGGCTTGGCTGGAGCAGGAGGCAGAGAATCTGGGTTCAAACTAGATTCTAAGTAAACATCATCCACAATGTCTAAAACTGGGGGAATAGCAAGTGGTCTGTGCTGGGGGAATAAAAGAAACTCTCTGAGCCTTTTCTTTGAGTCAGAGTAGTCCTGACCTTCCCAGTGAAAATGTTCCCTCATAGTGTGTAAAGTTTCCCCAAAGGAGTAGTCTTCAGGGGGAGAAGCTGAGGGAATGGAATCCTCAGCATCAGAATCTTTATAAGGGGAGAAGGAGTAATCTTGGTCCTCACAGGAGCCTGAGGAAATAGACACTTGATCAGAGGAGGCATAGTCTTCCTCTTGTCTAGGCCTTTTGTAGGGTGGGGGGTGGGAACCCCTGATTAAAAAGATCAAATCTTCAGCCATTTTAAGCATCTGTTTCTGAGGCATGGGGCCTTGAACAGGAGACTGAAGTGCAGTCTTTTTAGGTTTAATAGGAGTCTTAAGCTTAGGATACGTTTTTATGGTGAGTGTCGTCGGTCTGAAGACGTCTTCAGAAACTGAAGGTGTTTCTGCAGCACCAACATTTCTTTCTGCAGAGTCGTCGGTAGGGGCTGAACAAAATGGCTGCGTCGACCTAGCGCTCTCTGCCAAAGGATCCAAAGCGGTCTCGGGTTCCAAATCTACGGTAGTCAGGGGCTGCGTCGGAGCCTCACTGAAGACTGGTGAACCAGAGACCGGTCCAGCCGAGGCCTCGGAGTCTGGTTTGGGCCTAGGCTGCCTGTCCTTATCCTTGCATTTTTTGTGCATGCCGGTAGTCAGTTGCTCCGACGGCATTGTGTAGTTAAATTTTCTACCGAAGTAGTGTCGTGCGAAATCAAAGCGTCTTTTTAACCGGGGCTATCCTGCTAAGTTGGTCGATGATCTTACAAAAGAGGTTAGCCAAAATAGGTTAGAAGGATATTACAAACCCCTTCTTAACCAAAGTACTTTTCCCCTGTCCAGTCAAGTTGATAATTTGACAATATTAGACACAAATGCAACAGAGACAGAACATTTGAGGGTTGTTGGAAAAGTGGAAACTGGTTCATTAGAACAGACAGAACACCCTTTTGTTTTAAGCCTTGTCACAACTTTTAACATGGATTCCAATGTGATTAGGTCAATTATACTTAAAAACTGGCAAATTATTTCTGATTCACCAACACTCTTGGAAAAATTAGGCCCTTGTCCTAATATAGTTTACAAAAGAGCCAGTAATTTAAAAGAGATTTTACAAAGGAACACTAAAAGGCATTTATTTAGCAGACAAAAGGGTACATTCAAATGTGAAGCATGTAACTATTGTAAATACATGAAACCAGGAAACTCATTTAATATTAGGAAAAAGAAATACCAGATACATCATAGAATAAACTGTCAAACTTCTTCAGTTGTATACATTGCTTTTTGTGAATGTTGCCCAGCTTTTTATGTAGGAAAAACGGACCGAAAGGTCCATGAAAGAATATATCAACACACCTACGCTGTCAAAAAGCAGAAAGATGAGAACGCTTTAGCGAAACACATCGGCACACATCCTGGACATACATTCTTATTTATGGGCATTGACCATGTTCCGGTCGACATCAGAGGTGGCCCAACACCACTCATTTTAGACAACCGGGAGCTTGAATGGCAACTCTCTTTAGATGCGTTCAAGGCTCCCGGTTTAAACGAAAACTGCAATATTGCTGCAGTACTAAAACTACGGAGTTATTTGCGCTAGAGAACTACACTATATTGGGTTTAATGATCACAATTGTTGTTTTTCTAAAAACAATGATTTTTTTAAAAAACAATGACTTCTTTAAAACGATGACTTTTTAAAAACAATGACTTTTTTGTCTTATGAGTCCTATTTTCTGGCATAGATGTAAGGTATATAACACACTTTCTTTTCTTTTACTTACGTACATTAGTGTTTATGGTTAGCATAGGACTTGGTTGTAGGATTATAGTAAAAAAACCCCACAGGAGAGCTGTTGGGAGTATTTTACTTTTTTTAGACCAGACTGTTACTTGTTTAACAAGCTTCTTTACACCTTTTATTATTGTTTTTAGTAAAGTTTACTAGTATGTACATGTAATTGTGAAAATGGATTTGTTTTGTACACAAAAAAACCACGTAGGGTGAAGTCTAATGAGATTATGTTGTCACTTCCTGTGACTCAGAGTTTAATTTTTGTATATAAGTGTTTTTTATTCATTGAGTCAATTGACTTTTAAAACCTCTGAGGAAGCTACGTGTCAGTAGCGAAAACGCCTTTTTCTGTTTTCAATAAAAATTGCGTTAAGGACTACTGGACTGTTACTGTTTGTGTTCGTGAAGGAGACTCCCATTGCCTATTTGTTTTGTCGCTAGTTTACTTTTCTCGTTTTACCGTCTTTTTATAATATGCTTATTAAACCTAGTACAAAAACGACAACCAGTGACGTCGTGGTCTGGGCCTAGGCAAGGTATGCAGTAAGAGTGTAAATCCTTATGAGGTATTTGCTTCGCACAAGAAATACAATTGTTAACTTTTTCTGACATCGATCTGAGGCAAGAAAAGTTTCCCCAACGGGGTACTTAGCTTTATTGAAGACTTCGGATCTGAAATTCGACTTCGAAAATCTCGGGAGTCGGCCGACTGGCACTTGCAAACTGCTTCTGCTTCGGGCACCGCACGGCAAGAAAAACTGAAGAAAATGGCGTTGGATGCATTATATATACCTCTGGCGCACTGACGTCAGGGAAGAAGTGATAGCAACCAATGCCGGACCAAGAGTTTGGAATTCCGGCTGACTGCTGGACCGCCTGACAACAGGATAACCCAAGTGTGATGACTGTAGCAGGGTAACACAATGAACATCAGAAAATACTCCCCTGGGATCACTTCATTGGCTCTGCTTGACAGAGAATCAGTTAATTAATCAATGGGGCGGCGAAAGCCGACACACTCTGGCTAGGCTTATAAATGCCCTCTGGCAAATAGCCTAGTACCTACCTACATATGAACATATAACCTATGAACAAAGCAGAGAAAGGATAGCACACAGCCAATAGAAACACTTAGTGCCAACCAGCTTCAACCAAATAAATGCCTAGAACATTGCAGTTTCCCCTTCTTCATCAGGGGAAACAGCAAAAACTGTTCTAAATTAAACATGTCTATAAACAAATGACAGGAGCCTCCATGTTAGCTGAAAAAGTCACTTCCCTGGTATTATGAGCTTATTTCCCAGTCTCCTTCAGTAGAATCAGTTTCAGGGTCAGGTAAGATAGCACTACTGAATACTAGGCCATGCAACACACCTAAAAATAAAGCAAACAAGGACAGGCATACAGCCAATAGAAATACACAGAGCTAACCAGCTTCCAGCAAAAATATACCTGGAACTAAAACAGAACAGGCTCACTCCTTATCTTTTTTGACCTATTACTTTGTCATTTGGTTTAGTGAGGGTCTTCATTTTTTTCTGGCTGATGGGTGGTGTTTGTACTCTTTTGATAGTGTATTGTATGTCCCTCAGCTAAGCACATGAAAATTAAGGGCACTGGGCCTGGGGTTGGCAACTGTGGGCAGATGTCCCTGGGGACTAGTTTCTATCCCTGATGTTAAAAGGTCAGTGGACCCTACTGAAATGAGATCACTTTTCATAAGGTACTACTAAAATAGCATCTTCTCTTGTTGTCTGATTCTTGAATAAACAAGTTACAAATATCCAAAGAAGGATGCCTTTCTGTAGCATTTAATAGCAAACTCTTGTTTTTGATTGCCTGGTACCACTGTCTGGATGTGTAGCAGTTGCATCTATTAGGAAATCATGCCATTGCTGTGATTTGCAAATACCCTCAGTCTCCAGAGTGGATTTGTTGGGTTAAGAAAGGGTAGAAGGTGGAGCTACAGCTAGGGGCAGGCAATACTGCACCAAATTGCAGCCTGAGTCCTTAGGCCTATGGGGTAAATGGCAGAGTAACAAAGACCACATGTCCTCTGTCTACTACTGTTTTTGGGCATATATTCATTCTTTTTCCCCAATGCATTTACATAAAATGTAAAACACTGTACATTTGTTCAAATATAATACACTTTTCCAAAGCATTATTCTGAACATCAAAAATGGAGAAACCTAAAAATACCATTCCATGAATATGCTACCGTGTCTGTGGAAAAAATATTTTCCCACATTATATATAAAAAAAAAATGCCTCCATTTTCAAACCTTTTACTAAAACTAAAGGAGTAACGGCAGCAATTTATCTGAAGTTATCCATGCCTCACTGAAACCCTTTGATAGAAGCCCCAAAAAATACATGCCTTTAGCAGCTGCTTTGCACTTTTTTTATAAAAAGGAGAAAAAAGTCTACATTTGTCAGACTTTCTTATTAATGGGCCATATAGCAGGAAAACTCAGATGACCGATGTTGTAAAATCTATGTTGGTCTGTTAAAAGATATCTCATCACCTATGTATTCTAGCATTTTTTTTTTGTTTGTTTCATTTGATGAACTGTCTGCAGAAATGTTGTGCTGCTGCTAAAACTTATCAGATAATTTAACTTGGATTCACATGAATTGTTTACATTTAGCTCTGCTCATAACAGAGCTTCACCTCATTCAAGACAAGCAGACTCAAAGAAAGCATGACAAAAGAGTGTGTGGCACTAAGTCCTTTTGCTTCGGACAAAACCCACAGAGCTCCAGGTGCAGATCTCTGAACCCTTTCTATTATTTGTTCTTAAGGAGCATTAAACGGTTACCATGGTAACAATGACTTCCCAAAGACAGACAGCTGCATTTTTTTGACACATCTGCTGTTTTTATATTTTCATCAGTTCAAGCTTTCTTTACGTTTTCCTTTATTATTCTACCATATAATGTGTTTATATTATATTGTAGTGAACTGTATTAGATTGTGCTATTCTACGTTTAAATCTGGTTAACAATTGTTTCAGAGCTTTTATTTCCAGGTCTCCAGTGCAAATTAGAACTTTCCAAATGGACTTTCTCAAAGAGCAAATATAATTAAGTAAACAAGTTAGTCAATGACACACTACTAGTTTAAGTTTTGTAATCTTTAACCTGTGCTAGTAAATTAGAAGATTTTGTAGCTTTACACACATCCGTTAACTCAAGTGGTGTTTGTTACTTCCCCATTTAAACAACACTATTTTCAGCTTGTTAAGCTCTGACAATAATCCACTTCCTACATACCAAAAAGTAAAAATTACAAATTTTACAAGTTCAGATTAGGCTGAAATGTCAGTACCCAATGTACTGACAAAACGAATAATGCGCTCGCACACATATCACTTTATTATCTGAACATTTTGAAATTTGGGTACATATTCCACCTTCCTTGGCAGACTAAACTCAAAAGCCTGTTTTACAGGGTTAATAGCAATCAGGAGTTGATAACAGGTGGTATGATTATATCAAACGGTATACATGAATACCTTACAGAAAGCCAGGCTTTGTAAACTACAAGAGGAGCAAAGTCAGTAGCTATAGCATTAACATTGATGTAAGGTTTGAAACAGAATTTGGATTCAAGTGTCAGGCAGTTCATTACATGTCAAATTTCAGTTTTCAATTATTTCACACAAGGTCCCTGCAAAACAGTTACTTTCAATGCATTAACAGAACACACAAAAAGTGATCATGTCAGACTTCTTAAAAAATAAATTAAAAAAAAACTAAGTTAAAAAAAATAAGCCTTATTTTTAGAAATATGTAATGGTAATAAATTCTGACAAAGTCTGTTTAGTTAAACCAAAAGACTGAATGGGTAACTCAGTGAAAATTTTTAGTGGACGTAACCTAATAGTGTAAATGTTGCATATTCACAGGGTAAATTATTACTGACAATGCAGTCTTCAGGGCTCATTTGAACAGACTAGATAAAATAAGCTGCACAGCTGTAGGCAGGGCAGTGGGGCCAAGGAGTCAGCTACCCTGGGAGCAAGCTATTATGGGGTACAATCAGCAGTTGCTGATAGGACCTGAGTGGAGAACCGGCATTCATTTAAGAAGCTGCAGGTGATACTGTTAACATCTTAAATTATTGTATTTGGTAGCTGGAGGACACAGTTTATGCAAATTCTTTGATACAGTTACTAATAACAGGCAACAGTGTATTTGATTCAGACAGAATTCAGTGAGTTTGTTTTTTGTATTTATAAAAACACTGTACCACCAACTCAAAACTAAAAACTGAAGACTCAAACAAACTCTACTCACAGCAATGAATATCCACAGAAAAAATATTGATTTTTTAATCACTTTTGTTCTTTAATTTCATTAGAATTTCATCAGATAAAAATCTAAACTGAATCAATAACATTTAAATAACCCTCCACAAAAGTCAAATGATCCAATCAGATCAATAGAAACTTGCAATGGCTTACATCACACTTAAACCAAATTAAAGGAACATAGATAAATATTAATATACATAGACTGCCAACTAATAAGCATAAAATAAAAAATAAAAATAAAAATTTGAATTTAAATGTTAATTAAATATTCAGGTATACTTGTGCTGCAACAAAAAAATAATAATAATATTAATGGGTTCATGAAGGCCAGGCTTCTGATCAGCACTGAGTCTGATCTGCCAGGCTGTTTCTTTGCATTCAAGTGTAGTTTTAAAGCCACCAATGAACCCCACACTGTTAACTGAATTCAATACTGTAAATGCAAACTTTTTAAAATTTCTACAAGACACAGCATGCTTGGCCAAAGCATTTGAAAAGTCTTTACTTTTTAATGGTGAAACAGTGCTCATAAATTATGCTGTTGAGTACTCTAATAGTTTGCCTATATAAAAACTCTGACATGAATTACAGTTAGCAGTGTACTCAACACAGTTGAAGCGACAGTCAAATCTTTGTTTGGCCCAAAATAAATAGTCACAAGATTTGAACCATAAAGAAGATGAATTAACAATGTATCTGTGGTTTACAATACCCACAACTGTAAGTGCCATATGCTAAACTAGTATTCTTCATTGCAGAAGATGAATTAATAATGTATCTACAATGTTTCAATGCCTACAACTGTAAGTGCCATATGATAAACTAGTTTTCTTCATTGTAGAGGATAAATTAACAATCTACATTGTTTACAATGCCCGCAACTGTACGTACCATATGATAAACTAGTTTTCTTCATTGTAGAAGACAAATTAACAATGTATCTACATTGTTTACAATGCCCACAAATGTAAGTGCCATATGCTAAACTAGTTTTCTTCATTGTAGAGGTGGCTGTACTTCTTTCCAAAATAGATTTGAGGCATTAGGATTTCTTGAAGCTGAAAAAGTACAGTTTTGTACCTACCATAAATGTAGATGTTCGAGGGCTATTACAGCTGCAGTAATTACATATGGGTTTTCAGCCGGCAGGCGGTCCCTCGGTCGGCCGAATTCCAAAGTCTTGGTCCGGCGTCGGTTGTTGTCGCGTACTCTTCTGATGTCAGGAAGGCTAGAGTATAAAAGACACAGCCGACGCCATCTTCTTCAGTCTTTCTTGCCCCAGATGTCAGGTGCCCCCAAAAGGAAGGCAATACATAAATTTGTGTAATACACAAAAGTAAGCAAATAAAACATAGTAGGATAACCCAGTCAGCAGGTATGAATAGGTATTCAAACCCCAAGGTCTTATCAAGAGGGGAAGGAGGGTGGGAAACCTGTACTGCAGCTGTAATAGCCCTCGAACATCTACATTTATGGTAGGTACAAAACTGTACTATGTTCATCGTGCATTACAGCTGCAGTAATTACATATGGGTAGAATCCCAAAGCTATGTATAGGGTGGTAGGTACTATACGGAACTGGGTTGAGCTAGAATGCCCTGCAAAACTGCAGTGGCAAAGCCTGCTCTAGTTCTGGAATATAAAGGTAGATGGTAATGCTTTGTGAAGGTATGTACAGAACTCCAAGTGGCTGCCTCCAAGATATCTTTAGTAGGCACTCCTCTGAGGAAGGCTGTTGAGGTGGCTGTGGCCCTAGTGGAGTGAGATCTGATACCAGTAGGTACGAGCTTTCCATGATAGGAATAACAAAAGCGTATGCAGTGACCAATCCACTTGGAAATGGTCTGTTTAGTTACAGGTTTCCCTTGACCCCCAACAGCATAGGAAACTAGGAGTTGATCTGATTTTCGGAATGACTTGGTTCTGTCCAAGTAGAAACGTAGCTGCCTATGGATATCTAAAGAATGAAGCAGCCTCTCCCCTTTGTTTTGAGGATTAGGGTAGAAAGTAGGAAGGTGGATGGCCTGGTTTAGGGCTACCCTAGATACTACTTTAGGCATAAAGGAGGGGTTAGTACGCAGGGAAACCCTGTCCTGATGGAATATGAGGAATGGCTGCACCGCCATGAGGGCCTGTAACTCAGATACCCTACGTGCTGAAGTGATGGCCAGGAGAAAAGCTGTCTTCCAGGACAAATATTGTAATTCTGCTGAAGCAGCTGGTTCAAAGGGAGGCAATGTCAATTTTTCCAGTACATAGTTAAGGTCCCAAGCTGGTACTGGTTGTTTCCTTGGAGGCCTTATGTTCTTAGCCCCTCTGAGGAACTGTCGCAGTAGTGGGTGTGAGAATAAAGGAGGATCCATATTGAATTCTGCAGATATTGCTGAGGCATGTATCTTGATTGAGGAAAAGGAAAGTCCCTTGCTCAAAAGTTCAGTTAGGTACTGTAAAATCTGAGGCAGGTTTAATTTTCTAGGATCCTGTCCTCGTTCTTCATTCCAACAGCAAAACCGCTTCCATTTTGCGGAGTAAGCTTTTCTTGTAGATGGTCTTCTAGCCTCCAAAATGACATCCTGCACTTCTTTGGAGAGTAGTGCCTGATGTGAAGTTAAGGAATTTTCCATGCAGCTAGACTGAGAGTTTTCAGCTGACTGTGAAGAGTTTTGAAATTGTTCTGCGTCAGCAGTAGAGGTGTTAGAGGCAGGGGCCACGGAGGAGTGTGTGTTAGGCTCCTCAATAGTGGATACCAATGTTGTCTCGGCCAATCTGGAGCAATCAGTATCATCCTTGGCTTGTCTGTTCTTGCTTTCAAAAGCACCTTGGGCAGCAGAGGTAGTGGTGGGAATGCATAAACTGACCAAGTTGTCCATGTGAATGAAAGGGCGTCCACTTTCCAAGCCTTTGGGTGTGAGGTCCTTGAGCAAAACTTTTTTAATTGATGATTTTTGTGGGAGGCAAATAGGTCTATGTCTGGCCTTCCCCACGCTTGAACAATCTGCATGAATACGTGTGGATGCAGCTTCCATTCGTGAGGATCTGTCATATGTCTGCTCAGAGTGTCTGCCAGTGTGTTTTCCATTCCTGGTAGGTACTGAGCCTGTAGTTCTATTTGTCTTTCCATAGCTAGATTCCAAAGAGTCATGGTTAATCTGCACAAGGGGTATGAATGAGTCCCTCCTTGTTTGTTTATGTACCACATTACTGTGGTGTTGTCTGTTCTTATGAGCAGCTGTCCTGGATGTAGGAATTCTCTGAACGCTGAAATTGCATTTTTTACTGCCAGCATTTCTTTTTGATTGATGTGAAGGTGCTTTTCTGTTTTGTGCCATCTGCCCTGAATGCACCTGTCCTTCATGTGCGCCCCCCAGGCGTAATCTGAGGCGTCTGTGGTAATGACTTGTGTAGCTTGAGGCTTGCAGAATGGGAGGCCTTTGTTTACTTGGCATGCTTGGGCCCACCATATGAATTCCTTTTGTAGACAGGGAATTATTGGAATCTCCACTTCTAAGCTGTGACTGTGTTGAGACCATAGATTTTTTAGGTACCATTGAAGTTTCCTCATGTGCAGCTTTGCACATGGGATTAGAAGAATGCAAGATGCCATGAATCCCAGAGCCTGCAGGATTTTCCTTGCAGTAAGCCTGGTACTTTTTGCAAGCATTTTGAAGTAATGAGATAGTTGCCCTTGTTTTTCTGTTGTTAGGTAAGCCATCTGGGTGTTTGTGTCCAAGTTGGCACCCAGGAAGGTAATTTTCTGAGAGGGTGTTAGTTTTGATTTCTCCTTGTTGATGGTGTATCCCAGAGAAAGCAGTAAGCGTGTCACATATGCCAGATGTTTGAGAAGTACGAGTTTGCTGTCCGCTTGGATCAGGCAGTCGTCCAGATAAGGGTAAATTTGTATCCCTTGAAGTCTGCAGTATGCAATCATTGATGCCAGGCACTTGGTGAATACTCTGGGCAGTAGATAAGCCAAAGGGCAATGCAGAGAATTGATAGTGATTTGAACCTGCAAGAAATCTGAGGTATCTTCTGCAACTTTGTCTGATTGGGACATGCAGGTATGCCTCCTTGAGGTCCAATGTTACCAGCCAAAACCCCTTGCCCAGCATGGGAAGGAGTTGCTGTAATGTGAGCATCTTGAATTTTGGCACTAGAAGAAATGTGTTGAGAATGGATAAGTCCAGAATGGGTCTCCAGTCGCTTCCTTTTCTTGGCACCAGAAAAAGCCTTGAATAAAAACCTTGTGCTTGTTGGTGCGTAGGTACCTTTTGTATAGCCCTCATGTTTAGGAGCTTTGCGATTTGTAGTTGCGCCTCTACCCTTTGATTTTGTGGTAGGTTTGGCATGCCTCTCATTCTTGGAAGAGTGTGGAAATGAAATTTGTAGCCTCTGTTTATTACATCCAGAATCCATTTGTCTGTTGTGACAATATGCCAATTGTTTGCAAATAGTGCCAGTTTTCCTCCCAAAGGTGCTGCCAGTTGAATTCTGCTTGGCATGGAAATGAGGGAGTCATTGAGTTTGCTTTCTGTACTGCTGTGCACTGTCGTCACCACTTCTTGGTGTTGGTGATTGCCATTGTCTGCCTCTGTAGGATCCTTGGGGTTGTCCTCTGCCCCTTCCGCGTCTGTATCTGCCCCTTTGGGCTTTGTCAGTGGTTGGAAAGGACCAGTTTTTTGACGGCCAATTCCTGCTGAACCTTGGTGGTTGAACCTGTAAGAAAGCTTTGACAGTTTGCATAGATTTTGCCTTTTCTTCCATTTTACGTAAAATATCCTCAGCATTACCACCAAAAAGAACATCCTTATGTAACGGTGCATCCAGAATTTTTGCTTTCACCTGATCTGGAAGATTTTGTTCCCTTAGCCATGCCTGTCTGCGAATGACTGCTCCAGTGGCGGCTGATCTGCTGGAGGCTTCTAGTGTATCATAACCACATTGTAAGGTGTGCTTGCCCACTTGCTCAGCACTATGCATCATATCCTGCAACTCTTTTAAATCTGGTTGTTCAGGTTGTGACATTTTTGTTTTTAACTGTGATAACAGAAATTGCTGATATTTAATCATATGAAACTGGCAGTTTAAGGCCCTCATGGCAAGGGTGGCCGAGGTGTAAACCTTCTTACCCCACCTTTCTAGTGATCTAGATTCCCTTTCCGTAGGTAGTGGATTCTTGGCCGTGGAAGCCTTAATTCCTTTAGGGCCTTGAGAGATAGTTTCAGGGTCTGCATTATGGCCTTTATATAGGAACTGATGAGAATTAGGAACTCTGTAATACCTATCCGGCTTAACTGGTGCAGGAGGCAGAGAATCAGGATTTAAACAGGCCTCCGAGTATACATCATCCAAAACCTCCAAAACAGGAGGAATAGCCAGAGGTCTATGTTGAGGTAACCAGAGGAATTCCCTGAGTCTTTTCTTGGAGTCTGAAAAGTCTTGGCCTTCCCAATGGAAGTGCTCTCGCAAGGAGTGTAAAGTTTCCCCAAAGGAAAAATCCTCAGGGGGGGATACAGAAGGAATGGACTGCTCTGCATCCGAATCCTCAAAAGGTGAATAAGACTGTTCTTCAGCATCAGAATGTTCTGATAAAAAGGATTCTTGGTCAGAAGGAGGAGAATCCTCCTCTACTCTGGGTCTCTTGTCCGGAGGGGCCTGTGAGCCTCTAATAAGAGTGATCAGGTCTTCAGCCATCTTAAGCATGTGCTTCTTAGGCGTGGGCCCAGGTCTTGGGCCTTGTGAGGCAGGCCTAGAAAGATGCTTGGCTGATTTGGCTTTTGTAAAGGCCTTGATGGAGAAAGAAGATGAAGGCCTAAATACACCATGGGTGGATGTAGATCTATCCACATTGATGGGTTCGACATGAACAGGGGCTTCGGTAGTAGTTTGGGAAAGGACCGAAGAACCAGTGGTCTCAGGTACAGAAGACCCCGCCGAGGGAGTGTCGTCGGTAGTCAGGGACTGCAAAGGCGTCTCACTGAGAACCGGCCCACGTGGAGCTTGTTTCGGCGTGGTGTCGGTGGAGACCGCAGTTCTCGACTGACGGTCCTTTTCTTTGCGTTTTCTGGACATAGCGGTAGTCGGAGTATCCGACGACATTTTATAATTAAACGCTTTGTCAAAATAGTGTTGGGCGAACTCCGCCCGACGCTTGATAGTGCGTTTATTGAAGGTAGCACAAAAGCGGAAGCCCGAGACGTCGTGGTCTGGGCCCAAACAAGGTATGCAAAGGGAATGGAAATCCTTATGCGGTATTTGCTTCCCACAAGAAATACAATTATTAACTTTTTCTGACATCGGTCTGAGGCAAGAAAAGGTTCCCCAACGGGGTACTTAGCTTTAATGAAGACTTCGGTTCCGAAATTCTTTCGTAATTCAGGAGCTGGCCGACCGGCACTTGCGAACTGCTTCTGCTTCGGGCACCGCGCGGCAAAAAAGACTGAAGAAGATGGCATCGGCTGTGTCTTTTATACTCTAGCCTTCCTGATGTCAGAAGAGTACGTGACAACAACCGACGCCGGACCAAGACTTTGGAATTCGGCCGACCGAGGGACCGCCTGCCGGCTGAAAACCCATATGTAATTACTGCAGCTGTAATGCACGATGAACATCAGGTTTAGTCCCAACAATGTTGACCAAATCTACATTGCCCATAAGTACCTTACAACTGTCAATAATGCAGTGCTTAATAACCCACATGTTGTTACAAATTGTCAAAGGAAAAGCTGAGACAAAATTTTTATTGCCCTCAACATTCACTTCCACAGACGTAGGACCACTAACTTCAAATGAAAATGTTTTTCACAAAATGGGACAAACTTTTGTATTCCTTAGTAAAAGGACCTCTTCCGCTATTTTTTTGAGCCAGTGGATGCCATAAAATCAGTAATTAATTTCAATTAAAAAACTGCGCAACTTGGATACTTCACTCAGAAAAACACTCTGTTCAGAGGTGAGCCTGCTCAAAAGTATGAGTTGCCCTGTGACAATACCACATTTCATATGGATAGGATGCAAGCTGTCTCTGTCAAATACTGACTGATAAATGTCGACTTCCTAAAAATTTGGCTAACAAATACCTCGTTAACATAATCAAAAGTTAAATGAATATCTAAAAAGTTAATATGGCTACCAAAGCTGCCAATGTTATGCTTCAAAAAGTTAGTACTTTCAATCAAGTCATTTACAAGGGAGGTAAACTCTTCATAGCTGCCCCCCACAAAATAAAAAGGTCATCTATGTAACATCTATAGAACAAGATCTTATCTGAATTAGGGTGCAGAACAACAAAGTTTTGTTCTCACATCGCTATGTACAAATTAGCAAACACAGGGGCCACCCTAGTCCCCATAGCAACACCAAAGGTTTGCCTAAATAATCTCCCAGCAGAACTAAAAAAAAAAATGTTGTCCAGAATTAATTCTATAAGGACACAGGTGGTATTAACTTCATGGCTAGTAAAAGTGGTAAAGCTGTCCAAGTATTCTCTCAAATAATCAATGCCAGTCTCCTGATTGATGGAAGTCTACAAGGAAGCTACATCAAGTGAAGCAAAGTAAAAATGAATATTAGGAACTCTTAAATTCCCTAATAATTCTAACAAATGCCATGAATCATGGAGATAAAATTGAGCAGCTTGCAGCACAGAGTTCAACGTCTTATCCAGCCAGATAGAAATAGGATCAGTCTTCAGAGATGCAACATGCACCATTGGTCTAAAAGGTGGAGTTGCTTGGCTTTTGTAGACCTTAGGAATTCTGAAAAGAACAGCCATTTTCAGAAATTCCACATGCAAAAGGCAAAAAGTCTGATAGTCCAACACACCTTGACAACATAAATCATATAATGTGTTGTCTACTGTAGAAAAGTTGCTACAGATGAAACCACAGGAAACAACCTTAGAACAGGACTCATCATTCAGTAGATTATTTCTGGCAGCAGTGTAATCAGAGGTATTCACTCATGTCCACTTTCATGACCCTGACCATCCTTATTTTTCATCAAACTATTTAAAGTAACTCTCATCAGCTGAAATATTGTCATCTTGTAAATTTCATTTCAGCTTGACTCTCAATCGTTTTTACAAATATTCTGAAAAGCTTGTAGAGTGCCAGTCAAAGGTGGTTTGTAAGTACCACATTTTTTTATTTTCTCATGCAAAGATCTAGATGTCAATACATTATGCATAATGTACTATAAATTAAGCTTTCTTAAAAAAAAAAAAAAATAAAAAAATAAACAAATTCTGTTAGCACTTTGGTAATATCAGTAGAATGAGCAGGCACAAATGAAAAGCTTTCTGCAACAATGACAGGGTACTGTTGTCTAATGTAATACTGCTGAGATTTAAAATGTCATCGCAACAGTTCTTTTTTATATTTATCTGACTCTAAACAACCTGTTGCAGTGCTTATATTATTAGATTCCATGATCTAAGTGTCTCTACAGTCACACTTATATTATTACAGATATGTAAAATGGCAAAGTTAAACTGGCAACTTCCATGGATACAGGCCATTTCTTGAGAAAGTCTAAGGTTGCCAGAGTACCAAGGCACCAATGCCATGACTAGACTGTGTATTTGCATGTGTTATTATTCCGTTAATTTTCTTCTGTGATGTAATGTGTCACTTTTATCAGAAGAATAAAGAGAAAATTGACATTGTGTTTCTAAGACATAACATATTCTTGATTGCTGATCTTTTCCTCTGGAAGTCAGTATACATTTCTGATTAACACATGTAACTCTTGTGCTGTTACCTCACATGATTTCTGTGCTACATATTCTAAATATATGGAATTGAATATACAACTCATATGCTTAAATGGTGCTGCGGTAGCATTGTCGCCTCATAGCAAGACGTTGTCCCGTTCGATTCTCAGCTAGAGCGTCTTCTGTGTGGAGGCATACGTTGAAGGTTGTGCGTCAGGGCTGGTAACCCGGTACGTAAAAATCCACTACCAATCATTAGCAGATTGGAGTTCCGCTGTGGCGACCCCTAACCGGGAAAAGCCGAAAGACACAAACAAACAAAATGCTTAAATTATTACATTGAAAGCTTCTAATTGGTTAACTGCTAATATAACAAACATACTTTACTCAAGACACAGGTATTGCTTTGGCTAGCTCACTTATAGTCTTTTATTTATGTGACTGAAATTAGGATATTAGGGTCCTCATGCTTGGTAAAATATGGCCTCTTAAAATAAAATGTATACAGTATGGCTTATACAGTACACCTTTGGCTACACCCACATTTTGTTACTGGAATCGGAGAAAGTAAAGCTTCTCACTTTCTTGCTATTAGACAGGCACATTTGAATTTGCTACATGCCAGTAGTAGCAATTTTCTGGATAAATGTAGAACCAGCTTCTTGGTTCTTATTCTGCAGTTCAGATCTACATTTATTTCCTTTTGTTAACTATGAAAAAAATCATGCACTTCTTGCATTGAACTAATAAAATATCTGACTACTGAATTATATTTATTCATACTGTAAGCATCTGCATTATCCATACATAAAGTCTGATCTCTCTACCCCTGCCTTCACAGTCAGGCTCTGAAGAATACCTTTAGCAGTTTGACACAGGCCTTTTGAAGTGTTGCAGTTTAATAGTGGGAGGTATTGAGTGCCACCCACATCTAAAATTATAAACCAAATCAAAACACATTTCCTTTTATGCAAGCAAGACCAGAACAAGGCTGCACTGGTAGATGTTGACGTGGTAAATTGGGCTGTAATTCCCCAAATCAAGTTCTTCTTGTATTTACAAAGGAAAATAGAGAAAAAAACATAGGCTAGTCGCTTGGAAATAATCTTTGTAGCTCCTGCTTTCCTTTTATAAATAGAACATACATCGGATCAATTGAATGGATTTGTTAATATTCAGCTAGGATCGCTTGTTTGTGTGTTTCAGTAAAGGATATTCCATTTTGAACTCAACTGTGGACTACCTACTATTTTCTATCTGATTATTTCGTAGCACATATTTTACAGTTATATTTTACAGTTCGATTTTTATTAAGTGAACTAAGTGCATAACATAATTTAGGAAGTGAACATCACATCCTCCACACTGCGAAGTTTCGTCTTTTTTATATATATAACATTCAAAAGCTCTTTAGACATTCATCCAGTAGAAAATCTTTTCTCCTTTGGAGAAGAAAATACAATGCTCTATGGACTGATTGAAAGTAAATTCACACACCACTTTAGAGGTAAAAAAGGTATTTGTTTTTAAAGTTAGTCTGGCTTTGTGGAATAGTGTGTATGGCTCTTTACATGGACAGCACAGTGGTGCAGCGGTTGCATTGCCACCTCACAGCAAGAGGTTCTCCGGTTTGATTTTTGGCTGAGGTGCCTTCTGTGTGGAGTCTGTATGTCCTCCCTGCATTCATATGGGTTTCTTCCAGGTGCTCCGGTTTCTTCCCACATTACAAATACATGCATCTGGAGCATTTTTCCCCAGGCCTCAGCTGAAAATTGGCTTCATTCCAAGTCGGACATTCCTGGTAAACAAATGTTAAATAAATAAATACATGTCAAGGCTTCAAGATCATATTATTTCCAACTCACATAGCACCAACCACAGAAAGGATCCTTCAGTGTAAGAATTTGAGGAAAGTAGGTCCAATATTCTCAAAACGAGGTGAGGTTAATTTTTCTCTTTCAAAAATTTGATCCCTTGATGGAGCCACTGTTGTATATAGAAGGTCTCAAATGTAAAATATGCTTCAGAATTGACTGACAGCTATATTTGTGGGTAAAGGAAGACATAAGGGAAAAATGGCAGAAATAGTTAGAAGATTTATGTTTACAGAGTAGTGCTTAAATCTGTTTTAACTAAGGAGGGACAGTACTATAAGACCGGAGAGGCAGAAACTACATCTGTGGGCAGAACATTAACATCAGATTTTTTTGACATGAAATGGAGAACTATGTCCACTTGTACAGGTTTGACTTTCATATATCTGACCTTATTTGCTTATGTTAATCAAGACCTCATTAGAAAAAAAAAAAAGATGGTTGTCTGGAATCAACCTGATATGGGTCGTAATATAAGGTTCAGAGCTCTGAGTTTCAGTTTTAAGACCTTTTCTTCTTTTTACAGCATCAGAGGATCACAGGATTACTAAGATATTGACCTAAAGGTCATTTTAAGCCTAGCCACTTCATCCCAATGTAATACCATAGAAATGCTAGTCAATACCCAAGATTGCATTTAATGATGACTGCATATGTCCAGGAGGGTTGTGTGCACTATCCCTGGTAAGAATTTACCACTCATCTAGGTTCCTCTTGAACAGTGTCATAGAGGTGCTCTGTTTCACATGAATGAGTAGCCTGTTCCAAAGACGTGGCAGTTGCTCTGAAATAAATCTGCCCCTCCAGCATGTCCTATTTAAGTCATAGGTCATAATTAGGTCTCTGGAATGGGTAGCCCTAATCCCATTTGATTTAAGGACATGCAGCAAGTTCATTAGGTTTGGGTTGGAGATTGCTCTGTAAGCCAGGCATAAGTCTCCCCTAAGAAGGCTATATGATACCGAGTATAATAGTGACAGGGACTTTAGTCAGTCTGTGTAAGGCACATGCTTGAGTCTCTGGATCTTCTTTGTTACAAACCTCTGAGGTCTGTCTAATCGCTGCAGTTGTTTAGTATGGTACATGCCAAATTGGGCATTATACTCAATTATGGGCCAGATAAGTGCTGAATATAGGGGGGGTTATAACATCTTTTGCTCTCGAGGCACTGCCTTTACTAATGAAGTGTGCTACGTAGAAAGCTTTCCTTACTACAGTAGACACATGATGGTCAAAGTTATGGTCGCAGTCAACTTGTGATCCCAGGTCCCTTACCACTTCATGGGTACTTAGGGTAATGTTGCTGTTGATTTGATAGTGTGAGGGGACATTGTTTGTGTCGAAGGGAGTGATGATGCATTTCTTTGCATTCAGTTTGAGACTGTGACTAATACACCAGTCGTTGGTCTAGGAGAGACCCTCCTGCAGTATACTGACATCATTTGGGGATTCAATGATGGCAACTAGTTTGCAGTTGTCTGCAAACTTGGTCAGCCACAACCCCTATGTTTTTAGCTGAACTTCTGAGAAGTATATACCAAACATCAGTGAGCCCAGTACTGATTTCTATGGCACCCCACTAATAACAGCTCTGTTGGTTGACGTGGAGTCACCCACTTTGATAGTGGTTTGTGAGACAGTTGGCAACCCATCTTACAATGAAGGGGTTTACATTCAGTTTGCTAAGTTTATTGGTGATACCCGAACATCAGATTATGTCAAAAGCCTTTGACAGTTGGAGGTATGCTGTGTGCACAGATTTGCCCTTGTCAATGACCTTGATCACATTTGGAAAAAAAATCCACCAGGTTACAGGCAGGATCTGTCCTTCATGAAGCCGAATTGGGTAGGATCCAGGGTTTGGAGGTTACCTATGTCTTTATTTATGCGGTCCATAATGATAGGTTCTATGGCTTTACAGATGAGGTTGGTCAGGCTTATGAGGCTGTAATTCCCCGTGTTCATGCCCCAGGCCCCTGCTTCTCTTAGTAACTTGTTATGAAGAAGTAATGCCAAAGGTAAAAGGTTCTGATAGTGATGGTTAAGCTGGCAGTGCGAATCATGATCTTTTTGACAAATAATATAACATGTTTTGTCTTTTCACTTTTTAACAGCATGTTCACTATTAGAAAAAATGGTTTATAGGCTCATAGATTCATCGGTATTGACAAGGCTAATGACCACAAGGGCCTTTTTAAGCCTAGCTATGCATCCCAAATCTCTGACAAGTTCTGGTACCTTTGATAGCTGTAAGCAGGGACCTGAGAGATGAAACAGTTACAAGCAGAGGCCTGGGACATGAACCATTTACAGGTTGCCTGTGTCCATTAGAGACAAAGGTGCCAAACCATGGATGAATTCCCTATTCCCCATCCAATTGTTCAAATTACACTTGAATTGTGTTAGGGAGGAATTCTGCTTCACATGGATGGGGAGCCTGTTCTAGAGAAGGGGTAGTCTCCGAGATACATACCTATCTCTCTAGCATGTCCTATTTATATCAAAGGCAAGGTTTAATTCTTTAGAACAGGTAATTCTGGTGCTGTTTGTTTTGCAGATACAAAGGTCGTCTATCAGAGTGGGGTCTGACAATGCCTTGTATGCCAGGCATAGATCTCCCCATGGCAAAAATCCATAATGAAAGCCTAAGTCCAAAGTACTGAGAAATAATTTATCACTGCCATAGAATACGCAAGTCTGGAACAGAACACTAAAGCTGATAATTCAAGGGTGATATAAACAAACTTATTTTTTGAACCCCTCTTCCTCAGGATGATTTTATTTTTTTACCTTTATTTATTTAACATTTGTTGACCAGGAAAGTCTGACTAGGACAGAGCCTATTTTCAGCAGAGGTCCAGGGAGAAATGCTTCAGTTTTAAGACCTTTTCTTCTTTTTACAGCATCAGAGGATCACAGGAGATTACTAAGATATTGACCCAAAGGTCATTTTAAGCCTAGCCACTTCATCCCAATGTAATACCATAGAAATGCTAGTCAATACCCAAGATTGCATTTAATGATGACTGCATATGTCCAGGAGGGTTGTGTGCACTATCCCTGGTAAGAATTTACCACTCATCTAGGTTCCTCTTGAACAGTGTCATAGAGGTGCTCTGTTTCACATGAATGAGTAGCCTGTTCCAAAGACGTGGCAGTTGCTCTGAAATAAATCTGCCCCTCCAGCATGTCCTATTTAAGTCACAGGTCATAATTAGGTCTCTGGAATGGGTAGCCCTAATCCCATTTGATTTAAGGACATGCAGCAAGTTCATTAGGTTTGGGTTGGAGATTGCTCTGTAAGCCAGGCATAAGTCTCCCCTAAGAAGGCTATATGATACCGAGTATAATAGTGACAGGGACTTTAGTCAATCTGTGTAAGGCACATGCTTGAGTCTCTGGATCTTCTTTGTTACAAACCTCTGAGGTCTGTCTAATCGCTGCAGTTGTTTAGTATGGTACATGCCAAATTGGGCATTATACTCAATTATGGGCCAGATAAGTGCTGAATATAGGGGGGGTTATAACATCTTTTGCTCTCGAGGCACTGCCTTTACTAATGAAGTGTGCTACGTAGAAAGCTTTCCTTACTACAGTAGACACATGATGGTCAAAGTTATGGTCGAGTCAACTTGTGATCCCAGGTCCCTTACCACTTCATGGGTACTTAGGGTAATGTTGCTGTTGATTTGATAGTGTGAGGGGACATTGTTTGTGTCGAAGGGAGTGATGATGCATTTCTTTGCATTCAGTTTGAGACTGTGACTAATACACCAGTCGTTGGTCTAGGAGAGACCCTCCTGCAGTATACTGACATCATTTGGGGATTCAATGATGGCAACTAGTTTGCAGTTGTCTGCAAACTTGGTCAGCCACAACCCCTATGTTTTTAGCTGAACTTCTGAGAAGTATATACCAAACATCAGTGAGCCCAGTACTGATTTCTATGGCACCCCACTAATAACAGCTCTGTTGGTTGACGTGGAGTCACCCACTTTGATAGTGGTTTGTGAGACAGTTGGCAACCCATCTTACAATGAAGGGGTTTACATTCAGTTTGCTAAGTTTATTGGTGATACTCGAACATCAGATTATGTCAAAAGCCTTTGACAGTTGGAGGTATGCTGTGTGCACAGATTTGCCCTTGTCAATGACCTTGATCACATTTGGAAAAAAAATCCACCAGGTTACA
The DNA here is from genome assembly GCF_019279795.1 of Protopterus annectens. Classification (NCBI taxonomy): domain Eukaryota; kingdom Metazoa; phylum Chordata; order Ceratodontiformes; family Protopteridae; genus Protopterus; species Protopterus annectens. The sequence continues at coordinate 1,598,416,355 of NC_056729.1, forward strand.
GGCAGGATCTGTCCTTCATGAAGCCGAATTGGGTAGGATCCAGGGTTTGGAGGTTACCTATGTCTTTATTTATGCGGTCCATAATGATAGGTTCTATGGCTTTACAGATGAGGTTGGTCAGGCTTATGAGGCTGTAATTCCCCGTGTTCATGCCCCAGGCCCCTGCTTCTCTTAGTAACTTGTTATGAAGAAGTAATGCCAAAGGTAAAAGGTTCTGATAGTGATGGTTAAGCTGGCAGTGCGAATCATGATCTTTTTGACAAATAATATAACATGTTTTGTCTTTTCACTTTTTAACAGCATGTTCACTATTAGAAAAAATGGTTTATAGGCTCATAGATTCATAGGTATTGACAAGGCTAATGACCACAAGGGCCTTTTTAAGCCTAGCTATGCATCCCAAATCTCTGACAAGTTCTGGTACCTTTGATAGCTGTAAGCAGGGACCTGAGAGATGAAACAGTTACAAGCAGAGGCCTGGGACATGAACCATTTACAGGTTGCCTGTGTCCATTAGAGACAAAGGTGCCAAACCATGGATGAATTCCCTATTCCCCATCCAATTGTTCAAATTACACTTGAATTGTGTTAGGAGGAATTCTGCTTCACATGGATGGGGAGCCTGTTCTAGAGAAGGGTAGTCTCCGAGATACATACCTATCTCTCTAGCATGTCCTATTTATATCAAAGGCAAGGTTTAATTCTTTAGAACAGGTAATTCTGGTGCTGTTTGTTTTGCAGATACAAAGGTCGTCTATCAGAGTGGGGTCTGACAATGCCTTGTATGCCAGGCATAGATCTCCCCATGGCAAAATCCATAATGAAAGCCTAAGTCCAAAGTACTGAGAAATAATTTATCACTGCCATAGAATACGCAAGTCTGGAACAGAACACTAAAGCTGATAATTCAAGGGTGATATAAACAAACTTATTTTTTGAACCCCTCTTCCTCAGGATGATTTTATCTTCTTACCTTTATTTATTTAACATTTGTTGACCAGGAAAGTCTGACTAGGACAGAGCCTATTTTCAGCAGAGGTCCAGGGAGAAATGCTTCAGTTTTAAGACCTTTTCTTCTTTTTACAGCATCAGAGGATCACAGGAGATTACTAAGATATTGACCCAAAGGTCATTTTAAGCCTAGCCACTTCATCCCAATGTAATACCATAGAAATGCTAGTCAATACCCAAGATTGCATTTAATGATGACTGCATATGTCCAGGAGGGTTGTGTGCACTATCCCTGGTAAGAATTTACCACTCATCTAGGTTCCTCTTGAACAGTGTCATAGAGGTGCTCTGTTTCACATGAATGAGTAGCCTGTTCCAAAGACGTGGCAGTTGCTCTGAAATAAATCTGCCCCTCCAGCATGTCCTATTTAAGTCACAGGTCATAATTAGGTCTCTGGAATGGGTAGCCCTAATCCCATTTGATTTAAGGACATGCAGCAAGTTCATTAGGTTTGGGTCGGAGATTGCTCTGTAAGCCAGGCATAAGTCTCCCCTAAGAAGGCTATATGATACTGAGTATAGTGACAGGGACTTTAGTCAGTCTGTGTAAGGCACATGCTGGAGTCTCTGGATCTTCTTTGTTACAAACCTCTGAGGTCTGTCTAATCGCTGCAGTTGTTTAGTATGGTACATGCCAAATTGGGCATTATACTCAATTATGGGCCAGATAAGTGCTGAATATAGGGGGGGTTATAACATCTTTTGCTCTCGAGGCACTGCCTTTACTAATGAAGTGTGCTACGTAGAAAGCTTTCCTTACTACAGTAGACACATGGTGGTCAAAGTTATGGTCGCAGTCAACTTGTGATCCCAGGTCCCTTACCATTTCATGGGTACTTAGGATAATGTTGCTGTTGATTTGATAGTGTGAGGGGACATTGTTTGTGTCGAAGGGAGTGATGATGCATTTCTTTGCATTCAGTTTGAGACTGTGACTAATACACCAGTCGTTGGTCTAGGAGAGACCCTCCTGCAGTATACTGGCATCATTTGGGGATTCAATAATGGCAACTAGTTTGCAGTTGTCTGCAAACTTGGTCAGCCACAACCCCTAAGTTTTTAGCTGAACTTCTGAAAAGTATATACCAAACATTAGTGAGCCCAGTACTGATCTCTATGGCACCCCACTAATAACTGGTCTGTTGGTTGACGTGGAGTCACCCACTTTGATAGTGGTTTGTGAGACAGTTGGCAACCCATCTTACAAAGAAGGGGTTTACATTCAGTTTGCTAAGTTTATTGGTGATACCCGAACATCAGATTATGTCAAAAGCCTTTGACAGTTGGAGGTATGCTGTGTGCACAGATTTGCCCTTGTCAATGGCCTTGATCACATTTGGAAAAAAAAATCCACCAGGTTACAGGCAGGATCTGTCCTTCATGAAGCCGAATTGCTTAGGATCCAGGGTTTGGAGGTTACCTATGTCTTTATTTATGCGGTCCACAATGATAGGTTCTATGGCTTTACAGATGAGGTTGGTCAGGCTTATATGGCTGTAATTCCCCGTGTTCATGCCCCAGGCCCCTGCTTCTCTTAGTAACTTGTTATGAAGAAGTAATGCCAAAGGTAAAAGGTTCTGATAGTGATGGTTAAGCTGGCAGTGCAAATCATGATCTTCTTGACAAATAATATAACATGTTTTGTCTTTTCACTTTTTAATAGCACGTTCACTATTAGAAAAAATGGTTTATAGGCTCATAGATTCATAGGTATTGACAAGGCTAATGACCACAAGGGCCTTTTTAAGCCTAGCTATGCATCCCAAATCTCTGACAAGTTCTGGTACCTTTGATAGGTGTAAGCAGGGACCTGGGAGATGAAACAGTTACAAGCAGAGGCCTGGGACATGAACCATTTACAGGTTGCCTGTGTCCATTAGAGACAAAGGTGCCAAACCATGGATGAATTCCCTATTTCCCATCCAATTGTTCAAATTACACTTGAATTGTGTTAGGGAGGAATTATGCTTCACATGGATGGGGAGCCTGTTCTAGAGAAGGGGTAGTCTCCGAGATACATACCTATCTCTCTAGCATGTCCTATTTATATCAAAGGCAAGGTTTAATTCTTTAGAACAGGTAATTCTGGTGCTGTTTGTTTTGCAGATACAAAGGTCGTCTATCAGAGTGGGGTCTGACAATGCCTTGTATGCCAGGCATAGATCTCCCCATGGCAAAAATCCATAATGAAAGCCTAAGTCCAAAGTACTGAGAAATAATTTATCACTGCCATAGAATACGAAAGTCTGGAACAGAACACTAAAGCTGATAATTCAAGGGTGATATAAACAAACTTACTTTTTGAACCCCTCTTCCTCAGGATGATTTTATTTTTTTATCTTTATTTATTTAACATTTGTTGACCAGGAAAGTCTGACTAGGACAGAGCCTATTTTCAGCAGAGGTCCAGGGAGAAATGCTCCAGATGCATGTCTTTGGAATGTGGGAGGAAACCCATGTGCTTGCTGGGGGAACATACAAATTCCACACAGAAGGCACCCCAGCCAAGAATCTAACTGGAGAACCTCTTGCTGTGAGGAGACAATGTTAACCGCTGCACCACTGCACCTCTGTGATCAAAAATAATATACTGCTGACCATTTTTCATTGATGACAATTTAACACCTTCCTGCTTAATGTGTGTACTACAATATTTCACAAAAATGTAAGCTGCCTACAGAGCTCAGTTTAACTTACATGCCTGTTCTCTGACAGTGACAGCTAGTCACCATACCTGGTAATAGTGTATGACCTCATTACTCTTTATATGTCATTTCACCGAGTTACAGTTTGCCACTGCTCGAAGAGTATATGTTTAGTGGGTCTATATTGAAAGAACGAAAGTTACAAAGTGCGAACGCTCAGATGAGCGAAAATGCCCCAACTCAAAAACGTTATTGTGGGGGGCTGTGCCCCCACACCCCCCGCTAAATATATATTCCAACTCCGAGATCGCACTACAGTGAAGAAAGGGCAAATATTCTGATCTTCACTGTACTGTGATAAAAAATAAAACTTCGAGTTGATGGCATTTTCGCTCATCTGAGCATTCACACTTTGTAACTTTCGTTCTTTCAACATGTAACCTTGTTTAGCAACCCAAATGGAGAGATTCCCATATATACAAACAAAAGTAACAATTACCATGCTTATGGCATCTAATGATGTCAAGCATGTTGTTGGTGACAAATCTACACTTGTCTATCAGTTGACGAAAACTTTGAAACACAAGCTTTAACAATGATGCCAGCATTATTAATTCTCCAAGACTAAAAATTCTACAAATATAGAAGAGTAACTAATCATATGCATATCCAGAAATTGGCAAGGGAAATTTACAAATTGAAATCATGTTGATTGGAGTACTATACAAATGATACATCAGCCTATACTTGCAAAATACATACTTTTTATGTATGCAAAATCACTTGCAAAATGAACAGAGCACGTTTCAGAAATAAATCACATTCAGAATATACAGACTGTTTTTATAAAAAGCAATACAGGCTGAGCATACTGGTGGTGTAAGGTGGAGTGACAGAAAGAATAAGGTAGAAGAAACAAGCTAAATAAATGACTGTTACTGTTAGACAGTTTTAATGAATATACACTTAGCACATTATTACATAATATAGATATGTAATTTATGTGTTCTTATTGAATTATTTGGTTTTCCTGAGTCAGATTTTTTTAGAGTTCTCTGACTACAACACTAACTAGAAAGGTTTTTGTCCTTTGGATAACCATCATCTCTTTTAAATATATGTGTCCTCTAGGTCAGAGACCAAATTACTTGAAATGTTAGTAGTCAAAAGCTGTGTCCTAGACAGCCTGACAGAAAGCAGTCTGATGTGTCGAGCACATGAGCTCATTTACAAGAGAAGGCAGCATTGGTAGAATATGCTTTAGCGTAAAGTCTTCTGTCTCTAGAAGTTATTTATCTACTACTGAATATACAGCTCAGCTGCCCCTGATCTTAGTTATACTCTTGCCACATTCTTCATAACATTTTCATTTTTTTCCCCAGTAAATCACTGAGGATTACAGACAGTCAGCAGAGTTTCATTCCTTGTTATTTATTTAATTATTTAAGTTTGATGAGCGGGGAAGTCCACTGGGCCAAGAAGAGCCTGTTTTCAGTGGAGGTCCGGGGAGAAAAGCTCCACAATAATTGCAAGTTACTTCACATGTTACAAAAGGACATAGTTCATACAGCTAATTAAACATTTACAGATAAGCTCCATGATATTTGCAATTGGCTTGTCACAATGTTACAGAAATGAAAAGACATAATTCAATATAGAAATTTCAACATTTGCATAAAATGAATATTTTTGTTATAAACTCAATTGTAGATTTAACATTTCAAAATATATAGCTACTAGCCATTTGTAGGTTAGGAAAATATTATACATGGCGAGGGTAATAGTGTAATTTAGACTGGAGAGTATAATACAATAGATATCAGAGAGAAATTTAGTTTTTGGTAGGGGAGGGATTGTTTTGGTGGGATGAAGTAATAGCAGAGGTAGTTGGATAAGTCAGTGCAAGGTGGAATGGGGGGGGGGTTAAGTTGGAGCGTGGCAAGGACATTCCCACTTGGAAGAAAGATGAGAGAGCAGCTGAGCTTTGAAATTTGTATGGTTAGGTAGGTTGTGTAGGTGTGTGGGGAGAGAGTTCCACTGTTTAGCTAAGGAGTGGGACAGCAGTAGACGGCCAGGAGGTCGTGTAGGTTTATGGACCTAAAGGAGATTTTGGTTTTTGGATCTGAGTGAATGGTTGGGAATGTAAAGTTTTAAGGAAGTTGCGAGAGCTGGGCAGTTGGCAGGTTTAAAGATGAGCTTGTGGGCAATGGTGAGTTTTAAGTAACTGAGGTAGATGGGTAGTTCAAGCCAGTTGAGGGGAGGAGGGAGTGGCAGTGGTGAGATGAGTTTTTGAATTAGTTGCAAATTTGGAGATCTTGTGGTAGCAGGATTCAAGTTTGGACCGAAGGCCAAGATGGAGATTGGTGAAAAGTGGGGACCATACATAATGGAGGGGAGTAGGAAGGTGGATGCAAGAATTTGAAGGGTAGAGGGGCTTAGGAAGGGGGTTATGCCTGTAGAGGAGACCTAACTTTTGGTGGGTTTTCTTGACTGTGGAGCAGATATGGGTGTCACATTTTAGTTCTTCATCAAGAATGATGCCAAGAAGCTTGGTGTTGGGAACGATTTCAAGGAGGGTGTTGCTTTGGCTCTGTATGATGAATGTGGATTTCTCAATGGAGCTTTTGCTAGGGGAAAAAACATTAGTTTGGTTTTATTTGCATTTAGTGCCAGATTATTTATTATTATTATTTATTTATTTATTTAACATTTGTTGACTGGGAAAGTCCGACTAGGTTCCACAGATCTTGTTTTCAGCGGAGGCCCGGGGAGAAATGCTCCAGATGGTTAGACTGTATCCAGGTTTCTGTTTTGGAGAAGGCTGGTTGGGTTTTTGCTAGGAGCTTGGAGGGGGAAAAGGAGAAGACTGAGCAGATAACTGTTGAGTCATCTGCATATTGGATGATAGATGAGTCTGGGATGGATTGGTGAAAGTTGTTAATGAATAGGTTGAAGAGAAGAGGGACAAGAACGGAACCTTGTGGGACACCTGTGTGTGTGGGTAGAAAGGGGGAGGTTGAAGTTTTCCATTGGACAGCTTGTTGTTGGTTGGACAAGTAGCTGGAAAACCAGGCAATGGTAGTGGGAGAGAGGTGTAGGGTGGAGAGTTGGGATGTAAGTAGGGTGTGTGAGATGGTGTCAAAGGCCTTTGACAGATCTAGGAATAGTGTGGATACAAACTTGCCTGAGTCGCGTTTGAGGTTTATAGTTTCAAGAAAGGCAAGAATGGTAGTCATGGTGCTGTGGCCAGTGCGGAAGATGTGTTAGGTAGGGGAGAGGAGATTGTTTAGTGTTAGGTGTGCCATGAGTTGTGCTTGTATTGTTTTCTCTAGTATTTTAGAAAGAGAGGAAAGGATGGCAATAGGCCTGAAGTTGGTGGAATCAGTATTTTTGCCACCTTTGTGGAGGGGGATGATGTAAGCATGGCAACAGATAGAAGGGATGTTTGATTCTTGTATGGATCTATTTATAAGAATAGAGATAGGATAGGCAATGCTGTCTGCAGATTGTTTGAGGAAGGTGGGTGGAAGATTGTCTGGTGCATTGCAACAGGTTTTGAGTTTAAGGAGAAATCTTTTTATAGTGCTTGTGGGAGTGGGGTTGAGGCAGAAGTATGTGGAGGAAGGTTGATGACTGGGGTGGTGGTTGGGGCAAGAAGGGGTGGTGGTGGAGCAGGGAGGTGGGAAGGAGGCTGATAGTTTAGCTATGCAGTCTATGAAGAATGAGTTGAACTGGCTGGCTGTTTTAAGGTTGGAGAGGTTGGGGTCTGGGCAGGGATTTTCTTTGTTGCCAGGATGCAGCATGGATGAGATGGAGTCCCAGAAATATTGGGGATTTGTTGAGTGCAAGGACTGGAGTTTGGAGTAGTAGGCTTGTTTCGTAGTTGCTTATACTCTAGGAGGGTGTTAGGGTTTTTATGTTTTTGATACTGTTTCCATTTTTTGTCCCTTTGGTAAAAGGCTAGTTTAGTATCTTTTAATAACCATGGGCAGGGATTGGTTTTGATGTGTTTGGTTTGAGGGAGGGCTTGCTGATTGAGAAGAGTTAGGAATGAGTGGTTAAAGTAGGAAACGGCATAATTTAGAGGAAGGGTTTTTAGTGGGGATCAGTCAGTATGCTTTAAGCATTTGGAGAAAGTTAGAGGGTTGAAAGAGGAGAAGTTGCGGGTTTGGATGTAGTGGTGATGTTTATGCAATGAAGATGGGAGACAGTTGGCGAAGGCTGGTAGGTGATCGCTGAGAGGATCAGGTAATGTTCCAGCTTTGGTGATAAGGTTTGGGTGAATTGTTAGGATCCAGTCAATGATGGTACCAGAGATACTATCTTTATTTGGTCTGGTTAGAGACTGTATTAGTTGGGAGAAGTTGTACAGGTTGATTGTGTGGGACGGGGCTTCAGAGTTAATAGTATTCCAGTTGATGTTGGTATCACCGAGTATATAGGTTTCATTTTTTGTACTGGAGGAGAACCAGGACAGGATGTTTTCAAGAGTTTTGATATTATCACCAGGGGGAATATAGAGGGCAGTGATACATATGGACTTGTGTTGTTTATTTTTAGTAAACCTATTATAATTTCAGCATTGGCAAAGGTTGGTATTTTAGTAGGGCATTATGGTATGGGAGGTGGGGTAGATTATTGCTACTCTACCTCCTTTTTTGTGGGCTTTGTCATTGCGAATTATTTGGAAACCTGGTAGTAGGATTTCGCTATCTTTTATATAGGTTTTCAGCCAGGTTTCAGAAATGGCGGTAACGTTGTGGTGGTTATGGGAGAGGCAGGCATGGAGGTTAGGGATTTTATTTTTTAGGCTTAGTGCATTAAGTGTTGTTCAGAGAATGTATGTTGATGCACAACCTGTTGTTTTAAGTGAATCACAGTAGTATTTAAAAATTATCTCAGAACTTAGGCCACTGTTACCCCATTATTTTTGGCTTTGTCTAGAATTATTAAGATGTTGACAGGCATGCTTCTAGATCTTTCTCATGTGAAGTCTTACATAAGGGACCATCATAAAAGAGGAAGACTTAGAGGTTAGTCAGTACTGTCTCAAAAATCTGTCTGATAAATAACTTTCCTTCACTATCTGTATGAGACGTTCCATAACTAATTTTAAGCTGTTGTATTATGTCAGACGTAATTCTCATTTGATATGTCTCTGTCCCCACTGGCATTCAAAACACATTGTCCAAAGCCTCCTTTAAAGACCTCATTAGGCAACATCTCAAGCAAAGTTGGCAGTGGGGAATACAATCATTTAATCCGTGTCCAGCATTAGTTCTCAGTTTTATAATCCATTGAGTTTCTAACTCCTCTGTTTTCAGTCTAACATCACCTCCCCTTTTGTTAACATAATTCTTCCTTATTACCATAAAGTTGAAACAATGTGTGGTGTCAGTCTGTGCTGTGTGTTTTGCCAGAGCATTGAACATGCTCTTTTATTTATATAGTATAAATGTTCTCTAATTCTATCTTTCAACATTGTTGAGACCAACCTTGAAATCTAGACCATTACGTAAGAAGTAAAATTAGTCTAGAATGACACACTAAGTACTTTGCATAAGTTGTGAATAAGATTTTTAAGATATGTTTCTTTAAATGTTTCAGTCATGTGATTTTAAATTTGGATTTAAAAGGAAGTGACATGTAGTAACATATCACACCTGAAGAAGCTTATTGGTGAAAGCGCTAGTGAATTTTAAGGGATTTTAAGGATCTGTTTGCGGCATATTAAACTTTTTGTTACCCAAATCCTGGAGCCTTGCCTGCGCTGGTTTTATACTTCAGTTTTACTCTATTTTTTGAGTGCAGGCACTTGGATTTTGGTGGTAGTTGTTCTTGTAGTTATACGTATACATGCTACATGTCAGTGAGGGAGTGTGTATGTTCTTTCTGTGACTGTGCCGGGTGCCCTATTCAAGATTAGTTTCTCTCCCATAAGCAAACTGAGTACTAGGATAAGATCTGGTTCCCATATGACCCTTAATTGAACTAAGAAACAGAGAACAAAGGATTTATTCAGATAAAATCAATTTAGCTAGCAGATCTAGGAGACTCTCTCTCTCTTTCTCTCTCTCTCTCTCTATGATATCCATCCATGTGGGAGGAAGTAGGCAGGTACCTAGTTAAGTGAATAAACTACTGGAAACTTCAACAAGGTGTCTTTATTCCTCCCACAGGGAGGGGCCCAGAGAGAGAGAGTCTTTTAGATCTGCTAGCCAAAACAGAGTCTTCTAGATCTGCTAGCTAAAGTGATTTTTTTCTGGACTAATCCTTTGCATTGTTTCTTGTTAGTCCTGTCACCCTTTGGGTCACAGGTGGGATACTGGATTTCACTCGAGCCCTCTGGATTACTTCTGTTTTCTTAACTGAACTAGTGGATAAGTAGAAAATGAATGAATCAATCAATAATCCATCTACATCATGACTCTGTATTCTGTGAGTACACTGGCTTCTTATTAAACAAAGGACAGACATTTTGCTTGGTTCACACCTATTTAAGTTTCTACATTTAGAAAGGAGCCCCCCCCAATCCCAGCTATAAAAATTTACAGATAGGATCCCTTCCTATAACATAAGGAATCAGTCAGAGTAAAGACCATCACTGCATACTCCCAGAACGAACTTTCACATCACACAATTTTTCTACTTTAGGCTTTATACTTTGAGAATCCCTACCTGCCGTCCTCAAAGATCTTATCTTCTACCCAAAATTCATATCTGAATTAGAACCCCTCTATACAATGCAGCTGAGTACAACTGTTTCAGTTAAAGACACATTACTTAGTTCCACAATAACCACTGTGTCAGCACTAATAAGGCCACATCACCTATTCATGTTATAGTTTTATGTCTGTAGTCCTCCCTCTCTGCATCATTTTTTATACCCCACTCTTCCTTTTCTTAGGTTCATAGATTAGTACTAGGCTAACTGTCCTTGTGAGCCATTTTAAGCCTAGCCAATTATCCCTTGTGACTCAAACTCTGCACCTTGTGTTTGTAAGGCAAACACTTTAACCATTAGGCCATCCTCCCAATGCCTTTTCTGTTCAGCTCCCATGATTACTCCTTGTTAATGTATATATCCTTCATTACACCTTCCCTCTGTACTACTCCTATATACTTTTCATTCTCCTGCCCATCCAAGTACATTTTGTTCTTATACATATTAGCTGGGCAGCTACTGCACAGGCAAAAGCTATGAGCTGTTAATACGCTGATTATGAGCCCAGAGGACAGGGTTTAATTCCCTTTCCTTCATTTGCCTGTCTGGTGACTCTGAGCAAGTCACTTAACCACAGAGCACACCAGAGTTACCTCTGAAAAGGGACAGTTTACCCAGCGAGCTTACTCAGCAAAAAAAAATTATTATAAAATATATTTAATGTTTCCAAAGTTGTTTTACATTGTTGCATTTTGTACTGCTTTTACCTTGTTTGCATTTGTTTCTATTATTTCATTGTTTATCTTGTATTTACCCTTGTCCAAATCTGAAAAAATGTCAGTTTGCACAGTGTTGGAAGTTATTTTTTGTGCTACCTGGAGTGCTTCTGTTGTGAGCAGAACAATATAAGTGTGGCATGTATATTGTGCCATACGCCAAGATGAACACTGTACCTTTTCAAGTATATCTTATGATTATAGTTAGAAATTCTGAGCAAGTCAGCAAAATTGAAGCAACTTAAAATAACTTTAGCAGGCTAGAAAAACAAACAACTGTGTCACTATCAGACTTGTTAATTACTTGCCATCTTCATATAGATGGGAACCCTGCAGACATGATCTTGACTATCTCAATGCGTTTGATGCACTTGAATTAAAAACAGTTACATATGTAACAGGTACAGCTCTAATATCACACAGACAACAATGGCCAAACAGAGTATTAGTTTCCTTTTAACTAAACATACCAAAATCAAAAAAGGAGAAGCACGTCTACCTAAAATAAACCATTACCTCTGCATGAACACAACTTACTGTACAGACATCTGATTTAGAACTGCACCAGAATTAAAACAAAACAATTATATAACTGTGACATTCCTAAACAGACTTGTCAAATAGAAAGCTGTATAAAGAACTGAAAAAGGTGCATTTGATAATAAGAAAAAATAAACACGAAAAAAAAAACGTGAAAAAATGGATGGGCATTACATACCATTTTCTGAGTGAAAATTAACTCTTCAGGCAAAATGCTGCATTTTCAAAATAAGTTCATGAGACAATCAAGTGGTTGTCTCAAAGAAGCCACCAAACAGATTCAGTTTTTTTTTTCTGCTGGGGGAAAGTTAAAGCTGGCATTGAAATATTGGGGCACATTCTCTTCGGAGATGGGCAGAGGCTGGCAATGCATAATACTCTGATTTTAATTTACAATAGCACTGGAGACACAAAACACAGGTACACTCTTCAGTGTTATCATCCCCTGTGGTTCTGCTCCCACATCAGATGTGGGGGTGCTGCACTCCATTCACATGAAAACAGCATGTTTTTCAAATCTAATTTGTATGTGTTACTGGAGTAAGTCCAGTAGGTGTAACTTTTATTCCAGAGACATCCCATGAATACTGTCTAGTTAATGGCATACCTAGAATTCCTCAGTATGCAAGATCTGGCTGAGGGACTCAAACCAAGGACTACAGTCTAAAGCTTAAGCAAAGCTACCAGGTAGGTTTGTGCACACAACATGAATTCTTTAGCCTAATAACGACAGTGTTACAGTACTGAAAATTATATTATTTTTTGCCAAAAAAAAAGACAACTTCTGGCTCAGTCATTCAAACAAATGGAGACTTAGCTTCCATCATAGTCAGCCCATGGTTATTTCAATAAAGCATTTCACTGGTGCAAAACCTAGTCTATAGTTTATGATGCTGATGTCACTGGTATAGAAGGAGACATGAGTAATTAGAGGGCTCATCAGGGAAGGAATGACAGAGCATACCTGTCAACCTCTTAAAATAAGAAATCTGGACAAAGTCAAAAATAAACGGGGGAGAGAGGTCAGAAATCAGGGTCTATATTATTTCTTTGACAGCTTAGGTTGTCGAATGCTCAATGATCGACACCTAAGCGTCGAAGTTTAAAAATTGCGAATGGCCATATATGCAGACTCTTTCCTCGGGAATGAATTTGCTTGGCCGTTATCGGGGATTTGCCATTTCCCCAATGTAGAGCGATCTCGAAGTTGGTATATTTAGTTAGGGGGCTGTGGGGGATGAAGCCCCCCACTACATTTAGGTTGAAAAGTTAATTTTATTTCCGGATGGCCTAGCAAATTCTTTCCCGAGGAAAGAATTTGCGTATATGGCCGTTTGCCATTGTGAAACTTCGACGCTTAGGTGTCGATCATTAAGCATTCGACAACCTAGGCTGTCGAAGAAATAATATAGACCCAGAAATCAGGGACAGAGTTTAAATATTGTTCTTATAAACTTAGAAAGTTGTTAGAATAGTAGGTTTTGCATTAGCATGTATTTTCTGAACAATATTAAGTCTGAAACTTAAATGTCTGCTATTAACCACAAATTTTATGTGAAACAGACTAAAAATATGAGGTACAAATCAGGGCATTCTGTGGAAATTTGGACAGTTGAGACGTATGTAACTAAGTGGCTTAAGTCATACAACCTCTTTGGGGAGAGATTAAGGCCTGCTGTTGAAGCACTGGGGCACAGCCACAGTTGAGTTGGCAAAAGCTAGATCATTTAATATACTTCTTCAAAGGGAGAAAGGATGAAGGCAGCAGTCATCAGTGTTGCTATCACCTGGGGTCCTGCTCAGGTCTGTCACCATCAGTATATGGTAATACTTTTCTGTGCTATGCGGATAAGGTAATCTAACTAAACTAACAACAGTTCAATGGCATGTGATCACTGGGAGAACAACTGCAAAAATGGCACTCATACCCAGGGGCAAAAACAAACAAATACATAAATAAAAATCAGAATTACATTAGAAAACTCTGGAAAATGGGTGCGGATCAGTGAGTGAAGAAGCAGTAAAGAGTGTTTACAGTTCCTCTGGAAAGTTAATGACTGATTTTCTTCTACTCCTTCCCTTTACAATTGTGGTTGCTTTCAAAATCACACACTTAAGTTGAAAGACAAAGCAGCTGTATGCTTATATGCTGCATACATGGCCATAGGGCTGGACTAGACATATTCTAGCTGAGCTGGGTAATGGACTACAGTGTTTTTGCTGGCACTGTTTTTACTGACAGCAGCTAATTAATGGCTCACATTCACTTGTTTGGATTACACAAGCCCGAGTCCCAGCTGCACAGCTCAGGTTAGCAGTTGGTTGTGTTTTGTAGCCGCTTCATAAAACAATTGGGAGGGTGGTCTAATGGTTAAGGTGTTTGCCTTACAAACACAAGGTGCAGGGTTTGATTCTCCCAAGGGATAATTGGCTAGGCTTAAAATTGCTTGCAAAGGCAGTTAGCCTAGTACTAATCTATGAACCTATGAACAAGGTCGTAACTACTTACATGATAGTGAGCTGTAGATTGTTCAAGGTTGGAGGAAGAGAGAGAGAGACAAGTGCTCATTACTCACCAGTGACCCATTATGGAGAACGTTGACCTTACACAGAGAATACTAAACTAAGAGGGAAGGTAGGGAGTGCATGAGGCGCCCAGCCCAAAACACTTTTTATTAGTGGCACAATAAAGTGTGTAATTGAGCTGTCTTATATCAGTTACTGTGACCAAGCTGGCATGATGGACTCTTTGGTGACTGAGGAGATGTAGTGTATTCACTTTAAACCTCTTGCCAATTCAGTGCTTATGTGTTAAGTATAAAAATTACTGTATTCAGGATGAGCTTATATGGGGCAGCCTGTTATAATTCTGACGCTTATAATTGGGAGTCACAGAATTAGGGGAAAAAACATAAAAATACTAGAGGATGGCAAATGTAAAAAAATAGCTGTTCTTCTTTAAAGTTGTTTTCTGCACAGATCAAGACCTCCTGCATCGCCAGTATGTGTGGTGTGGGGGGGGGGTTGCACCCCCACACCCCTGCTACTTATGTATACTAACTCCAGGATTGCCATTCCTTGTAGAAGAGGGAATACCCTGAGGCAAGACTCTGTATCTGGACAAGGAAATATTAAAGAAATCATGCTATTAACCAGAATCAGTTACTACTTGCTATATATTATACAGTGGCAGGCAAAATGATCTCATTATATGTTTGTCAGCTTCACTCTGTCTACCCTAGGATTCACATTAATAAATCACAGAATAAAAAAAATGGTTAGTGCTTCAAATACCATGCACCCAATGTCAGCTTATGTATACAAATTCTCATTATATATGTGAAATACAAAAATTGCTCTATTCATGGCAATGACATACAAAAAAGAAAAAAAAACAAGTGGATGATGCAGAATCATTTTAAAAAGGAGAAAACTCTTACATTGTAAAATATATATAATGTGTAGTGCTATGATGCAGACTACAATTCACAGCTGTCTCTACAATTAATGATGCAACTATTTCTTCAGCATAGAATCTGGCCAATGTAACATGTAGGCATTTCACTGTGACTCTGCAAACTTGACCAAGTACCAAGTTTATGAGGATCACATGACTTTAAAATGTTCCTATATAGTGGTGCTTCTTACAACAAAACAGTGTAAACATTTGATGGTTCTAAACCTGTCATTGCTACTGATAAAATGATCTTATTAAGCATTACAGATCTATTATTAGGTAATGTAAGTCATAACATCATGTTGTAAACAGAAATGCCTTACCGGGCGTGATGAGAGGATGCGCTGTGACTGGAACAGATGTGGTGGCAGTTGTACGGCTGAGGCTAATGGCTTTATTTTCTAAGCTTGCTGGTACATTGTTGTCTGTCTTCTTTAAGTTGTCCGCAGATGAATCAGACAGACCTCCTTTATTACACTGAATGGGGCTCTGTGGTGTAATCTTGCCTTGAAGTGTATTTGAAGCTAGCTGACTGGACACAATAGGCTTCATTGCTAGACTGGGAAGCTGAGATTGTGTGGAGGTTGTACCTGTACTAGCTGTGCTCTGCTGGGTACGGATGGCAAGATTCTGTACCTGAGTAAGGAAATATTAAAGAAAGCATGCTATCAGCTAGAATCGGTAACTACTTACAATATATTATGCAGGGACAGGCATAGTATGCTCTAGAGAAAATTCACTGATAATTGTAACCAAATCATATAATACTGCAGGTGACTTTGTATTCAGACAGCTTAGATAAACTATGGAACCACATCCCACTACCACTGACACCCATTCAGAATGCAAATTCATTTAAAACACAACTAAAACTTCACCTATCATATAAACGGATCTGATCTTGTACGTCTCCAGGATTAGTACCACTGTTACCTTCGGCTTGCCATATCATTAAATTCTTTCTCTTCTTTCAGAAACCTATACCTCACAAGCAGCCTTCATCAATGCCTGAATAATTTGAATAGCATCTCCAAGCTATATTCATTATTTTGAGATATGCCCCACCTCTATACATTACAATGCATTATGCTTGGTTGCTTTAATAGCTTAACTAAGGATATTACTGAGCAAATTAGCTTATATTTTATACATTTGTAATCACAGTCAAGCAAACTCTGTATACAGAATACATAAAAAAGTAGATATTGAGATTTTTAAACATAAGGCAAATTGTTTCAGATGAGTGTCTGACACTAAAATAAATGTTCTCCTTAATGCAATACAGTGACTGTAACCGAATGAAAGCAATAAGGTAAACAGAAATAGCACTAACTGCGAAATTATGGAAAGACACATTGTCAGTATGTTGACACCGTTAGGGAAATGGTGCTTTTTAATGTAATAATGTAATGTATAGGGATAGATTTTGTTTTGTTTTGATTTTTGTACATCTCTGTAAAATGACTATAACATCCAGCCTACAATCTTGATGAATGGCTTTGCATTTGCTTTCTCATAACTGTGGTGATGTTGCTTACAATGCTGACAGTGTCAGAGTGTTCACTTATTAGCAGACACCATCTATAAAACTGTGTTTTCGTGAGCAATTTTGCTTTTATTTTTTTCATTAATTTAAACGTATTTTCTCATCATTTTTACTCACAGCTTTTATTCTGCTCATTTCAATTCCTCAGTCATGCTTTTAACCTGAATTCTTGAAAACTCACTTATTTGTCACGCATCTTAGGTTCATAGATTAATACTAGGCAAATTCCTCATGTGAGCTATTTTAAGCCTAGCCAATTATCCCATGTGAGAATCAAACCCTGCACCTTGTGTCTTTAAGGTAATCACCTTAACCATTTTACACCAACCTCCCACCTATCACTTTATCAAGTTTCAGGTCACATCCCCTTAATAATATGGCTGCCAGTTTAGTCTTGCATTGTAAACTTCTGGTCTTGGATTATTTAGTCATATACAGCCTAGTCTACCCTATTAAAAGGAGCTTCTTCCCTCGCCCTGTACTCATCCATCCTAAGACTAATAGAAGTTACAAGGGGTGGCTTGAATGTTCAGGTGACAGGTCCTTTGCTTTTCAGAGGCTGCACCTTTACAGCCTTCTACCTGGATGGTCCAGAGTGTTGCTTATGCTCACCAGACAGAATAAAGATATAAATGCCACATGTAATACAATAAATAAAATGTAACACATCAATATAGCTTAAAACACTGATATGGTGTACCAGCTGAAATGCAAGTGTTAAACCTTAAACACTTGTATAACAGACACAGAGAAGAAAAGTGATACCTAACAATGATCTAGAATGTACTGCTGAAAAAAGCATCTTCCCTCTACATTGAAACACCCTGAAAACTTTCAGCCATAGTCAGGGTAGACTGTCATGTAGCAGAATGTTCTTTAACTGAAAGATGGCTCTTTTAGGGTGCAAAACAAAAGGAAATAACCAAGTGGAAAAAACAGCACAATCTATGAAATAATTAGTGATATGAGACAAAGTGTTTTTCTCTGAGGAATATATGCATATACATAGCAAAGGCAGCATGAATAGGGCAGCCATCCTGGGGGCAAGATGTTGAGGGCACAATCAAGGAATGTCGATCATTAGGAAGTGCAGTACCGACATTCATTTCCGTATGAGCATTTCCAAAGAGCTTCAGTCTTTCATGTGCAGTGCATGTTATAACTAGTCAGTTTGCTACAACTGCTAAAAGTACAGCGTTGCAGTATGGTCTTATTTATTTATTTATTTTTTGATCCTCGACTTGATGTTCAGGTGTGCAGATCAAGAAGACCTGGCAAGCTGCTTAATTGAAGAATGCAATGGCCACTAGACAAACCAGCTGTGGCTCAAGGTACATGTAAAAAAAGAGATCTACATGTCTGGAGAAATAGGACAACAAGTTACCTCAGTGCTAATATTGCTGCTTAACAGGTCCAGTGTTCAATCATGATCTTTGGTCACTGACTCTGTAGCATTTGCTTATTCTTCTATTGTCGGTACTGATTTTCTCCAGATTGTCACTTTCTTCCCACCTCCTAGAAATGTGTTAATTGACACTAAATTGTCCATATGCTTGTGTGTGTGTGTGTGTTTGTAAATACTTATATGGAAGGGGAATCTGTTGTTAAAAAATCAACTTGCCCACATATGGCAGAGCTGGTACAGCCGATCAAATGTCATCTGATCAAAATGTACCAAACTTGACAGTATTGTGGTATGGTTTTGTGTGAGGAATATGTCCTTTTCCCCACTGTAATGCAGTTTTGGAGATGGTGTATAATTAGCAAAGGGTGGGGAAGTGAAGGGGGCTTATGCCTCTGCAAAAAATGTGTTCTTTTTTTTCCCTAGCCTTTGTGGATCAATGTTTCTTGTGTTTGACACATACACATCAATAAGTGTTGAATCAACAGGTGTTTTTTGATGGAAGGTCGTACTTCCTCTTATGTATATTTTATTTCATTTTATTAATACTTTGCTAACCAGACGAAACACTGATGTGTCTGGACCATTGTAAATGGGAGTCAGTTATATGATTGAAACTAATTTCACTGAATTATGTGTAAATAATGCTGCTGAGGTTTCAAGCAGTTTAGGTTCACATTTTATACACTGAAGTAGCAGACTGCTGACCAATGTACGTAAGGAATGTCCACTTTCTCCTCGCTGTAATGTGGCCCCAGAGTTATTCTGTTTAATGATGCAAGAATATAAGGTTATGGTATATGTCTCCCTACAAAAACACTCTTCACTATTTATTTAGTAAAAATATGATGGTTGTAGTACATTTGTTTACATCTGAGTGAGTTCTGATGAATTTCTTATTCATTCAAATATATCTGGAGCTATGCATTTATGCCTGTGGCCTGGGTAGTGGTTAGTTCCTTCACCAACTTATATATTTCTTGAATGAGTTTTCACATACTGGCATGATTTGTGCTAGATATCACTTTGGAAGAATCACTTCTCCACTTACCTGATTAAATATAAATAAGTAAGTGATATATAAAGTTTGTGCAGTGCTTAGTGGTTTGGCAAAACTGGACATTTTGAGGTGTGCAAGAAACTTTCTTAGTCACCGGAAATGCTTCTGAATGTTTGTTATTTGCTGTTAAAATAATGATAGAAGCTATACTCTACGGTTATTGTCAGCTTTCTTACATGGAAATGAACTGCCTCATGACATTCACCTCTGGCCTCCCTGTGAGATAAAATGGAAGGACTCTATGTAAACTGAAAAAGTAAAACAGCTCTGTGGACTGGCAGATGCTTTGCTTCAGTACTACAATAAGGTCAAAGACATCATGTTAAGTACAACTGGAAAACTGCCACAGGTTACACACTAGTGTCATCTTCCGGCATAATAAAAAATAGTAAAGTGAGTAAGCTGCTTACATACCATGTTGATGATTTTATTGGGGAAGGAAAAGTACAGTTGTGTATACTTACAATAAATGTAGATGTTCGAGTGTATTCACTGTTGCAGTCATTACATTTGGGTAATCTGCTGGCAGGTTGCCCTCAGTCGGCCTGAATAACAAAGTCTTGGGTCCTGCGTCAGTTGCTGTCTCATCTTCCATGATGTCAGGTCGTCAGGGGTATAAAACATGCAGCCGATGCCATTTTAATCAGTTTTTCTTGCCCCAGATGTCAGGTGCCCCCCAAATGGGGAGCAAAAATATATAAATAAACTGTAAATATATAAATGCACCTTAGAAACATAAAATTTACCTTCAACTAAAAGCAAATACACCACAAAGGCTTTTGGGTATAGTGAAGGAAAGAAAAGGCATAAAATGGGGGATGGCGGGTGGGTTACCCAGACTGCAGCAGTGAATACACTCAAACATCTACATTTATGGTAAGTGTACACAACTGTACTATGTTCTTCGTGTTTCACTGTTGCAGTCATTACATTTGGGTAGAATCCCAAAGCTATGGATGGGAGGATGGAACTAAACAGCATTAGGAGCAGCTATAAGGCCCTGCAGGACTGCAGTGGCAAAGCCTGCCCTAGATTTAGAGAAGAGAGGTAAATGATAATGCTTTGTGAATGTATGAACAGAGCTCCAAGTAGCAGCTTCTAGAATGTCTTTGGTTGGGACCCCTCTGAGAAAAGCTGCTGAAGTAGAGGCAGCCCTGGTGGAATGGGATCTGATCCCCTTGGGTACCGGTTTACCATGGTGCAAATAGCAGAAACGAATGCAGTGGCTTATCCATTTAGAAATAGTCTGCTTTGATATAGCCTTCCCCTCTGATCCTGCAGCAAATGCTACCAGTAGTTGCTCAGACTTTCTTAGAGATTTTGTCCTGTTTAAGTAGAATCTTAGTTGTCTGTGCACATCCAATGAATGCAGAATCCGCTCCCCTTTGTTCTGCGGATTTGGGAAAAAAGTTGGCAGGTGAATGGTCTGGTTAAGAGCCACGCTGGATACCACCTTAGGCATAAAGGAAGGGTTGGTCCTGAGGGCCACCCTGTCCGTGTAAAATATAATGAAAGGCTCCATTGCCATGAGAGCCTATAGTTCCAAGACCCTTCTAGCTGAAGTGACTACCAAAAGAAAAGCTGTCTTCCAAGATAGAAATTTTATATCCGCAGTAGCTGCTGGTTCAAAAGGAGGCAGGGTGAGTTTTTCCAGCACACAATTGAGGTCCCATGCAGGAGTTGGTGCTCTCCTGGGAGGCCTTAAATTTTTGGCCTCTCTGAGATACTGTTTTAGCAGTGGATGAGAAAAGAGGGGAGGCTCTGTGTTGTAATGAGCAGAGATGGCAGAGGCATGGATTTTTATTGAAGAAAAGGATAGGCCCTTGTCAAGCATCTCAGTTAAGTACTGTAAAATCTGAGGAATATTGGGCCTTGCTGTGTCTATTCCTTGTGCTTGGTTCCAAGCACAGAATCTCTTCTGTTTATCAGCATAAGATTTTCTAGTACTAGGCCTTCTGGCTTCCAAAATGACATCCATCACAGGTTTACTGAGAGGTGCGGTTTGAATAATTAGTTGATTAGCCATGCTGCAAGATTCAGAGTTTGGAGCTGAATGTGCAGAATTTGATAGTTCTGCTGAGACAGTAGATGAGGTGTTTGAGGCAAGTACCACGGAGGAAGGTGTGACATATTCCTTAGAAGCGGGTACCAGTATTGGCGAGGCCAGTCCGCAGCAATTAGAATCATTTTTGGTTTTTCCTGTCTGACTTTTAGTAAGATCTTGGAGAGTAGAGGCAGAGGGGGAAGGCATAGACTGATAAGTTTTTCCAGCTGAAGGATAGAGCATCCACTTTCCATGCTTTTTTGTGATGAGTTCTTGTGCAGAATTTGTCCAACTGATAGTTTTGAGGAGAGGCAAATAGATCTATGTATGGGCTTCCCTATTTCTGTGTTAAAATGCTGAAAATTTGTGGATCCAGTTTCCATTCATGCGGGTCCATAAGAGTTCTGCTTAGGTCGTCTGCCAGAGTATTTTGCTTTCCTGGCAGGAATTGAGCTTGAAGATGCATTTGGTAAGTCAAGGCTGTGTTCCACAAGGCCATGGCTAGTCTATAAAGGGGGTAGGAATGGGTACCCCCCTGCTTGTTTATGTACCACATAACTGTGGTATTGTCCGTCTTTATCAGTAGTTGTCCTGGATGAAGTAAGTCCTTGAAGTCTGTCAGAGCATTCTGAACAGCTAGCATTTCTTTCCGGTTGATATGCAGATGCATTTGGTTTGGGCTCCATTTGCCCTGAATGCATCTCCCTGCCAGGTGGGCCCCGCAAGCATACTCTGATGCATCTGTAGTTAGGGTTTGGGTGGCAGGGGGTAGAGTGAATGACAGTCCCTTGTTTGGGTGACATGTCTTTTCCCACCAAAGAAGCTCCTGTTGTAGGCAGGGAATGACTGTGACAATGTTGACTCCATAACCTTTTTAGGTACCATTGAAGTTTCCTCATATGCAGTCTCGCATATGGAATTAGTAAAATGCAGGATGCCATGAACCCCAAAGCCTGCAGAATTTGTCTTGCAGATAACTGGGTTTTTGTTGCCATTTGATTTACGTATGTTGTCAATTGTACTTGTTTGTCTGGCATGAGGTAAGCTATCTGGGCAGTTGTATTCAAGTTTGCACCCAGGAATGTAATTATTTGATAGGGTACCAGTTGTGATCTCTTTTCATTTATGGTGTACCCTAGGCATGCTAGAAGTCTTTTTTACAAACGCCAGATGTTGAAGAAGAGTGTCCTTGTCCTCTGCGTCAATGAGACAATCGTCCAGATAAGGATACATTTGAATGTTTCTTTGTCTGCAGAATGCAATTACTGGTGCCAGGCACTTTGTAAAGACCCTGGGCACAATAGATAAGCCAAAAGGCAGTGCAGAGAATTGGTAATGCAAAGAAACTGCTTTGAAGTGGAGGTATCTTCTGCAAGATTCTCTTATTTGGATATGCAGGTATGCCTCTTTCAAGTCTAGAGTTACTAACCAAGCATTCTTGCCTATCATAGGCAGTAGCTGTTGTAAAGTCAACATTTTGAATTTGGGAATGTCCAGGAACTTGTTCAGAATCGATAAGTCCAGTATTGGATGCCATGAATTGTCTTTTCTGGGTACCAGGAAAAGTCTTGAATAAAATCCTTGTCCTATTTCCTTTTCTGGTACCGGTTGAATAGCCCCCATATCCATGAGGGACATGACTTGTTTCTGAGCCTCTGCCCACTGGTTTTGTGGCAGATCTGGTCATCCGAATGGAATTGGCAAAGTATGGAAATGAAATCTGTACCCCTGGGATACTATGTTTAATATCCACTTGTCCTGGGTTATTAACTGCCAATTTTGAGCATGAAGTGCTAGTTTTCCCACCAAGGGGGCTGCCAAAAGATAAGTGCTTGGTGAAGGTAGAGGGAAGTCATTGAGACTGCTTACTGTAGGGTTGTGCTTTGTTACCTCCAGATTTGGAGGTGGAGGCACCCCATTGCTTTGACCTGTAAGATCCCTGTGACTGATATCTGGAGCCTTTTGAGCACCTGGGTTTGCCCTGAGTGGTTCTGTTGGACACAGTAAAGGACCAATTTTTAGTAGGCCAGTGCCTACTGAACCTGGGTGGCTGCACTTGCAAGAAATCTTTTACAGTTTGCATAGATTTAGCTTTGTCTTCCATTTTCTTTAAAACCTCTTCTGCCTTATTACCAAACAGAGTATCATGCTGCAAAGGGGCATCCAACAATTTAGCTTTAACATGATCAGGCAGATTTTGCTCCTTGAGCCAGGCATGCCTTCTTATCACAGATCCAGTAATGGGGGCCCAACAAGAGGCCTCCAAGGAATCAAAACCACATTGCAAAGTATGCTTTCCAACCTGTTCTGCTGAATGCAATAAATCCTGTAACTCTTCATTTTCCACACAATCAGAAATCAACATAATTTTCTGTTTCAGTAAGCTCATAACATGCTGTTGATATTTAAGCATATGAAACTGGCAGTTTAAAGCCCTGATTGCCAATGTTGCAGACGTATAAACCTTCTTACCCTATCTATCCAGTGCCCTGGAATCTCTATCAGAAGGGGTAGGATTTTTGGCTGTAGAAGCCTTTACACCCCTGGGATCCTGAGAAATAGTATCAGGATCAGCAGCAGGATTTTTGAAAAGAAATTTGTGGGAGTCAGGAACCCTGTAATATCTGTCTGGCTTACTAGGAGCCAGAGGCAGGGAATCAGTAGCCATGCTTGATTCCGAGAACACATCATCAACAATGTCTAAAAAAGGAGGTATTGCCAAAGGCCTATGCTGAGGAAGAAGAAGGAAATCCCTAAGCCACTTTTTTGATTCAGAGAAGTCCTGACTCTCCCAGTGAAAATGTTCCTTTAAAGTATGCAAAGTCTCTCTAAAAGAGTAATCCTCAAGAGGAGATGCAGATGGGATGGATTCCTCTGCATCAGAATTCTCATAAGGTGGAATAGAAAATTCCTGATCAGAAGAGGAATCAGAAGAAATGGAAACCTGATCTGAAGATTCTTAATCAGTGCCTTGCCTAGACCTCTTAGCAGGGGGAAGGGGTTGAGAACCCCTGATCAAGGTAATCAAATCCTCAGCCACTTTGATCATCTGTTTTTTAGCATAGGGGCCTGAGCACGTGGCTCATGCATCATTTTTTTAGATGTAGAGGTTGTTTTTGACCTTGTTTTTGTTGATGGCGTCGGTTTAATATAAAAATGTTGAGGCCTGAAAACACCCTCAGAAGCTGGTGCCTGCTCAGCGGCTCCAGACCTATCCAAGGGAGAGACATCTGCAGGAGCAATACTTTGCGAATCTCGTGGCACACCAGACTCCGAATGGGTCTTGATAGACGCCGGCGACTCAAAAGTAATGGGTATGAGGTGCTGCAAAAGTCTTTTTCCTTGTGTTTTTTGTGAACTCCGGTAGTCGGATTGCTAACTGACAACATTTCAGGGTAGTTAAACCTTGAGCCAAAATATTTAGAAGCAAAAATATACCGACGCTTAATAGTGCGTTGGTTAAATTTAACACAAAACCGACACCAAGGCACATTGTGATCAGGGCCTAGGCAAGGAATACAGTACAAATGAAAATCCTTATGAGGTATTTGCTTCCTACAAGTAATGCAATTATTAACTTTTACTGACATCGGTAAGGAGCAAGAAAAAGTTTCCCCAACAGGGTACTTAGCTTTAGTTTGAAGATTTCGGTTCTGAAACTCGAAAACGAAAATTTCAGGAGTCGGACGACTGGCACTTGCAAACTGCTTCTGCTTCAGGCACCGCATGGCAAGAAAGACTGATTAAAATAGCATTGGCTGCATGTTTTATGCCCCTGATGACCTGACGTCATGGAAGAGGAGACAGCAACCGACGCAGGACCCAAGACTTTGTTATTCAGGCCGACTGAGGACAACCTGCCAGCAGATTATCCAAATGTAATGACTGCAACAGTGAAACATGAAGAACATCAAAAGACAGCGACTTTAAATCTGCATCTAATAAAAATGCAGATTGGACCAGAAAACTGCAACATTTTTTGCCACTCTGGATTAGAACCAGGTCTTCTGCTGATTTCATATAAATGCAGAAAGAATGCTATGTTAAAATCCTTCCTCTTGTCCTTATAGATCCTACTAAGGAATGCTATGTTAAAATCCTTCCTCTTGTCCTTATAGATCCTACTAAGGAATGGTAGGTTAAAATCCTTCCTTTTGTCCTTATAGATCCTACTAAGGAATGCTATGTTAAAATCCTCCCTTTTGTCCTTGTAGATCCTACTAAGGAATGCTATGTTAAAATCCTTCCTCTTGTCCTTGTAGATCCTACTAAGGAATGCTATGTTAAAATCCTTCCTCTTGTCCTTGCAGATCCCACTAAGGAATGCTATGTTAAAATCCTTCCTCTTGTCTTTGTAGATCCTACTAAGGAATGCTATGTTAAAATCCTTCCTTTTGTCCTTGTAGATCCTACTAAGGAATGCTATGTTAAAATCCTTCCTCTTGTCCTTGTAGATCCTACTAAGGAATGCTATGTTAAAATCCTTCTTCTTACAGATCCTACTAAGGTCATCTGGCATGAGACCCCTTCCCTTGTCACTGACATTTTTCAACAGAGGGTACATACAAGTCATATTCTTTGGGGTGACAGGCAAAGCAGAAGGGATATAACCATGGACACTTCCAATGTGACAACCAATCATGAATCATGTCAGTGTGAAAAATCATTCAAGTACACAAGTTGGTGAAGGAACTAAAATCAAAACAAAGAACTCTGAAATCTTACCACCTGGGGGAAAATGAAACTTAAAAACTAGCTGAGTTTAACTATCCAACACTTGGAAATCTATCTGAAGGAGGGACTCAGGGTGGCCATTTTACTGTGTTAATGAGAGAACATGGAAAATCCTCACCTATCACAAGACAACTACAAAAACATCTGGAGAATTGTGTGTGTAGTAGCCCTTTTCTTAGCAGATGAAATTGATAATGCACTGCTTCCTGTCACCTTATTTTCAGTACTCAAGATGACACATGCTGACAAATGCAGAGGTGTAGCTATCTATTTTTGCATCTGGGGCCATCGACCCTCAATCTGGGACTTCCTCAGAAAGATAAAAATCTCCTGTCCTTGGACTTGAGAAATAAAAAAAAAAGGTCTTCTGTTTTTTAAAACTGTAGCAAACAGTTTATCCCATACACAAAGCTGTAGAGTGGATCAGTAAAAAAAAAAAAAAAAATATATATATATATATATTTTTCTTCTTTGAAACTGTAACAAACTGTAGCAAGCAGTTGCTACATTTTATCCCACACAGCGAGTGCTACAGCTTTTCTGTTATAAAAAAATGTCTCTTCTACTTTTATCTATAGCAAAGTAGCAAGCAGCCATAAACAGATAATGCCACACACGGAGTACAGCAGTACTTTAGTTCTGACCTCAAATGCAATACCAGCATATTGCTGGTATGAATGGAAGGACATTTGGGATCTGCTGAATGCATCCCCTAAAATTTTGCACCCAGGGTGGCTAGATTCTGTGCCACAATGTAACTACACCACTGGACAAATGTTTCCCATCACATGTCATTAATGAATGCTCAAAGAAAAGAGTGCACCTAGTGATGAATAGGAAAAAAAATGCTTTACCGTGGAAGATTCACCATCATCATTTGATGTCCTTCTATTCATATGGTGCTGTATCCATAACATAGGGGAGTTTGCCTCTGGTTGACTCGCTACATTCACCCATTTTACAAAAGATAGCTGCTACTGCGAAGGTATGTGTGACGGGCCTTGTCTCTCAGCGTATGTCGGCCATAAATGGAGGTCGGGTATAAAGTGGACGTCAGCATGAACCTACCTCAGAACTTTTTTGCTGCCTGTGTGATTGCCAGCTCTGGTCGACTCTCGCTTGGAGAACTGATTTCATGCTTGTACGTATTTAGATAAGTACCCCATAGGGGTTTTACACTCACTCATAGGTTATCTTTTGCTACTGTGTTTTGGGTTAATGTCAGGTAGAAAGGGCAAGTGTCGGTTTGGAAGGCAGATTCCACATAAAGACTGGCACGAGCTCTGCCTTCTCTGATTAGGCCAAGACCACGACCACACCACTTGTGAAATATGTCAGGCCTTTGTTCCCAAAACTCTCAGGAACCATCTTGCTGCGTTAAAATTATATCTAGAGACCATCATCAAGGGAACACCACAAGTTTTTTTTCTGCTGTAAGACAAGAGACCATATTTACTCCAGAATGATAAGGATGGATGAGATCATCAGAGGTCATCAGAGGTCAGTTTGGAATATGACTGAATATAAACAACCTTTTGAATAACCTAACACCCAATGGCAATGTTCTATAAAGGGCGGTAATTTTTAAGATCATGAAGATCTAATGTCATCTTAAGGAGATCAATTACTAAGGCCTCTTTATGAAACGATGGAGAGACCTGTGTCCTTAATGAAGAAGACTATCTGGAAGATAACATGACCTAGAGATTCCAGGCAAAACAGAACAAGCCCAGTAGGGTTCAGGATTCCATGATTAAATGGTTGGATACAAAGTTTAAACCATCCTTATGGTCTTCTCATAATGAACATATGTAAAGTTCAACCATTAAAAATCAGTAGATTCTAAATATAGGCCAATAGCTACCACACTGGAATTTGCTACGGAACAGCATGCCTAGCTGGGCCTACCTTTCTCTGAAAGATCAACACTCCTGCAGTCTGAAACAGAATGAGCTGCACAGACTGCTAATGATCCAGTTGTTTTTTATGATATGGAAGTTTCTTGAGACAAAAAAACTACTTGCTTTATTTATGAAACTTCGGAGTTGTAGGTCAACAAATGGTTATGCAAAATAACCCTGCTCTTGAAAAGGTAGAACCTCTGACTGCACTTAGATTCAAAGGTAGTTACTAGGCATGCAGTCCAGGAGGCCTTTAAGGAGCCTAGACCAAATTCCCAATTGTTAATAGCAATGTCTGTTTAAGTGACTTGCTCAAGGTCTCACAGTAGGTAAATGAAGGCTGAAGAAACCCTGTACCACAGGAAGTATCTCATTAACAGATCATAACCTTTATCCTCTGCACTAACTGCCAGGCTAGCAAAAAGGATGCACTATTAATAGGATAAGAAGACCGAAACAACAAAAATCCACCATTATTTTATGTTTCAACAGGCTGGTCCAGACCATCACACATTGCATACTCCTGAAGCAAAAGGCAGCATTGCAGAAAGTGTGATTATTCCAGCCTTGGAATATTGACCAACATAACTGACTGTTAGGTTCTTCAGTAACAGTAACAGGCTACAGGTACTGTTAAATATAGTCCAATCATTCATTCTCTTACTAAGACAATGCTGTTAACAATTCTCTAAAGAGCCAGCATGGCCTCCTGCTCATTAACTTACAAAATCCTTTTCTTGAATCACCATCCCCGCCTTGGCTGACTACTCAAGGAAAAAAAAAAAATCTTTAGCCCTAGCCTCTGTTCCTCAAATAGCAGTCCACATTATATGCCAAACTACTCCTTAGAATGCTTTACAAATTATTCTTTTGTGGGACTATATGCAATATGCTTCCACTCGATATAAAGGCCAGGATCTACCTGACAACACCGAAAGCTCAAAAGGCCGACAACAAGATCACTGACACCACAACAACGAAAGTACAAAAACACGACAGTGCACATGCCCGACAAATCACAATCCTGACAGTTAACAAAACAAAACAAATTCCCTGTTCCGAAAAACACACACCTAACACAAGCACACCAAAAAACCTGATAAACCTACACTTAACCTTACATACACAACTATCTATGCACTAACCTTAACCCAAACCCTAACCTTAAGGTCTGTCACTATCGCACACTTACCTTACCCACACCCTAACCCTAAAGTCCGTCACTATCGCACACTAACCCTAAAGTCCGTCACTATCGCACACTTACCTTACCCGCACCCTAACCCTAAAGTCCATCACTATTGCACACTTACAAAGTCGAGCTCATTTTGCACGTCGGTGTTTTCAGCATCGAGATTTCCACTTGTTGGGTATTTCCGCTGTCGGTCTTCCGGTGTCAGTCATCTTGTTGTTGGTGATTTCGCTTGTCGGCCTTAACAGGTAGACCCAAAGGCCACACTAACATTTCATGAATTTACAACCAATTTGGTTAACCACCATCTTTTGAGAACCATGTACAGATGAGTGAACAAATTAATTATTAATCCCTAGCCTAGTTAATCAAGGAGAAAAAGCCTTCATCCTTGTGAACTCAACAACATTGTAATTATCTCTGTGTATTTTGTTTTGTCTGTTTTACTATAGTAAGTTGTCATCTCCAACAATACAGCATGTATACAATTGTTTTGCTGAATTATACACCATCATTTTAACGTTTATAAGGTTAACGGTATTCTCTTTACATCATGTATTATTTTTTGTTTGCTTTTTCTTTCATACTTTACATATGCAACACTGTATCTGAAAAAGGGCTACTGGATTCAATCTACCTACTCAAAGAAATACATAAACATATAAGAATTTGTACTAATTCTCCTGATATCAGTAGCAGAAAAAAAAAACACTGGAGTAAAGTCAAGGCCCTATGAAAGATGGAAGAAAGTCTTGGCAAGATCAAGACTTACTGTTGACCAGTATATTAAAATCATCCAGGATAACCCACCTTGGGTGGAATGGCGAGCAACTGATGAGGAAATCTGCAAACTAATGTGAAAATGTTCACAAGTACTTGGGTAGATATGCCAACCTGAAACATTTCAACCCTTGCTTTAATATACTTTGCCTTTATTTACATTCTATTGACCAGGTTAGTCCCACTAGGCCTGTGGCTTCTTTTCAGGGGAGATTTAAGATCACTGGGGAACTTCTAATGCTCATTTCAATAACTGCCATGCGATCTTTTACATCCATCCAAGCTACCAATAACTCGGGTAAATGAAACCTCAGTTTAATGACTCATCATAAGGATGACACAAACAAGTACCTTCCCAGTAATATGCAATCAAACCCACAGGATATTGCAGAACAGAATAACCTGTCAGGAAAAATAAATAATGTCCAAAGCTATTATCAAGCCATGTTCTATAAGAAATTACCAATTTTTCCAATCACATCACGTCTGAAACAATGCCTATCATGTTGCTTTTACGTGATATTAAATAGCAGACCCTGAAAATGAGTCAAAGAAACAGCAGGTTCTAACTGCTAATGGTAATATAAGGGCTCCCTAAGTGATACACTAAGGACAGAAAAAAACCCTCCCATCAAGATATCAGCTCTGAGAGGTGAGTGGTCACATCAGTTAAAACTAGACAAGTCTGACCTGGGAAACAAAAGCCATAACCCCTACCTCTGAAGATGATGACGCTATTTAAACTCAATCATTGATATAATAAAGCAGGAGGAGGCGAGGAAAGAACATCTGGCTATTTGCAGAGTGATAAGGAGTTCTGTAGCTAAAAATAATGGAGGGTAAACATAATCAGCAACATAAGCTGCGACGTGTTACGTTATTTTGTAAGCTGCTTGTGCATCTTATCTTTAGGTATCCACTTTGGAATATTTTGAAGATTTTAGTTTCCTATTAGATGAGGAAGTACATCATCTGTACATAGGAATTATATATTAAAACCTAAAGTCCAGTTAATGTCCAATTTTTAATGTGTCCATACAGTTTTACATATGTACCTTCCTGGAGTTACATTCTAATGGTTTCTATTTAAGACAAATTAGCAGGATTCTGCTGTTATCACAGACCAAATTAACAATTAATTCAAATCCTAAACCAGTGAATCAGGAAAGATATCAAAATAGGGCATCTTAATTAACAGCAAGTGTAATGAGTACAAATTGCTAAAATAATATTCCAGGGTTTAAAAAACTGACAGTCAAACCAGAAATCAGAACACTGCAGAAGCAGAGCTGCAGGTTAAATTCTGATGAAATGCAAGTCAGCAAGGAACTAAGGTAGCCATAAACTATGTGAGCACCGAGATCAGATACCACCAGGAAAGCTTTAGATCGATTCAAGGGATTATTAGCTTGGGGAGCAACAAAGCAACACGTAGATAAGTACTTGATCGTTGTAAACAATCAGCCCCCCAGGAAAATTATATACCAACAATCAGTCCCCCAAAGAAAATTATATATAAACAATCAGCCCTCCAGGAAAATTATATTACAAATTGGCTCTTCTGAGCATCTCAGTCCACTGACAGAGTACTGCAATCCTCATTCCACTGCAGAAAGCTGTTATTTAAATGTCAGGATCAAAACCGGGTAAGGTCTTCACAACAGCAAGTCATGCCCATGGGATTAAATAAATAACTAAAACCAGGCACTTAACACATTCTACATCCAAATGCCACAGTGGTAAGAGAAGAGTCCTCAGTATTCAGGGATGAGTCAGTTGTCAGACCCAACGACTAAGGGAAACAAGCTCAGTCATATTTCTCTATATCTGACTCCCCTCCACATGAACGGAAAAACAATCTTTGGGATGGTAAGAACTCACTTTAGCACTCAGACCAAAATCAGTAAAATAAGCAAGTGTGGAAATAGGTCCCCAGAAGTGTAATTATTAGTGGTACAAAAACTATCAACAATTATGACACAATAAAAATGTCCTACAACTAATATATGGTACTGTTCTTATCATTTACTTTGTCATGTAAACACAGCCACTGGTGTAAAGTGTACACATTTATTTGTTAACTCTACATATTTAGTCCTATATAATCCTAGGATTATGTTTAACAAGGTATTATTGTGTTTGCAGTATGCTGTATATGACATTTCAGTTGTTTCAACATACTCCATAGAGATGACCAAGTAGTCAGGGACTTAGGGACACACATAGATAGTAATCTAGCTTTTGATCATCACATGTTTATAGTGGTGAGGAAATAATTCTATGTTGCACAATTTATAAACAAAGGTATGGCATCTAAATCCAAGGAAGTCATTGTTCCACTGTATTCAGCATTCATCAGACCTAACATTGAGTACAATGCCCCCTTTGGTATGTACCTAACCAGGCATATCAAACAATTAGAATGTCCACAGAGATTCCTCACTAAAATAATACAGGGCATAAGTAAAATGCCCTATGCAGACTGCCTCAAGGCCCTTTCCCTGTATTTTGTCTCCTACAGGCTTTTGAGGGAAGATTTATGCCTGGAATACAGGGCATTTGTCAGACCCCACTCATGCATATCCACAAACAAACAATACCAGAATTACCCATTCTAAATTTATTTATTTAACATTTGTTTACAGGGAAAGTCTGATTTTGGAACGAAGTAAATTTTCAGTGGAGGCCCGGGGAGAAATGCTCCAGATGCATGTCTTTGTAACGTGGGAGGAAACCAGAATACCCAGAGAAAGACGACACAAATGCAGGAAGGACATGCTGACTCCACTCAGAAGGCACTCCAGCCGAAAATCAAACCAGAAAACTTCTTGCTGTGAGGCAACAACGCTACCACTGCACCACTGCATCCATCCAGTGGTATAAATAGGACCTGCTGGAGAGATAAGTATGTATCCCAGAGACTACCCCATCTGTGGAACAGGTTCCCCATCCATGTGAAGCAGAGTTCCTCCCTAACCAATTCATCCCTGGTTTGGCACCTGTGTCTCTAATGGACACAGGTAACCTGTAAATGGTTCATCTCCCAGGTCCATGCTTACACTTATCAAGGATATCAGAACTTGTCAGAGATCTGGATGCATGGTTAGGCTTAAAAAGGCCCTTGTGGTTGTTAGCCTAGTAAATACATATGAACCTAAACAAATCATGTATGGTGGTAATTGTTTTCACTGTAGATCTTTTCTGTCTGTGCTACCGATGAAAAGGAGACTTTGAATTAGATCAATTGGCCTATCCTGAATTTTTAAAAAAAATAAATAAATACACTCATAAATGTGCTAAACAGTGACCTGGTACTTACATGTGCACATCAAGATGAACTCAACATTCTGATAACAGTTCCAAAGGAGGTGTCCTTGGGAATGGAGTTAATGGAAGAGGAGAATGCAATGCATGTCTATGTTCAGTACCCATAAATCTAATGGCATGTGGGATGACTGTTTTGCTTTGACACTTGCAGCCAACTTAGTAACAGGTTGCTACAAGGCTAACGACCATTAGGGCCCTTATAAGCCTAGCAGAGCACCCCTAACCTTTTGAGTCCTGAGCATCAGGGGATGTCTATTCGGAGGTGGGGGTGTTAGCAGGGAGTTAACTAAGGATTTGTGTGTGTGTGGGGGTGTTAGTTAGGATAATACTTTTCTTACAGACGGCCTCCATCCATAAGGGGCAAGGAGGGCATACCGAAGATAAATTTACAATTTCCCACCCAATTGTGAAGGTTTCGTTTGAATTCAGGCAGGGATTAACTCTGTTTTACATGGATGAGGAGAGCATTCCATAGTGTAGGAATCCTTTTGGACACAAATCTGTCTTGCCAGCACATTCTGTTTATGTCACAAGTGAAATTTAAATCCTTAGATCTAGTGTTTCTGGTGTTGTTTGTTTTGTGCATGTGCAAACGATCCATCAGGGCTGTATCTGAGGAAATAAATAAAAAACACAATGCAGTAGTAGTAGAAAAGAAGTTTTTTAGCACCAAACAAACATCTCATATCTCGGCCTTTCGCCTTCAAGATTTTTGTTTGCTGCTAAAAAAACGTCTTTTCTACTACTACTGCGTTGTGATATTTTTATTTATTTACTAAGCCTTGGCTTTGTGCTTTGGCCACGTTTTGTTTTTTTCACTGTATCTGAGGAAACCCTGTAAGCCAGGCAAAGATCTCCTCTCAGCAGCCTGTAGGAGACTGTATACAGAGACATAGCCTTTAGGTGATCAGTCTAAGGCAGGGTATTCATGCCTTCAATGCTCCTGTGAGAAACCTTTGTGGGTATTCCAACCCTTGCAATTGTCTGGTTAGATACATGCCAAAGGGGGCATTACATTCAATAATAGGTCTGATAAGGGCCAGGCAGAGTGGTACCATAACTTCTTTGGACCTGGATGCTATACCCTGACCTATAAGTTGAGCAACATAGAATGATTTTCTTACTGTCTTAGTTGCATGATGGTCAAAGGTCAGACTGCTGTCTATATGTGTTCCCAGATCCCTTACTACTGGGTCTACACTTAGGGGTGTTTTATCGATGGAGCTACTGACTTCTGCTGACAGTTTTCCAAAGGACATTGTAATGTATTTATTGCCATTGCCTTTTAGGCCATGACTTTTTCATCAGTCATTTGTGTTAGACCATCTTGTAGGATGCCTTTGTCATTGGGGGGTCTATAAGAGCTCCCAATTTGCAGTAATCTTCTTGAACTTGACTTTCCTGAAATAGATGCCAAACAGGAGCAGGCCCAGCACAGAGCCCTGGGGTACTCCTCTGGTGATTGGTCTCTTGGTGGAGGTGGTCTCTCAGATCCTGAATTCTTGGGTCTTGTCTGTGAGCCAGCTGGCAATACAGTCAGTTGTGTAGGGATTTATGCCTAGCTCAGAAAGCTTGTTAACAATGTTTGATTGCAGTATTGCATTGAATGCCTTGGATATGTCACAATATGCAGTATGCAATGTTTTACCCTTATCCATTGCCTTGTGACCCTCTCAAAGAGGTCTACCAGGTTAAGTAGGCATGATCTTCCCTTAATAATGTTAAATCAGGATGGCTTCAGTGTCTGTAGGTTGACAATATCTTTGTTTAACATTTTCATGATAATGCATTCCATTTATTTGCATATCAGGCTTGCTAGACTAATGGGTTTGTAGTTCCCTGGGTCAGTTTGATGGGTGAAGTCATCTTTTCACTTGGAATGTAGCATGTTTCAAAGCTGTAGATGAAGACTGTCTCAGGTGGTGCTGATAGATCATGACTTAGACTGTTCAAGAGGCAAATGGGGATGTTGATGGGACCCTGGGAGGTGCTGTTCCTGGCTTTAGTGAGTGCTGCCAGCAGCTGGTCCCTGCTGATAGGTGGCAGTGGTATGTTGGAAGGGATTTCACCTGCTGGAGATGCGGGGGAGTGAGGGGTGAAGTCTGAGCTGAAGTTATCATCCAGTAAATTTGCTATGTCACCCTGATCAGTGAAGGTGGTACCATTTACCACAAGTTCAGCACATTGTTGTGCTGTGTTACCTATAAGGTCCTCGTCCTAGCTGAAGAAAGCTATCTTGACTTCATAGTTGGCTTTGTTAGACTTAATTAGACCTTTTAGTTTCTTGTTTAGCTGTACAAGAGAGCACTTGTCTCATTACATCCAAGTGACACCTCCAGGTGCATCTGCAGTTAACTCCTACTGACATCCGTAGGTGTCAAATATTGCTTGTTCATATATGCATCAATACTTCTAAAACCATGCTATATACAAGGTTTTAAAAAAATTCATCTTAAAGCTTACACAATGGCAAGCTGAAATGCATAAATATTCTACCTCTGTCTAGTGCAGGTAAATAGATATTAACTGTTGTTTTTATGATATTAATTTACATAGATATAATGTTCACATTTTTCTAAATATCTCAAAAACCAGGTAACACAGACAGAACCCCTTAGTCTCATATGAATGCTCTCAGCTAGATGAATAAAATGCTGCGGCAGTAAGTGTGTAACTTGAGTGGTTGCTGAGATATTGTAAGTTGTTTACAAAATATTACAAATGTAATAGTTACTGTGTTTACTGTGACTTATAAAATTTGGTTTAAGATCTAGAACCTAAAGCATACTACCATTATAAAAACAGTTTCTGCTGAAGAGTTTGCCATTTATACTTCTTTCATAACCCCTATGGTTCCAAAGATATGAACATTTGTTTGAAATGAGAGGACATAACTTGATTCTGCCAAAAAACTTAGGCTCTGCCCATTGGAAGGTACAGTGCAAACCTCCTGAGCTTCATTGGAGTGAATGAGTTTTAAGAGAATTGCTCTTCTTGATTTTGGCCATGAATTTTCTTCTTGCTGCGGTAGCGTTGTCGCCTCACAGTAAGATGCTGTCCGGTTCGATTCTCAGCTAGAGCGTCTTCTGCATGGAGACATGCGTGAATGGGCGTACCTTCGTTGAAGGTTGTGCGTCAGGGCTGGCACGTAAAAATCAACTACCAATCATTAGTGGACTGGAGTTCCACTGTGGCGACCCCTAACCGGGAAAAGCCGAAAGACACAACATTATATACCTGTTTGGGTGAGGATTCCATCAGTGGTGTTTGTTTTTAGAGTTTGTTTTCGGTTTACATCTGGTAGGTATGGCAGACTCTATGCATCCATTCCATTTTGTATAGGGACTCAGTGAATAATTCTGTATAGGTAACTCTGGTCTTGGGGTTAGGGGAAGCCTTGAATTTTGACAAACTGTCACTTAATTGGATATAATTTGCCTTAGAATGGTTTCTGACTGTTACTGGTTTAGCTGGGTTTTCCATGTTGATTTTTACTTCAGAGAGAGTATTGTGATCTAACTTCACTAGTGAGGATGTGACATTACTGGGTGGGGTGGGGGTGGAGTCAATGCTCTGCCATTTTGGTAAGTAGCAGATCCAGAATGTTTGATCATCTGGTTGGAATGTACACTATCTGTTCCAGGTGTTTGTACTAATAAAGCCAATGAAGTCAGGAAGCACTGTGCTTGTGAGTTTGATGTAGTGTAAGCTTTCCCATCTATAGAAGGATAGTTAAAGTCACCCATGAATAGGGTGTTTGGTGGGATGGTGAGCACCTCTAGCAGGTTTAGGTAAGAGATGTGAGACCCTAGGGGCATAGATGGTGACCTGTAGCTAGTCATAATATGATGGAGGACCTTATCGATGATGGGTTGCATATGAATGAACTCCATGGTATCCTCCTGTTTTACCAACTTGGAGGTATGTTTGCTGCTAACACAGATTGAGACACCTCCACCTTTGTCCCCAGTCTGTTGTGTAGTTGGTTGAAATGTGTGGAATGCACTATAGCCTTCCACTGCAGGAGTATTTTCTATGGTTTTAAACCAAGTCTTGGTCATGCCACAGATGTCTATATTCTCCAGAGTGAGGAGTCCTTGAAGGGTAGAGAGTTTTTTTCTTTAGGCTCCTAGCATTGAGCAGCAACACCTTGAGGTTGCTTGAAGAATTTTCATTGTGTTGGTAGTTTTGTGTTTTTGTCATTGCCTAAAAAGGCTCTAAGGGGGTGGATAAAGTTTTAACCAATATCTGAAAGCCTAGGGAAGACTGGTACAGCCCATCCTTGGCAAAGCAATGTGGTCTGTTGACCATGTCCTCTCATGCTGACAGATAATGGATCATCCTGGAATGACACCAGAAACTAATCCAATTATTAAAATCAGTAATTTTATGTTCATACTGTAGCATCATCAGTGGTGAGGGCAGAATGCTGCTCAATCGAAGGCTCGTACCTATCAGTGACACACATTCTCAGAGACCCATCGTAGTCCATTCAGGTATGTCTCAGGTCATTTACACCCACATAGACTATGATGGAATCATATTGGTAACTGTATTTTAGATCTGGCTTCAGATAACTTCTTCTTGTCTAACCTGGTGAGTGGGGCATCTGGATGTCACACAATGGAGTCCCCAATGACAAGAGCATTGGGTAAAGTGTATGCTTGTCTTATGGATTTTTCTGTTGGTGGACCACAGAGTTTAGACTTATGTGAGATGTTTGGTGTTGCTTTTGGTGTGTGCTTTAGTGATTGCTGAGGAGCAGAGTTGCCATTAGGTGGCTTTGAAGGTCTTTGAGATTTGGGAAGGTTTCTTTTAAGTACCTCAGCATAAGACAATCTGTATATGTGGTGAATGGTGTGTGTGTGTGTGAGGGATATAGTATGGGTAGTCCTCACAATTTCATTTGTATGTGAGATTTTAGCCTCCAAGGAAGTTGCGTATTTACATGTCTTGCATACTGTATTCTTTTCTTGCGTACTGTATTATTTTCTTTAAAGATTAACTGGTTGTCTGATAACATGAGACAATTGCTAGGATGCCTTAGGATTGCCTTAGAATACCCAAATCTACCAAGCTGGCCACACAGACATTTGGAAATTGCATATCCATGTTGTCTGGTCTTGTAATAGAAAGGGCTGTTTAAGATTAAGGATTCAGTTTTAATAGGGGTCTCCTTCAGTACTTACTGGGGTTAAGGGTAAAATGTTATACAGTGCTAGGATATGGTAGTGCTAGTTGATACACAAACTAGTTTCTGGAGTTAAGGGCAAGGTGTGATACAGTGCTAGGGTATGGTAGTGCTATTCCATGTGCAAACTAGCTGATCAAGTTTAATTCTGCACAAAACCACTATCAGACCTACTCCCAACTTTATAGGAAAATGTTACTGTCTAGTTGTTTGCTACTGTACAGTGCACTGCTAATCACTGCTGCTTGATTGTCAGCTCTGTGTAAACTTGCCTGATTTATAGCAGTGGAAAAAAAGCTTGAAAATTGACTTATATGCTTTCTAGCCAATAAACAACCACCCTCTGAGCTCTCTGGAGTGCTTCCCAACTCAGAGAGACCAGGTAAACACCTTCTGCCACAAGATGGATGATCCTGCAATTTCTTAATGTAAAAGCACAGCCAAAGCAGATCTCAAAAGCAGATTACACAGCAACCAAACAAATACCAAAAATTAAGTCCCTTGCTCATTCACCCTTCCACAATGTGATTTAGAGACAAACACAACTAGAAAAGCCGACAAACAAAGAACTTATTATTTTATGCCACAGAATTAAACAAATGCTTTAAAATGCTCAAAAACAGTATAGATCACTTTACAAAGCAAGTACGAGTGCAGTAAATCAAGAAAATAGTCTTTTCTTAGTTTAGATGGCTCTGGACGCAGTAAAACATTACATAAGTGTTGCAGAGTTTTCTGTAAGTGAACACAGGTCCTTGGTATGGTTACTTATTCACCAGATCCACCACATCTGATTTATTATTTATACTGCTGGTTTCTACAACTAGAACGTGAAACCTTCCCACCTCAAGACAAAACACGATGCTGCAGCAGAACTGTAAAACTCCTTGCAGCGGCAAAATATAGACATGTTCTGCAGTTCAAATGTCCAGGTGATAAAATGCTATTGAAGACTGCATATCTGCAAGAAATGAGAGGCTTAGGCTTGAAAAACTGCAGCAATGCTGCCAAGGATGCCATTTTCCTAAATTTTTTTCATGTTTTCAGCACCCCCTTTAACATGAGTATACAACATGGACACATCATTATGCATTTAATGCCACAAATTCTTTGAAACCCCTCAATTTGTTCAAACAAATATAAGATACAAAACAGGAACAATGTGAAAAAATGACAAATTTATCATAGGAATACAAGGACATAGGAACAGTACTAGGCAAGGGTACTTTGACCTATAGTGGTAACTTATTCCATAGTCTGGAAATACATTGAGTTTGGAATCTATCTCTACACTGAGTCTCTGTTTATTTGTTGGTGTAGACACAGGCGTTTGTAGAGCCACTTCTTTTGCAAAAAAAAAGGTCAAATAGGATTGTGTATTTTGTGGCTTGAAAAGCAAGACACGGGTCACTCAGGGGTAGCTTGTAGGCTTTGAAATATAAGGAAAATTGTGATAATCTAGCAGGATGGTCGAAGGATTTAAGGCCTTTAATTTTCTTGGTAAGGTATCTCTGGAATTTTTTAGTTGAGTTCTTCTTTCGGCTGCTCCTGTTAGGGGTCGCCACAGCAGATCAACTGTTTCCATTTCTTCCTGTCCCCTGCATCTTGCTCTGTCACACCAACCACCTGCATGTCCTCGCTCACCATATGCATAAACCTTATCTTAGGCCTTCCTCTTTTCCTGTTACCTGGCAGCTTCATCCTTAGCATCTTTTTCCCAATATAATCTGCATCCCTCCTCAGCACATGTCCAAACCAATGTAATATTGCCTCTATGGCTTTGTCTCCAAATCTTCCAACTTGGGCTGACCCTCTAATATACTTATTCCTAATCCTGTCCATCCTCATCACACCCAGTGCAAATCTTAACATCTTCAACTCTGCCACGTCAAGCTCTGACTCCTGTCTTTTTGTCAGTGCCACTGTCTCCAACCCATATAACATAGCTGGTCTCACTACCCTCTTGTAGACCTTCCCTTTCACTCTTACTGGTACTCGTCTGTTACAAATCACTCCTGACACTCTTCTCCACCCACTCCATCCTGCCTGTACTCTCTTCTTCACCTCTCTTCCACACTCACCATTACTCTGAAATGTTGATCCCAAGTATTTAAACTCATCCGCCTTCACCACCTCTACTCCCTGCATCCTCACCATTCCTCTATCCTCCCTCTCATTCACACACATATATTCTGTCTTAGTCCTGCTGACCTTCATTCCTCTTCTCTCTAGAGCATATCTCCACCTCTCCAGGGTCTCCTCCACCTGTTCCCTACTCTCACTACAGATCACAATGTCATCTGCAAACATCATAGTCCACGGGGACTCCTGTCTGATCTTGTCTGTCAACCTGTCCATCACCATTGCAAATAAGAAAAGGCTCAGAGCTGATCCTTGATGTAATCCCACCTCTGCCTTAAACGCATCCGTCACTCCCACCGCAGACCTCACCACTGTCACACTACCCTTTGTACATACCCTGTACCACTCTTACATACTTCTCTGACACTCTCAACTTCCTCATACAATACCACAACTCCTGTCTAGGCACCTTGTCATATGCTTTCTCTAAATCCACAAAGACACAATGCAACTCCTTCTGACCTTCTCTGTACTTCTCCGCCAACACTCTCAGAGCAAACATCACATCTGTAGTGCTCTTTCCTGGCATGAAACCATACTGCTGATCACTAATCATCACCTCCCTTCTTAACCTAGCTACCACTACTCTTTCCCATAACTTCATGCTGTGACTGATCAATTTAATCCCTCTGTAGTTACTATAGCTCTGCACATCACCCTTATTCTTAAAAATCGGTACCAAAACACTTTTTCTCCATTCCTCAGGCATCCTTTCACTTTCCAAGATTTCATTAAACAATCTAGTTAAAAACTCCACTGCCATTTCACCTAAACACCGCCATACTTCCACAGGTATGTCATCTGGACCAACAGCCTTTCTGTTCTTCATCCTCTTCATAGCTATCCTTACTTCCTCCTTGCTAATCCATTGCACTTCATGATTCACTATCCGCACATCATCCAACCTTCCCTGCCTCTCATTCTCTTCATTCATCAGCCCCTCAAAGTACTCTTTCCATCTACTCAACACACTCTCCTCACTTGTGAGTACTTTTCCCTCTTTATCCTTTATCACCCTTACCTGCTGCACATCTTTACTAGCTCGGTCCCTCTGTCTAGCCAATATGTACAGGTCCTTTTCTCCCTCCTTAGTGTCCAACCTTTTATACAACTTTTCATACGCCTTATCCTTAGCCTTCGCCACCTCTCTCTTTGCCATGCACCTCATCTTCTTATACTCTTGTCTACTTTCTTCATCTCTCTGACAACCCCACTTCTTCTTCACCAACCTCTTTCTCTGTATACTCTCCTGTACTTCTTTATTCCACCACCAGGTCTCCTTGTCCTCCTTCCTCTTTCCAGATGTCACAGCAAGCACCTTTCTAGCCATAGCTCTGCTGTAGTTACCCAGCTATTTGGTAACTCTTCACTGCCACCCAATGCCTGTCTTAACTCTTCCCTGAACATCACCTCACAATTACCCTTTTTCAATTTCCACCATTTTTTCCTTGGTGCTGCCCTCACACTCATCCTCCTCTTCTTGATCACCAATGTCATCCTACAAACCACCATCCTATGCTGCCTAACTACACTTTCCCCTGCCACCACTTTACAGTCTCCAATCTCCTTCAGACTGGGCCTTCCACATAAGATATAATCCACCTGTGTGCATCTTCCTCCACTCTTGTATGTCACCCTATGCTCATCCCTCTTGTTAAAATATGTATTCATCACAGCCATGTCCATCCTTTTCACAAAATCCACTACCATCTGACCTTCTGCATTCCATTGCTTAACACCATACCTACCCACCACTTCCTCATTCCCTCTGTTTCCTTCACCAACATGCCCATTGAAATCTGCTCCAATCACCAGTCTCTCACCCTTGGGTACAGTCATCACCGCTTCATCCAACTCACTCCAAAATTTTTCTTTCTCATCCATCGCACATCCAGCTTGTGCAGCATATGCAGTAGCAACATTCATCATTACACCATCAATTTCCAGCTTCATAAACATCACTCTATCTGACACTCTTTTCACCTCCAAAACACTCTTAGCATTCTGTTTCTTCAGGATAATGCCTACGCCATTTCTCCTCCCATCCACACCATGATAAAACAATTTGAAACCGCCTCTGATACACCTAGCCTTGCTTCCCTTCCATCTGGTCTCTTGCACACACAATATACCAACCTTCCTTCGGTCCATCACATCAGCTAGCTCTCACCCTATACCAGTCATACTGCCAACATTCAAAGTTCCGACCTTCACTATCACAGTCCTAGCCTTTACCTGCTTTCGGGCATGCCTTCCCCCTCTTCCCTTTCTTCGGCCAACAGTAGCCCAATTTCTGCCTGCACCCTGTTGGCCAACAGTACTGGTGGCAGTCGTTAACCCGGGCCTCGACCGATCCAGTATGTATATCTGTACTGTTGTCTGCATGTATGATTTGGCAAAATTTTACACCGGATGCCCTTCCTGATGCAACCTTCCCCATTTATCCGGGCTTGGGACCGGCACAAAGAAATGCACTGGCTTGTGCATCCCCAGTGGCTGGAGTAATGTGCTTCAATTTATATATACCAATGGGAACATTGCAGTCAATGTTGGGTCCGATAAGGGAACAGTACAGGAGCAGGATGACTTTCTTGGATCTTGATGTTACTCACTTGGAAACCAGAGGGCCAGAAAGAAGGATTTCCTGACTCTGGTGGAAACACGATGATCAAATGAGAGGTAAGTGCCCATCAGATCTCTTATGACTCAGTCTGCCTGAAGAGGAGTATCATTTATAAGATACAAGGTGGGAACAGCTTTTTGGGGGAATGCTACTACACTGCACCTTTACGCTTTTAACTTGAGACCATTTCCAGTACACTAAATTTGTGTATATTCTACAATTATATGAGGGGATAACAGTGCCCAGCTTGAAGTCATCAGCACACTTGTTCAACCACACTTCAGGGATATTGGACCAGATGTCTGCAAAGTAAATGCCAAACAGCAGGGGGCCCAGCACTGATCCCTCTGATACCCCAATAATTATAAGTTTGCATTCAGAGAGGGTACCAGCATCTTTTACAACCCAGAATTTGTAGGATAGCTAGTTTGTATGCCAATGGATAACACAGGGGTTTACATTAAGTTGGTCTAATTTTTAACAACACCTGCATGGGAAACTGTATCAAAATCCTTGGGCAGATCAAGACAAGCAGTATGCACTGAATGACTAGTGTCTACAACCCCTGTAACATTTTCAAAGAAACTTACAAGGTTTAGGAGAAAATACCTGCCCTTCACAAAACCAAAACATCTGGGGTCTACCAAATGCATAGCAGCAGAAGAAGTAATGAGTGTTGTGCTCAGTGTACAGTGCATACTTATATAACTACAACAGGTAGAAGTGTGCTACAGCATGGAGGAAACCTTGCAGGCTACTGTAGTCACATTTATGCTCCAGTATGCTTTTTAGGTAATGTTCCCTAGACACTGTGAAGTGGGTAGTGGTCCAAATACTCCAATTATAAAGGCACTGCCAATTATGCACTGCATTATTACTGCCACTGACATGCTCTCTGGCTAGCCTGCTGCTGATGCCTGCCATATTGCCTGCTGTCTCATGTTCCCTTGGGGACCATGGACATTGTTTTCCCTCTGTGCATTTGGTTATTAAAGCTGTGGGCATGGCAGTGTATGCTTCTCTTTGCCCACAGGGAATTTGCAAACAGCCATATTTCTCTGCAGCTGTATGTCACTTCAGCCTATATGTCCCCAGTCGAATGTACCACAGGGAAATGTCTCACTGCCTAGGCACCTGAACCCAGTACAAGTGTGACATCAGTACTG
Source organism: Protopterus annectens (assembly GCF_019279795.1). Taxonomy (NCBI): domain Eukaryota; kingdom Metazoa; phylum Chordata; order Ceratodontiformes; family Protopteridae; genus Protopterus; species Protopterus annectens. Next base: position 1,598,460,556 of record NC_056729.1, read on the forward strand.
AGTGTTCATTCATCCAGGTGGGCATGAGAACTTTCCTCTGTGCATCTAATGTTTCATTGCTGACTTATTCTGGGTACGTTCTACTGCCTGTACAGGAATAAAGAGTACAATTTAATGTCTCGATTCATATTGGGAAGGTTTGCATGTGAACTGATGGACATCACTCAGTAAAATGACAGTATGCAAATGCAGGGAGCAGTAAGTACATTGTAGGACACTGTGCAGGCAAAAAAGTACAGTTGTGTACACTTACCATAAATGTAGATGTTCGAGTGTATTCACTGTTGCAGTCATTACATTTGGGTAATCTACTGGTAGGTTGCCCTCAGTCGGCCTGAATTCCAAAGTCTTGGGTCCTGCGTCGGTTGCTGCCTTCTCTTCCATGACGTCATGTCGTCAGGGGTATAAAACATGCAGCCGATGCCATTTTCTTTAGTTTTTCTTGCCCCCCGATGTCAGGTGCCCCCAAAAAGGTAGCAATATTATATATATATATATATATATATATATACACACACACACACACACACACACACACACACACACACACACACACACACACATGCATCAACATAAACTTTACCTTCATCTACAAGCAAATACACCACATCGGTTGTAGAAGATAGAGAAGGAAAGATAAACTCCAGAATGACGGGGGGATGGTGGGAGGGTAACCTGGACTGCAACAGTGAATACACTTGAACATCTACAATTATGGTAAGTATACACAACTGTACTATGTTCCTCGTGTTTCACTGTTGCAGTCATTAAATTTGGGTAGAATCCCAAAGCTATGGTTGGGAGGCTGGAGCTAAACAGCATTAGGTGTGGCTATAAGGCCCTGCAGCACTGCAGTGGCAAAGCCTGCCCTGGACTTAGAGTAGAGAGGCAAATGGTAATGCTTTGTGAAGGTGTGAACAGAACTCCAAGTAGCAGCCTCTAGAATGTCTTTGGTTGGTACTCCTCTGAGAAAGGCTGCTGAAGTAGCTGCAGCTCTGGTGGAATGAGACTTAATGCCCTTGGGCACAGGTTTACCATGGTGTAAGTAGCAGAAATGGATGCAGTGGCTTATCCACTTTGAAATTGTCTGCTTTGAGATAGCCTTTCCCTCTGATCCTGCAGCAAATGACACTAGTAATTGCTCAGTTTTTCTTAGAGCTTTTGTCCTGCTCAAGTGGAATCTTAGCTGTCTGTGTACATCCAAGGAATGCAGAATTCTCTCCCCTTTTGTTCTGCGGATTTGGATAAAAAGTTGGCAGATGAATTGTTTGGTTAAGAGCCACACTGGAAACCACCTTAGGCATAAAAGTAGAATTTGTCCTCAGAGACACCCTGTCTGGGTAAAATATGATAAAAGGCTCTACAGCCATGAGGGCCTGTAGCTCTGAAACTCTTCTTGCTGAAGTAATTGCTAGTAGCAGAGCTGTCTTCCATGATAAGAACTTTATATCAGCGGTAGCGGCTGGTTCAAGTGGAGGCAGGGTGAGCTTTTCAACACATAATTGAGGTCCCATGCAGGTAATGGTGATCTTCTAGGAGGCCTTAGGTTTTTGGCTCCTATAAGATACTGCTTTAGTAAAGGATGAGAAAAGATTGGTGGCTCTGTATTGTAATGAGCCGAAATGGCAGAGGCATGGATTTTGATGGATGAGAAAGATAGGCTTTTGTCAAGCATCTCAGTTAAGTATTGCAATATCTGAGGAATATGTGGTTCTGCTGTATCAGTTCCTTGTGCTTGATTCCAAGCACAGAATCTCTTCCATTTGTCAGCATAAGATTTTCTAGTACTAGGCCTTCTGGCTTCCAAAATGACATCCATCACAGCTTTACTGAGAGGTGTTGTTTGTATGATTACATGATTAGCCATGCTGCCATGTTTAGAGTCTGTAGTTGATTGTGCAGGATCTGATTGTTTCGCTGGGACAGTAGTTGTGGTCTTTGAGGCAAGGTCCAAGCTGGGTATTGAGACAAGTTACTTAGGATTGGGTACCAGTATTGGCGGGGCCAGTCCGGGGTAATTAATATCATCTTTGGCTTCTCTTGTCTGATTTTTAGGAGGACCTTGGATGGAAGAGGCAGAGGAGGGAAGGCGTAAACTGACAGGTTTTTCCAGCTGAAGGATAGGGCATCCACTTTCCATGCTTGTCTGTGATAAGTCCTTGTGCAGAATCTTTTCAATTGATAATTTTGAGGAGAGGCAAACAGATCTATGTCTGGGCTCCCCCATTTCTGTTATCATGCTGAATACTTGTGGATTTAGTTTCCACTCGTGAGGATCCATAAGGTTTCTGCTTAAATCGTCTGCCAGAGTGTTCTGTTTTCCTGGCAGGAATTGAGCTTGAAGATTTATTTGGTAGGTCAAAGCTGTGTCCCACAGTGCCATGGCTAGTCTGCAAAGGGGGTATGAGTGTGTGCCCCCTTGCTTGTTTATATACCACATGACTGTGGTGTTGTTCGTCTTTATCAGTAGTTGTCCTGGATGAAGTAAGTCCTTGAAAGCTGTTAGGGCATTTTGAACTGATAGCATCTCTTTCTGGTTGATATGTAGATGCATTTGATTTGGTGCCCATATGCCCTGAATGCATCTTCCTGCCATGTGGGCCCCCAGGCATAATCTGATGCGTCTGTTGTTAAGGTTTGGCTGGCAGGGGGTAGAGTGAAGGGCCATCCCATGTTTTGGTGACAGGCCTTTGCCCACCATAGAAACTCCTGTTGCAGTCAGGGGATGAGAGGAATCAATGTTTCCAGACTGTGTGAATGTTGACTCCATAAACTTTTAGGTACCACTGAAGTTTCCTCATATGCAGTCTTGCATATGGAATTAGTAGGATACCTGATGCCATGAAGCACAGAGCCTGCAGAATTTGTCTTGCAGAAGACTGGGTTTTTGTTGCCATCAGTTTGAAGTAAGTAGTCAGTTGCCTTTGTTTGTCTGGCGTAAGGTAAGCCATCTGGGCAGTTGTATGCAAGCTTGCACCCAGGAATGTTATCTTTTGAGAGGGTACCAGTTGTGATTTCTTTTCATTTATTGTGTACCCTAGGCATGCTAGAAGCCTTTTCACAAATGCCAGGTGTTGTAGAAGAGTGTCCTTGTTCTCTGCTTGAATGAGACAGTCGTCCAAGTAAGGATACATTTGAATACTTCTTTGTCTGCAAAATGCAATTACTGGTGACAGGCACTTTGTAAAGACCCTGGGCGCAGTAGATAAGCCAAAGGGCAGTGCAGAGAATTGGTAATGCATTAAGCCAGCCTTGTTGAATCTGAGGTATTTTCTGCACGACTGTCTTACTGGGACATGCAGGTATGCCTCTTTTAAGTCTAAAGTCACCAGCCAAGCATTCTTGCCCAGCATGGGCAGAAGCTGTTGCAAAGTGAGCATTTTGAATTTTGGAATGTCCAGGTATGTGTTCAAAATCGATAAATCCAGTATTAGCCACCAGGCCTTGCCCTTTCTGGGTACCAAGAACAGTCTTGAGTAAAAACATTGTCCTTTTTCCTGTTTTGGTACTGTCTGAATGGCCCCCATATCCATGAGGGATGTAACCTGTTTCTGTGCCTCTGCCCATTGTTTTTTTGACAGGTCTGGCCAACCATTTGTCATTGGCAGAGTGTGGAAATGGAATCTGTATCCCTGTGATACGATGTTCAGTACCCATTTGTCCTGGGTTATTAACTGCCAATTTTGTGCAAAAAGTGCTAATTTTCCCCCTATGGGTGCTGCCAAAAGATAAGTGCTTGGTGTAGGTAGAGGGAAGTCATTGGGATTGCTTTCTGTAGGTTTGCGCTTTATCTCCTCCAGATTTGGAAGTGGATGCGCCCCATTGCTTTGACTTGTATGAGTCTTGAGCCTGGTACCTGGAACCCTTAGGGCGTCTGGATTTGCCCCTTTGAGCTCTGTCTGACACAGGAAAGGACCAATTTTTTGTAGGCCAGTGTCTACTGAATCTAGGTGGCTGCACTTGCAAAAAATCTTTTAACAGTTTGCATAGACTTAGCTTTGTCTTCCATTTTCTTTAAAATCTCTTCTGCCTTAATACCAAACAGAGAATCATGCTGTAAAGGTGCATCTAGCAATTTAGCTTTAATATGATCAGGCGAATTTTGTTCCTTTAACCAGGCATGCCTTCTAATCACAGATCCAGTAATTGTGGCCCTGCAGGAGGCCTCTAAAGAATCAAAACCACATTGCAAAGTATGCTTTCCAACTTGTTCAGCTGCATGCAATAATTCCTGCAATTCCTTATTTTCTGCACATTCTGAAATCAACATCATTTTCTGTTTCAGCAATCCCATAACATGTTGTTGGTACTTAAGCATATGAAATTGACAGTTTAAGGCCCTAATTACCAAGGTTGCAGATGTATAAACCTTTTTTCCCCATCTATCCAGTGCCCTTGAATCTCTGTCGGAGGGGGTAGGGTTTTTTGCTGTTGAGGCCTTAACTCCCTTTGGACCGTGTGAAATAGTTTCAGGATCAGTAGCTGGGTTTCTAAATAAAAATTTATGAGAGTCAGGGACCCTGTAATACCTGTCAGGCTTACTGGAAGCCGGAGGTAAAGAGTCAGGGGTCAGGCATGACTCCGAAAAAACATCATCCACAATGTCTAACACAGGGGGAATGGCTAAAGGCTTGTGCTGAGGGAGAAGGAGGAAATCCCTGAGCCTCTTTTTTTGATTCTGAGAAGTCTTGACTCTCCCAGTGAAAATGCTCCCTCAAAGTATGCAAGGTTTCTCCAAATGAATAATCCTCAGGAGGAGATGCAGATGGAATAGAATCCTCAGCATCAGAATCCTCATATGGAGGTAAAGATAATTCCTGATCAGAAGAGGAATCAGAAGAAATAGAAACATGATCTGAAGATTCATAGTCAGTGTCTTGCCTAGGCCTCTTATCTGGAGGGGGATGGGTACCCCTGATCAAGGGGATAAGGTCTTCAGCCATTTTGATCATCTATTTTTTAGGCATAGAGGCCTGTGCACGTGGCTCAAGCATCGTTTTTTTTAGTTTTAGAAGGTGTCTTTGCCTTTTGTTTTGCAGCTTTCATCGGTTTGATATAAAAATGTTGAGGTCTGAATACACCCTCAGAAGCCGGTGCCTGCTCAGCGGCTCCGGACCCATCCGAGGGAGATACATCCGTCAGTCCAATACCTTGAGTATCTTGCGGCATGCCGGACTCCACATGGGTGTCGGTAGAGGCCTGCGACTCGAAGGTAGCGGGTATCAGGGGCTGCGAAAGCGCCTCACTGAGTACCGGCGAACCAGCAACTGGCTTAGGAGAAGCTTTGTCATCGGTTTTGGATCTCGACTGCCTTTCTCTGTCCTTTTCTTTGTGTTTTTTATGTACTCTGGTAGTCGGATTGCTATCCGACAACATCTCTGGGTAGTTAAATCTGTTTCCAAAATACTTAGATGCAAAATTATACCGACACTTAATAGTGCGTTGGTTAAATCTAGCACAAAACCGACAGCCAGGCACATTGTGATCAGGGCCTAGGCAAGGAATACAGTATAAATGGAAATCCTTATGAGGTATTTGTTTCCCACATGTATTACAATTAACTTTTTCTGACATCGGTAAAAAGCAAGAAAAAAGTTTCCCCAACGGGGTACTTAGCTTTATTGAAGACTTTGGTACTGAAACTCAAACGCAAATATTTTAGTAGTTGGCCGACCGGCAGTTGCGAAATGCTTCTGCTTCGGGCACCGCACAGCAAGAAAGACTGGGGAAAATGGCGTCGGCGGCATGTTTTATACCCCTGACAACCTGACGTCATGGAAGAGAAGACAGCAGTTGATGCAGGACCCAAGACTTTGGAATTCAGGCCGACTGAGGGCAACCTGTCAGCAGATTACCCAAATGTAATGACTGCAACAGTGAAACATGAAGAACATCAGTGATTCACACAAGACAATAATTCATCCTTGTACAAAGATAATGATTCAAATACGTTGAGGAGTCAATGATTTATTTGTTGACAGAAGCAATGATTCACAGATTTGTACAGGACAAAAAGTAAAGCCCATACAATAAAATGGGAGCAAGTCAGATCGCCAAAAGTAGTTTCAGCAAACATAAAATGATCAAAGTAACTTTGCTGAAACTATAATCAGCGACAGTGAAATTTGCTTATATATATATATATATATATATATATATATATATATATATATATATATATATATATATAAGTTTGGGTTTTGGGATTGTGTGGTGTGGGGTACCACCTACAGTCCCAGTGCAAAAAAAAAACCTTCTTTGGGATGTAGGCTAAAGGCAGTTTTGGTGAACGTTTTGATGTTTTTACATTTCTTAAAACTGCCTTTGTCAAGCTGATATGAATGCCAACAAAACCAACCTTATGACAACAAAGGGTGTCTGGGTGACTAGATCTTTATTTGCCATCTAATGGCTCCTACATCTAGCATTTTCAGGCTCTCTTTAGTCTGACTTCACAATCACACTACAGCTGCCACTGTTGTAATGTCATCTGCAAAAAAAGGCTAATCCTGCTTTCTTTGCCAGACAATATATCTGATGTAAACACACTGAAAGTAAATATAAAATCAGCACTCACAGACACAGGAAATGGCATTTAGAAATAGTTGTGGCAGAGGAATTCTACCATATCCAGAAAAACAGCACCAGGAAAGGAGTGTGATGATGGCCTAATGGTTAAGGTGTTTGCCTTGCAAACACAAAATGCAGGGTTTAAGTCTCACAAGGGATAATTGGCTAGGCTTAAAATGGCTTGCAAGGGCAATTAGCCTAGTAATAATGCATGAATCTATGAGAGGGATTTAGGGAAAAAACTAGTAATTTTGTTGGGAGGGTGGCCTAATGGTTAAGGTGTTTGCTTTACAAACACAAGGTGCAGGGTTTGAGTCTCACAAGAGATAATTGGCTAGGCTTAAAATGGCTCGCAACGGCAGTTAGCTTAGTACTAATCTATGAGTCTATGAGCCTAATTAAAATAATCCTCTTTAATATGTTAATCGATCAACCTATCAAATGAAACAATTCACCATAAATCATTAAACAGTGTGGAAGTTAAACGTACACAAACCATGACAAAAATAAACCGTAGGTAGGTTGATCAATTAACTAATTAGCTCATTTGACCAATAAAACAGTTTAGTATGTCTGAGGGAATGATATATATTGAGGTTTTAGTTGTCTCTTTTCAGTTCTGATGAAGTTCATGTAGCAGAAGGGACAAAAGTGTTTAACAATTATGTAAAAGTACACTAAAGTGGATTATTTTAATTAAATTCCTGGAGCCATTTTTCTGGACACAGTGGGATTCTTCTACACATATTTTTTCTGGTTTATGTGGAGATATCAGAGATATAGGAGGAGGCAATCCAACTTGCAAAACACTGTTTTATTATTATTATTATTATTATTATTATTATTATTATTATTAATAATAATAACTGTTTTTCAATTCACTGACAGGGAAATTTGCTGAGTCTTTTGGCCAAAAGTGATGTGTGAGATGGCAAAAATCCTGTGGATGTCTTTGTCCTCCAAACATTTCATCAAACTTTTGGAGATTGGCATAATAGTTAAGGTGTTTATCTTAAAGACACAAGGTACAGGGTTTGATTCTTTGGAAGAGTGACTAAGCTTAAAAAGGCCCCCTGTGGTCATTAGCATAGTAATCATCTATGAACCTATACCTAGTATCTTAGATAGACCTAGTATGTCTGGCTAGTGATATTTCAAGGGAAAGGACTTTTGCTAAAGTAATGTGTCAGGCTGGGGTTAGAGACAGGGGCAGAGTTAAGGTTAGGGCTAGCACACATTTGTAGGTCAGAGAGGTGAGCTTCATGGATGTCACAATGCTGTCAACCCTACCCTCTGTAATGTCAAGTCTGTACACAATGTGTCTCTATGAGTTCTGGTCTACGCACAATGTGCCCGCATGAGCTCTGGTTTGTGCGTGATATGTCCCCATGGGCTCTGATCTGTGCATGATGTGTCCCTATGAGCTCTGGTCTATGCATAATATGTCCCCATGAGTTCTGGCTATACATGATGTATCCCTATGAGCTCTGGTCTGTGCACCATATGTCCCCGTGAACTCTGGTCTATGCATGGTGTGTCTCCAACTCAGTTACCTTATACTCAGAGCAGTGACTGATAATTTACTTGCTCTACTGGATGTATTGTGCAGAGAACAGGACTATATAACTGTGCTCCACAAAGGTGTCATCTAAGGCCTACCTTCATCATCCCCAATGATGCATTATGATAAAGGCAAAGATTGAGGCATTTTTCATTTTTTTATGCATGGGAAAAAATTACTTCAGCACAATCAAATACCTCCAAATAGTTGCGTATCATGTGAAACAGTAAATGTGACGGTTATATTCTACTGACCCAGAAGATGATTACCAGGCACTGTGAGGACAGCATCCTGTGTCAGACAGACAAGAACCTTGCCTTATGAAGAATGTTTTTTTCTCTAAATGCTTTCATTTTACCTATTAACAAATTGGCTGTATTCCTTTTTTCACAAGAGTATGTGAATATCTAGCACAGACACTGTCTTACCAAATCTACATTGCCTATTGCCATGTTTTCTTGCATTGTTGTTTTTGTGTCTTTCGGCTTTTCCCAGTTAGGGGTTGCCACAGCGGAACTCCAGTCCACTAATGATTGGTAGTTGACTTTTATGTGCCGAGTTACCAGCCCTGACGCACAACCTTCAACAAGGGTACGCCCATTCACGCATTTCTTTACGCAGAAGACGCTCAAACTGAGAATCAAACCGGACAGCGTCTTACTGTGAGGCGACAAAGCTACCGCAGCACCACCACCGTGTATGCTCATTATGTGCACATATTTGTAATTTTCAGTCTAATGCTGCAGACCACTCACTACTGGCTCTCATGAGCTGGTGCATCTGGATTGTTCTGGAAAGCAGTATGTCTTGCTTAATCTTCCACCTTTTGTCCCACACTGCATGGTGCAGTACACTGGATGCCTTCTGTAATTCAGTCACTTTGCACCCTTAAGTTATTTGGTTATCCTACCCAGAAAGCAGTTGTCTGCTTTCTTTCTGTCTGTTTGCAGATACACACACACCTTCACTTACCTGTGTCTGTCACACTGTTTGCTCTCATGGAGGTTAGCTGTTCTTATGTTGGACTCAGATACTTTGTATCCATATGGCACCTCTAGTGCACATTTGTTTCTACTGCTGTGCTGCTTGACAATCCATTTCCTATATAGGAGACCAATTCTCATTTATTTTATAACCCATATATGAGTGATATATGCAACTATATAATGCATATCCATCTATCTATCTATGGTTCCCTATAATTTGACCGAGTGGTACGAATATCAGCAGCTTTCTTGCCTGGGCAATTTGGTTGACAGGAAAGTTGTTAACAGTGGTGCGACATCGAAATATTAATGGAGTTAGGGAATATGCACTTTCCCCAGTTTTGTGTGGTCTCAGAGATGGTATATATAATTAACATACAGGATACTCCCCACCAAAAAAAAAAAAAACATTTTCTAATTGCATGCTCCCCCAACACAACCCAAATGACACATAGCCCATTGACTCAGTGTGCCAATATACCACAGCCCATAAGGCAAAACAACGTACCCAACACACTAGTCATAGGTGACTCTACAGTCAGGCACACTGACGTCCCACTCACCAGGCTAAACAAGGAGAAGGCTACTGTCAGCTGCCTGTCGGGTGCCAGGATCTGCCACATAACCCACACACTCAGGTCACTCCACAACAAGTACAAATATGACTCTGTCATTGTCCATGTTGGTGTGAATGACCTGAAATGTACCTCCCTGGACTACATGAAAAGAGACAAGGAAGAGCTCTCCGATCTTGTAGCCCAGGCAGGTATGACCCTAACCCTGAGTAGCATCCTGCCATCGCCCAGAATGATACCGCAGTAGAAGGACAAAATGATTGACTTCAACAATTGGCTAAGCTTCTGGTGTCATTCTAAGGGAATCCAGTATCTGTCTGCCTGGGACGACATGGTCGACAGACCATGATGCTTTGCCAGAGATGGCCTGCACCTGTCGCCCCTGGGATTCCGGATACTGGCTAAGGGTCTTGCCACCCCTATAGTGCCTTTTTTAGGCAAGGTTCAAATGACAAATTCACCACCGTAACAGGAACAGGAAAGCAAAAACTGAGGGTAATGCTACTCAATGCTAGAAGTCTAAATCTCAAAATGCACTCACTTAAGACACTCCTTAAAATGGAGAACATCGATATCTGTGCAATGACTGAGACCTGGTTTAAGGCTCTAGAGAGCACCCCTGCATTACCAAGCTATAACTCATACCACACTTTTCGGCCATCTAACCTGGACCAGAACACCAAAGGCGGAGATGTGTCCATATTCATTAAGGATAGCCACACCTCCAGGCTAGCTGCGCAGCATAATGCATCCAAGGTTATCCAAGTGCAACTAACTCTGGGCAAAACTGCAATCCAAATTGTAGCTTGCTACAGATCCCCCACCATGCCCCAGGATTTCCACTCCTCTTTTGTTGATATACTGGAAAATATTAGGGTTCAACCAAACACCCTAATAATGGACGATTTCAACTACCCCACCATTGACTGGGAAAACTACTCATGTACCAACTCCTTCACTCAATGTTTTCTGGAATTCATAAATTCCAATGCTCTGGATCAACTTATCCACATTCCCACCAGAGGCAACAATATCCTAGACCTAGTCATTACCAACATGAGTGACCAGTGTTCCACACCTGAAGTCAACTCCTCGTTGGTCAGATCCAACCATAAGCTAATCACCCTAGAGATCCGCATCCCACTCCCACCCACCATTAAGGAAACCATGGTAAAAAATTTCTCCAAAGCCAACTTCATGCTTAAGACAGAAATGGCGAACTTCATGACACCCATGCAGATGGACAATACAGTTACGACTGCTGAATCCTACACAAATGCACTTTATAAGCACTTACACGAATGCATGGATTGTGCTATCCCAAACAGAACCAAGATGCTATCCTCCAAATCAAGGAAGCCAATCTGGTGGTCCCCTGCCATAAACAAACTCTACAACAGAAGGAAGAAACTGTTGCAAAAGACAGTAAAATCCCATGAGTGGAGGAGCTCCCTGGTCAGCCTCAGTAAGAAGCTGAGATCCCTTATAAGAGCCTCCAAAGCTAGCTACGAAAACAAAATCACCGCTGATTCTAAGGGCAAACACAAAGCATTCTATCGCTATGTCAAGAATCTCAATGGCAACACCCAGATCTGCTCTGAGTTAAAGCACAACGGCATGAAAATTATGGAACCAACTGATTTTGCCAACATCCTGGCAGATAGGTTCAGTGCTAACTTTAACCCCCTCTCACCCCCTAATGGGCCCATATCTATACAGGAATAATGCAGAGTCCCTGTAATCACATCTATGCAGGTAAAAGCTACACTCTCTAAAACAAAACCACAGCATCCATGGGACCAGACAACATCCCAGGCTGCGTTTTACATGAACTTCAGAACAAACTGGCTCCCCACCTAAGCACCATGTTCAATCATAGTCTCACGTCAGGCTTTGTGCCCACTGAATGGCGCACAGCAACAGTTATTCCACTCCACAAAAAGGTGAGCCATCACTGATCCTGGGAACTATCGCCCTATTAGCCTGATGAGCCTGGTCTGCAAGGACATGGAATGTATCATCATGGCACTCATAAACAAAGACATTGGTAACCTCCAAACTCTGGACCCCACCCAGGTTGGGTTTGTGAAAGGCAGATCATGCCTTCTGAACTTGATCGACTTCTTTGAGGCAGTCACCAAAGCCGTAGACGAGGGTAAGGTGTTTCACACAGCCTATCTTGACCTTGCCAAGGCTTTCGACACCACCCCCTATTCTGGAATTATAGCTAAACTCACTAAACTAGGTATAAATCCCTACATCACAAGATGGGTTGCCAACTGGCTTACCGACAGAACCCACACTGTAAAAGTTGCAGACTCCAAATCTGACTTCAAATCAGTAACAAGTGGAGTACCACAGGGTTCAGTCCTGGGACCTCTCCTGTTTGGTATCTACTTCTCTGAAGTACAGGCTAACACAGAAGGCCTCTGGCTAACAAAGTTTGCAGATGGCTACCAACTAGGAAACATAGCTGAGTCCCCAAATGATGTGGACATCCTACAGAAGGGCCTCACTGAGACAGATGCCTGGTGTCAGAGGCATGGCGTCAAGCTCAATGCCAAAAAGTGCATTGTCATACCCTTTGGTAAAAACTCTGTACCCATGAACTACCACATAAACAGCAATCTACTTAATGCCGAATGTGTGATAAGAGACCTTGGGACCCAGGTGGATAGTAGTCTCTCCTTTGATAATCACATCACCACAGTAGTCAGGAAATCCTTCTATGTGACACACCTCATCACAAAAGGGGTCTCATCCAGGAAAAAGAGGTCATTGTTCCCCTCTACTCGGCACTGATTAGACCCATTATAGAGTACAATGCCCCTTTTGGAATGTACCTCACAAGACATCTGCAGCAGTTTGAAAGGCCACAGAAGTACCTCACAAAGAGGATTACTGCCTCAAACAGATGCCCTACACTAACCGTCTCAAAAAACTCCAGCTTTACTCTGTAGCATATTGCCTACTTCGAGGAGATTTATACCTAACATATAAAACTATGTTAAACCCAGAGCTGTTGGATATGCTACACCTAAAGAAATCCCAATCCGTCCGAGCTACACACTCTACGGACCTAAACCTTGTCACCACAATAAACAGGACATACTGGTGGGATAGATTCCTGTCCCAGAGACTTCCTATACTCTGGAACAGCTACCCATCTATGTCAAGCAAAGTTCCTCATTAGCACTCTTCAAGAAAATTCTTGATGAGTGGATGGGAAATAGGAAATACACCCCGGGGATCACTTCTGTGGCTCTGCTCGACAGGGGCACAGGAAATTAACTTTCTTGGGTGGTGTAAGGCAGTGAACCTTGTTGGCTAGCCTAACTTAGGCTCTTGGGACGATAGCCTAGTACCTACCTATGAACCTCTGTGATTGTGTCTCGGAGAATGCCCTGTATGGTGAAAGTTTTTTTTTTCCTCAGTTTTTTCACTGAACTTTTTTTATACTGTCTTTCTTTTTTAAGTGGATGTATATATATATATATATATATATATATATATATATATATATATATATATATATATATATACATTATATATATATATATATATATATATATATATATATATATATAAATATATAAACATGTATACACATTTTTTGTATGGTGATTAGAATATAAACAGGAATGTAGCATAAGAAGTACATAAATGTTTATCATGTTATTTTTTCTGGGAGATTGCATATTTTTCATATGATTTGAACTGAACTGTCCCCGGTATAAATACTGCCCCAGCTGTTAATTCTACTGTCCAAAGGCACATCAACTCATCTGACCCTTCTAAATTGCACAAACTCTCTTAACTGACCTAAGAAACACTGCACTGAATTTTTAAAGGTTAGGTGGCGAGTCATGTTGTTATGGAATACAAGTACAGCAACTTTTTGTCACTGTGATTTCTACGAATATAAGAGTACAGACATGGCTGTTTTGTTCACTGTAATTTTTAAGGCTAATAAAGTGTCACACGCCCAACTGCTCGATTGTGTAAAGAGTACATCTGCAGCAATGGTTTTGAGATTTCATCGCCATAGCAATGGAATATGATTACATTCATTCAATATAAACTGGCACTAGTGCACAGAGTACAGGGCCAGCAAAATATATTGTCAGCTTTGGGTCTTTTCAAAATAAAAAGAAAACAGATGGACAATCAGCATGGGTCCTTGGCTCACCACGGGCTTTAGAAACAATGCTGAATAAGATGCATTCAGCTTTTGAAAGATGCCAGTAAGCAGGTGTTACTTAAAGTTCATGGTGATGTGGCAGCTTTAGTTCAGGTTCACTGTGTATATTAAATACACTTTAAAGAAAACAGACTTAGTTTGCAAAGTAATGAATTTAATACTGAAAACCAGTGTACGGCAGATGCTGTGTGACTGCTAAGTTTTGTACTGATTTAAAAACTAGTTTGTTGATATTGTCAGTGAGAACCCCTTTAATGTTTCATTAAAAGAAAGTTCAGTTAGATAGCTGAACAAAACAGATACCTGTGGTGGCTCGCGCACCCCCTGCAAACTCAAGTGTTAAATGAGATCTTTACAGTAACAGTTGATGATCATGTTCAAATAGAGAGATATATTCATACCACCAGGGGGCATCAGTGGCAACAGGTGTCAACATAATTTCTGTAGGAGACTTCCTCCTAATGGCATTGGCGTGAATCTTTGATGATTTGATGGTAAAATAGGAAATTATTTCCTTCTGTTCTTGTGTTTCTAATAGTTTCTTGTTGCTAATCCTCATCCAAGCAGAAACAATACTTTCCATAATATGGACAGAACTAGTAAAGAACCTTAATTGTCTAACAAGAACAGGGCAGCCTACAGAAAAATTAGAAGGAAAATATAACGTTTGATCTAAGTAAAATGCCCTCAAATGTATTTCTTTACAATAAACATTAAGTATATCTTTCATGTTTTCTTTAAGGTTGTCGGAGTTTGCTAACTCATTTTTTTTTTTTACTTTGAGGGACCTTCTGATCTTGTGCATATCCATTCTGTGACCTCTTACATGACTTCAAAAATCTTAAGATGCCACATATGTTGCATGCCTCCTTTAGACCATGCCCTCAACCCTGAAACTGGATAAAGGGTGCGGGCCCTATGTGGTCCCAATTCTTTCCAGCCATTCATACAGTTCATAAGTTCATAGGTTCATACTAGGCTATCTGCCCTAGGGCATTTATAAGCCTAGCCAAAGTGTGTTTGGCTTTCGCCACCCATTTTAAATTAATTTTGCTATGCCCTTTTTCGAGGTTAGTATACTGTGCCTCTGTCTAATAGTGACACAGAAGTGATACCCAGGGTAAACCTATGATCTCCCATCCACTCATCAAGATTCCTCTTGAAGAGAGTCAATGAGGGACTCTGCCTAACCTGGACTGGGATTTTATTCCAGAGTGAAGGGAGACTCTAGGTTATGAATCTGTCCCTCCAGCATGTCCTATTTATTTCTGTGCTGAGGTTCAAGTCTCTCAAGCGCGTAGCTCGATGGGATTTGGATTTTCTGAGGTGCAACATGTCCATTAATTCCGGGTTAGACATAGCTTTATACGTCAGGCACAGATCGCCACTGAGCAGGCGTTATGCCACTGAGTAGAGCTGGAGTTTCTTTAACCGGGCAGCATATGGCATCTGTTTGAGCCCTTTGATCCTCTTGGTGAGGTACTTTTGGGGTCTTTCCAGTTGCTGCAGGTGTCTGGTAAGGTACATCCCAAAAGGGGCATTGCACTCAATTATGGGCCTGATGAGGGATGAGTAAAGAGGCACGATGACCTCCCCTGATCTAGATGTGAATCCCTTCATGATTAGGTGGGCTATATAAAATGTTCTTCTAACCACTTTGGCCACGTGGTTGTCAAATGAGAGATTGCTATCAACTTGGGTCCCCAGGTCCCTAATTACTTCTTCTGTACTTAATGGATTACCACCTATGTGGTAATTTGTGGGCACTTTGTTTTTGCCAAAGGGGATAATTATACACTTTTTGGCGTTTAGCTTGAGGCCATGGCTCTGGCACCAGTTGTCTGTTTCTATGAGGCCCTTTTGGAGGATGCTTGTGTCGGCTGGAGAGTCGATTATGGTGCCCAGTTTGCAGTCATCTGCGAACTTGGTCAGCCACAGTCCTTCCGTGTTGGCCTGTACCTCCGAGAAATATATACCGAACAAGAGAGGTCCCAGGACTGAGCCTTGTGGGATGCCACTTGTAACTGGTTTGGAGTCTGACATGGCTCCAGCAATTCTAACCATGTGGGTTCTGTCCTTGAGCCACTTTGCAACCCATCTAGTGACATAGGGGTTTATATTTAAGCTGGTGAGTTTATCTATAATGCCCGAGTGGGGTATTGTATCGAAGGCTTTTGCAAGGTCCAGGTAGACTGTGTGGACCACCTTCCCCTCGTCAATGGCCTTGGTGACTGTTTCAAAGAAATCGACCAGGTTTAAGAGGCAGGATATGCCCTTAACAAAGCCGAACTGGGTAGGATCCAGTGTCTGTAGGTCCTCAATATCTTTATTTATGAGGTCCATGATGATCCTTTCCATAGCTTTGCAGACCAAGCTAGTCAGGCTTATGGGGCGATAGTTTCCAGGATCCGTTGAGGCACCACCTTTGTGGAAAGGGACCACTGTTGCTGTACGCCACTCTTTGGGTACATATCCTGTAGTAAGGCTGAGATTGAACAGTAGTTTTATGTTTGGGTTTAGCTCTTCTTGGAGTTCATGTAGCACGCAGCCCAGGACACCGTCTGGTCCCATTGATGCTGTGTTTTTGCTTTGGAGAGGGCGGCTCTTACCTGAGCATCTGAGATGTCAGGGGGGCAGCACTCTGCTGGGATAGATATTTGCCCTTTTGGTGGGGGGGGGAGTTTGCGCTGAACCTGTCAGCTAGGATGTTGGCAATGTCTGTGGGTTCGGTGTATTTTTTGTCATTTTGGACTAATTCTGAGCATATCTGGGAAATCCCACCCAGGTTCCTAACATAACTAAAGAAAACCTTGCGATTATCCTTAGTGTCCTGTGCAATTTTTCTCTCGAAGCTGGCCTTAGACGATTTTATGAGTGCCCGTAGTTTTTTGCTAATACTGATCAGAGATGCCTTCCCTTTTTGGGATTTTGCTCTATCATGTAGTAGCTTCTCCTTCTATTGTATAGTTTGTTTATGGCTGGGGTCCACCAGACAGGACGTCTGCGTTTGGAGGATTGGGTCTTGGTTTTATTTGGGATTGCATGATCCATGCATTCCTGAACGTGTTCATAGAATGAGTTTATAAAGGATTCTGCGGTCTGGGCCATATTTTCCACAGGCCCGGGGGCTTTGAAGGATTCCACCTCGGTTTTGAGGAGTGTGAAATTTGCTTTAGAGAAGTTTTTCACTGTGGTTTTCTGGGCAGGGGGTGGGGTCAGGATGTGAATATCCAGTGAGATTAGTTTATGGTCTGATCTTACCAGTGAGGGATACACTTCTGGTCTGGAGCATAGAGTCTCCATGTTGGTGATGATCAGGTCCAGTATGTTTTCCCCTCTTGTGGGAGTGGTAACAAGTTGTTCCATAGCATTTGAGTTTATAAATTCTAGGAACCTTTAGGCTAGGGTGTTGGAGCTAGAGTAATGCTCCCAGTCTATGTTTGGGTAGTTGAAGTCGCCCAATATAATGGTGTTTGGAGAGACCTTCATATTTTCCAGTGTTCTCAGGAAGGCCGAGTGGGGTTCCTGGGTTTGGGAGGATGGTCTGTAGCAGGCTATAAACTGGAAGGCAGTTTTACCCACTGTTAGTTGCACATGGATAGTCTCTGATGCTTCGTGCTGTGCCACCAACCTGGAGGTGTGGGTATCTTTGACGAATATTGATACTCCCCCTCCTTTTGTGGTTCGGTCCAAGTTTTGGGGCTAAAAGCATGGTATGAGGTATAACCTGGTAGTGCTGGGGTGCTCTCGGAGCCTTGAACCAGGTTTCTGTTACTGCACAGATATCGATGTTCTCCATGCTAAGGAGAGTTTCGAAGTCGTGCATCTTGAGGTTTAGACTTCTGGCGTTGAGTAGCATTACTCTTAGTTTCTTATCCCTAGTGATACCTATGGAGGTGGGTTTGTCTTTTGAGCCTTGCCTAAAAACGGCACTATGGGGTAACAACAGCCTTTGCCAATATCCGAAAGCCCAGGGTGACAGGTGCAAGCCGTCCCTAGCAAAGCATCGTGGCTTGTCGAAAGCATGTCATCCCAGGCTGACAGGCATTGGATCCCCTTTGAATGACACCAATACTTAAGCCAATTGTTGAAATTGATCATCTTGTCTTCATATTGTGGCATCATTCTTGGTGAGGGTAAGATGCTACTCAAGGTCAGGGTCATACCGGCCTGGGCTACATGCTCAGAGAGCTCCTCTATGTCTCTTTTCATGTAGCCCAGGGAGGTACGTCTCAGGTCATTCACACCAGCATGGACAATGACTGAGTCATATTTGTACTTGCCTTGGAGTGACCTGAGTGCTTGTGTTATGTGGCGGATCCTAGCGCCCGACAGGCAGCTCACCGTGACCTTCTCCTTGTTCAGCCTGGTGAGGGGGACGTCAGTGTGCCTGACGATAGAGTCACCTATTACAAGTGTATCAGATCTTCCCACGAGTAAGATCAAACATTATTTATTTATTTATTTTATTTTACATTTGTTAACCGGGAGAGTCCGACTGGATACATGTCCATTTTCAGCGGAGGCCCGGGGAGAAAAGCTCCAAGTACATAACAGACATATGAACATTGTTAATGCAAAAAAAGGAAGATAGTTGAGTTCTAAATACAATATAAAGATACATCACTAAGGTTATTGATTATAACTCTTAGTACTTGTTACACTAAAAAAAGTACTTGTTACACTAAAAAAAAAAGGCAAAATAACTTCATGATAAGGGAATACAGGAGGTAGATGAAGAGATGGGGAACTGGATTATGGGAGTGCAGAAAAGGATATAAGCACAGAGAGGTGGTTGTCGGGCTTAACTATAAGTCATTTTGTGACTGGCACTTAAATGTGCAATCAGAAATGTGCAAACTGCTTCTTTTTGTCTAACAATCAAGATTGTAGTATCTCACAGAAATACACATCAGTGTGATGGACAACACTTCTGAATCACGGAGGCCTCACAGCACTGCTACATTGTTACAGTAGTAATGTTCTGTTAAACTGCAATTTAGAAGAAGATTGTGCTCAGATTTCTATAAAATATAAATGCAAAAACAATACCTTGCTTTTACACCCGTACTCAGTGAACTTTTTTCCAAGATGCAGATATCATTGACTCAATTAGGTGACTCAGTGACTCATTGCTGTAGAATGTAGATGTTTGACATTCCTCAGCACTGATGTATGAATTAGCTACCTGAAGGTAAGAATCCAAATGACTGGATATGCACAACCGCTTCACAAAGACAGGAGAAAAACAATCCAGGAGTTATAATCAGTAACCTTAATGTTTGATCTCACTGGTGGGAAAGATCATGGAGAAGATATTAGATGACTAAGTTTGCAGATGAGTGAAAGCTGGTGGTTATCACTGACTCCACTGCAGACACTACCATTCTTCAAGAAGGTCTATCTCTGACTAACAAATTGTGCCAAAGCCATTGTTTTAAACTCAGTGCTAAGATGTGCAGAATTGTACCCTTTGGGAGTCAACCATCCCAGCTAATTATCATACTGATAATACACTCCTAAGTGTTGACCCAGTGGTCAGGGATCTGGGTACTCACATAGACAGTAGCCTTACCTTTGACCACCATGTGGCCACAGTGGTGAGGAAATCCTTTAATGTTGCTCAACACATAACTAAAGGCATGGCATTTAGGTCAAAATAGGTCATTATCCCTCTGTACTCTTCCCTTAACAGACCATTGATAGAGTGCAGTGCTCCCTTTGGTAAGTAGCTGACCAGGCAGTTGCAGCAAATAGAGCGACCGCAAAGGTTCCTTACAAAAAGAATACAAGGCGTAACAAACCTGCCTTAGGCAGAGTGCCTTAAAGTCCTTTCCCTCTAGTCAGTCGCCTATAGATTGCTGAGGGATGATCTATGTCTGGCTTAAAAGTCATTCACAAACCCCACACTTATGAATCTCCTACATATTCATGTCAAAAAGTACCAGAAATACAAGGAGAGACAGATATGTGTCCCAGAGAATGCCCCTCCTATGGAACAGGCTTCCCATCCATGTGAAGCTGAGTTCATCTATTACCCATCTTAAGCACAACCTAGACAAGGGGACGGTGAATATTAAATTTACACCGGGCCTGGCACCTATGCCCTTTACGGACAGATGTAGCTTATAAATGCCTGGCCGTCAATGTCCTGTTTGGATACAGGACATCATTATTCTTTTGGGAAAATGTGGTTAGACTTAGAAAGGCCCCCTGGTTCGTCTGCCTAGTAACAGTCTATGATTAATCTATGAATCTATTATGTATTGGTGTCCTATCCGAAAAGGGAAAGTGGTTTCTTTCCTATTTTGATCTTTTTGTTTATTTTTTTTTCAATGCTACTCATTTTCAGTGTGTTAGAAATTGGGTGTTTTCAACACTGATGTTTCTGCACATAGACAATCAGTAACATATTTACACGCGGGCACACACACATATATTGGCCGAAGGAGGAGAAGAGGCGGAAGGCATGGCCGAAGGCAGGACGAGAGGAGAAAGGCTAGGACTGTGGTAGTGAGGGTCTGAACTTTGAATGTTGGCAGTATGACTGGTACAGGATGAGAGCTAGCTGATATGATGGACAGAAGGAAGGTTGGTATAATGTGTGTGCAACAGACCAGATGGAAGGGGAGTAAGGCAAGGTGTATCGGAGGCGGGTTCAAATTGTTTTATCATGGTGTGGATGGAAGGAGAAATGGCATAGGAGTTATTCTGAAGGAACAGTATGCTAAGAGTGTTTTGGAGGTGAAAAGAGTGTCAGATAGAGTGATGTTTATGAAGCTAGAAATTGATGGTGTAATGATGAATGTTGTTAGTGCATATGCTCCACAAGTTGGGTGTGCGATGGATGAGAAAGAAAAATTTTGGAGTGAATTGGATGAAGTGGTGATGACTGTACCCAAGGGTGAGAGAGTGGTGATTGGAGCAGATTTCAATGGGCATGTTGGTGAAGGGAACAGAGGGGATGAGGAAGTGATGGGTAGGTATGGTGTTAAACAAAGGAATGCAAAAGGTCAGATGGTAGTGGATTTTGTGAAAAGGATGGACATGGCTGTGGTGAATACATATTTTAACAAGAGGGAGGAGCATAGGGTGACATACAAGAGTGGAGGAAGATGCACACAGGTGGATTATATCTTATGTAGGAGGGCCAGTTTGAAGGACAGTGGAGACTGTAAAGTGGTGGCCAGAGAAAGTGTAGCTAGGCAGCATAGGATGGTGGTTTGTAGGATGATGTTGGTGATCAAGAAGAGGAGGAGGAGTGTGAGGGCAGCACCAAGGATCAAATGGTGGAAATTGAAAAAGGGTAATTGTGAGGTGGAGTTCAGGGATGAGTTAAGACACGCACTGGGTGGCAGTGAAAAGTTACCAAATAGCTGGGTAACTACAGCAGAGCTAGTAAGGGAAACGACTAGTAAGGTGCTTGGTATCACATCTGGACAGAGGAAGGACGATAAGGAGACATGGTGGTGGAATGAGGAAGTACAGGAGAGTATACAGAGAAAGAGGTTGGCAAAGAAGAAGTGGGATTGTCAGAGAGATGAAGAAAGTAGACAGAAGTATAAGGAGATGAGGTGCATGGCAAAGAGAGAGGTGGTGAAGGCTATGGATAAGGCATATGAAGAGTTGTATGAAAGGTTGGACACTAAGGTGGGAGAAAAGGACCTGTACCGATTGGCTAGACAGAGGAACCGAGCTAGGAAAGATGTGCAGCAGGTAAAGGTGACAAAGGATAATGAGGGAAACATACTCACAAGCGAGGTGAGTGTGTTGAGGAGATGGAAAGAGTACTTTGAGGGGTTGATGAATGAAGAGAATGAGAGGGAGAGAAGGATGGATGATATAGTGATAGTGAATCATGAAGTACAATGGATTAGCAAGGAGGAAGTAAGGATAGCTATGATGAGAATGAAGAATGGAAAGGCAGTTGGCCCAGATGACATACCTGTGGAAGCATGAAGGTGTTTAGGTGAAACGGCAGTGGAGTTTTTAACCAGATTGTTTAATGAAATCTTGGAAAGTGAGAGGATGCCTGAGGAATGGAGAAAAAGTGTTTTGGTACTGATTTTTAAGAATAAGGGTGATGTGCAGAGCTGTAGTAACTACAGAGGGATTAAATTGATCAGTCACAGCATGAAGTTATGAGAAAGAGTAGTGGAAGCTAGGTTAAGAAGGGACGTGATGATTAGTAATCAGCAGTATGCTTTCATGCCGGGAAAGAGCACTACAGATGCGATGTTTGCTCTGAGAGTGTTGATGGAGAAGTACAGAAAATGTCAGAAGGAGTTGCATTGTGTTTTTGTAGACTTAGAGAAAGCATATGACAGAGTGTCTAGAGAGGAGTTGTGGTATTGTATGAGGAAGTTAGGAGTGTCAAAGAAGTATGTAAGAGTGGTACAGGATATGTACGAGGGTAGTGTGACAGCGGTGAGGTCTGCGGTGGGAGTGACGGATGCGTTTAAGGTAGAGGTGGAGTTACATCAAGGATCAGCTCTGTGCCCTTTCTTATTTGCAATGTTGATGGGCAGGTTGACAGACGAGATCAGACAGTAGTCCCCGTGGACTATGATGTTTGCAGATGACATTGTGATCTGTAGTGAGAGTAGGAAACAGGTGGAGGAGACCCTGGAGAGATGCTCTAGAGAGAAGAGGAATGAAGGTCAGCAGGACTAAGACAGAACATATGTGTGTGAATGAGAGGGAGGATAGAGGAATGGTGAGGATGCAGGGAGTAGAGATGGGGAAGGTGGATGAGTTTAAATACTTGGGGTCAATAGTTCAGAGTAATGGTGAGTGTGGAAGAGAGGTGAAGAAGAGAGTACAGGCAGGATGGAGTGGGTGGAGAAGAGTGTCATGAGTGATTTGTGACAGACGAGTACCTGTAAGAGTGAAAGGGAAGGTCTATAAGAGGGTAGCGAGGCCCACTATGTTATATGGGTTGGAGACAGTGGCACTGACAAAAAGGCAGGAGTTTGAGCTGGATGTGGCAGAATTAAAGATGTTAAGATTTGCACTGGGTGTGACGAGGGTGTACAGGATTAGGAATAAGTATATTAGAGGGTCAGCCCAGGTTAGAAGGTTTGGAGACAAAGCCAGAGAGGCAAGATTATGTTGGTTTGGACATGTGCTGAGGAGGGATGCTGAGTATATTGGGAAAAAGATGCTAAGGATGAAGCTACCAGGTGACAGGAAAAGAGGAAGGCCTAAGATAAGGTTTATGGATGTGGTGAGAGAGGACATGCGTGGTTGGTGTGACAGAGCAAGATGCGGAGGACAGGAAGAAATGGAAACGGGTGATCTGCTGCGGCGACCCCTAATGGGAACAGCTGAAAGAAGATGAAGATGATGATGACATATGTAATACATATACATATATATGTATGTGTGTGTGTGTGTGTAAGTGTGTGTGTATATTATATTATATATATATATATATATATATATATATATATATATATATATATAAAATATATATATATATATATATATATAGATATAAAATGGTAAAGATATCTTCACACACACACACACACACACACAAACACACACACACACACACACACACACACACACACACACACACACACACACACACACACACACACACACACACACACACACACAGTCAAAATAGTCAGCATTTGTAAAAGATATCTACAGGCTCTAGGGTACCTATGAAGGTTAGGCTATAAGCCCAAGATAGGCATTGACAATTCCCTACTTATTTAATGAAAAGGCAGGCATTTAAAGAGTGGGTAGCAGACAATATTCAAGAAGTAGCTGTAAGAATGAAAAATAGGTCAGAAGAGACAGCTGGTGCTTATGAAGCAGTGACAATAGACTTTAGAGCTGTGGCTGAAGTAAAGGAAATAGA
Organism: Protopterus annectens; assembly: GCF_019279795.1. Taxonomy (NCBI): domain Eukaryota; kingdom Metazoa; phylum Chordata; order Ceratodontiformes; family Protopteridae; genus Protopterus; species Protopterus annectens. The sequence goes on from NC_056729.1 coordinate 1,598,484,323, forward strand.
AATATGGGAAAATGGTAATAAATATGGTGAAGGGCTGGCAAGAGTTAAAGTGCTGCAGAATAATTTAGGGAACCTCAGTGATAAAAAGGGGAGCAAGTCAGAAGTTCCCGGAAGAGTGTCAAATAATATTTGGACAGTATCATAAAATGCTGGAAAGTGGCACTCAGGCAATTATCCTATAAGAATAACCCTACAGAATGAAAACATTTAGTGCAGAGGTTAAGGAAGCAGAAGGTAGAGAGAGGAGTAATAAAACTCAGGGATCTAAGTCCAGGAAATGATAAAGGACCCTTAAGGAATTTATTTATTTATTTAACATTTGTTGACCGGGAAAGTCCGACTAGGTTCCACAGAGCCTGTTTTCAGCGGAGGCCCAGGAGAAAAGCTCCAGAATTAGGGAAATCATCCAGATATTTTATGAAAGTTTATACAAAATAGATGAATGGGGTGTTCAGGATAAGATTTTGTTGGTTAATTTCATAGGAAAACCTGGGTAGTAGCATAACTAGGGCAGGTTGAAGGGGGCAACTACCTCAGGCAAAAATGTTAGGGGGCATGATTGTCCATCCTATCCTGACTGCACTTTAGTGCATACCAGCTTTTAAAAGCCAGTATTGCATTTGCAGTCAAACCTGAGGACTGTAGCTCTCCCACTGTGATTTAAACTGTCGCAAGCAGTTTGTTACAGTTTAAATTTCTCTCTTTTTTTAAACTAAAATCACAGTGCTATAGCACTCAGTGTGTGGTATAAACTGTAGCAAATGCATGCTACAAATGTAGCAAGCAGTTTGCCACATACAGTTTAAAAGAAAAAAAAATGTTTCTTTTTTAACTTAAAACCTGAGCACTATAGCTCTCCATATGTGGTATAAACTGTAGCAACCTTCAGTTTCACAGAATTTTTTATGAAGTAAATTCTGAGGAAGGAGAGTTGGAGCAGGGCACAGAAATGGGACATGATTCGTTCCTGCATTTCAGGACTCCCAGTTACCTGATAACAGACTTTTTTTAATCGTCCCTCAGCTGAGGAGGGATGGGCATGGGGCACAGAAACAGGGTCTGGTTGACTGGTTGGCTCCTGCATTTTACAGCCTTTTTTCCCTGTTCCTCTTCCACTGAAGAGAGACAGGAGGGAGGGGGCATATCTCTGGCTAGCGTGCCTGCCTGTAGAAGGGGCAGACCTTTTTTCTGCTCTTAAAATGAGGAGCTGCGGAGGATGAGTAGCAGGACAGACATCAGCCACAGGCACTACAGAAGCCAACTATGTCTCTGGTCCTTGACTTCAAAAAGGTGGTAGAGTTAGTGGCTCAACAGTTACTTGTAAATACAGTGAAGGAAGAAATAAAATGGTGATGAGCAGTCAGGCTACACATAAGTAACCAGGGCCAGATGTATGCCCATAGAAATCAAGGCGTTGGGGGGAATTCTAATAAAGCTATTAAACAAAATATTTAATAGTGTCTTAAAAGTGGAGAGATACATGTTATCCTGGAAGAAAACAGCAGGGGTAGTTTTACCAAAAAGGGAGAAAGACCCTGCCTTATATAGACCAGTTTCAATATTAAATCATGACTACAAAGTATTTATGCCTATGTGAACAACACGGTTAGCAAGGGTGTTGACAAAATTGCTAGCTATAGATGAGGTAGTGAGGATTTGTAGAGGGGAGATGGATGTTTGGTAACATTAATAGAATTATGATTGCTCAGAAGGATGCAGAGGACAAAAAATACCATTACTGATGGCAAACCTGGATGTAAAGAAAGATTTTTTTTTATAGGATAAGCTGGGCATTTGTGTGGATGATATGGCTAAAATAAAAATGAAATAATTGTGAGGAAGATATATACAGGGTCAGAAAAAAGGGGAAAGTGTGTGTTAGGAGGATTTTGTTTGACAGACTGAATTTGCCTAGAGGAACAGAGTATGGATGTATTCTTTCTCCATTTTTGTTTTCAAATATACAAACCCACTAGAATGACAATAAGAGATGCAAACATCCAAGGGTATGAGTGGAAGGAGCGACAGAAAAGAAATGCATTCCTTGCAGATGATGTAATAATATATTTGACAAACCCAGAACAGGATTTCGATGAGTTGTGGAATATTGTGAGACAGGTTCCTATGATTTGGGGTTATAAATTAAAGGCAGATAACCAAAAACCATTTCTGTAAATTATCTGACCACATATGAATTAATGTAACAATCATTTATGTCATCATATATCCTCATCATATATCATCATGTATCCTATCATCTTCAGTCTTCATTGACTTATCTAAAGCCTTCGACATGGTTAACCATAAACTTCTTCTGCACATTCTTCAATCCCTCTCACTTGATGATCCTTCCTTAACTTGGTTTACATCTCACCTAGAAAACCGTCAGCAAGCTGTTCTCTGGAAAAATACGTTATCTAATCTTCTCCCAATCTCACTAGGAGTTCCTCAAGGCTCTATCCTAGGCCCCCTTTTATTTTCTATCTTTATTAATGACCTCCATTCAGCTATCCCAAACACTATCTGCATACAATATGCTGACAATTCTACTATTATCTGCTCTGCCAATACACAAACCGAACAACACTCTATCACACAAAAAGCTTTTACCACAGTAGAACAATGGTTCACTGACTGCTGCCTACTTCTCAATCCCAAAAAAAACAAACTGCTATTGTTCTCACCTTCCCACAGATCTACCCCCCCTAAACTTCACTCTTACTTCCACTGACAACACCCTTATTTCCCCAGAATCAACTACCAAACTACTAGGAATAACCATTGACAACAACCTCAGCTTTGATACACACATCAATAATACAATAAAATTAGTTAATAAGAAAATTGGATCCCTTTGCAGAATCAAAGCCTTCCTTACACCAGAATCAAGAAAAACCTTAGCCAGATCCCATCTTATCTCTTCTCTACTATATGCATCTGCCATATTCACTAACCTCTCCAAAAACAACATCAATAAACTAGCAAAATCTTACCATAATATTGCTCGATTTGCAACAGGAACCCCATTTAGAACTCACCACTGCCTGAACCTAAGAGAACTAGGTTGGCTTGAACTTCCTAACCAACTCCTATTTCAACAATTCCAAATAGCTCATACAATCCTATACCAACCAACTAAAACACCCATACTCACTAACCTCATTTCACCTTACAACAACCTGAAGCATCTACATTCTTCCAACAAACTACTGATCAATATAACAAAACCTAATAACTCTGCAGGGGACTGCCTCTTTTCCAACTCTGTTGGAAAAATGCGGAATGAATTACCCTCTGACATCACATCTTTGTGCTCTCTCCCACTTTTTAAAAGACAACTGAAAAATCATCTCAACAAATACTGGCTATGCTCCTGCACTGACCCAGGTTAATTTCACTCCTTCCTCTTCTATCCTCTCTAACCTTACACATTTGACTTTATATGAATACTTTTTGACTAATGTAAAAAAAAAAAAAAAAAAAAATTATTAACCATTTTTTTCTTATACATACATTATATTTGGTTTGCTATGTTGAAATTATTGTTGCCTACTTAGTTGCTTTGTTTGTAAAACTTGTATTACCATTGTTTATGTCTGTTTTATACTTGTAATCTTACTCTTGGAGCTTTTCTCCCCGGGCCTCTATTGAAAATGGACATATATCCAGCTAGACTAGCCCGGTCAACAAATGTAAAATAAAAATAAAAAAATAAATAAACAATTATGATAAATTTTGGGTGGGGTATTAAAAAATAAATATATAAATAAGTTACCTAGGAGTAGGGCTTAGGAATAAGTCATTAGTAGTAGCAAAGGTGGTGTGAGAGGAACTTAAGCGGAATATAATACAAAGGTAAATGAGTGGAAATTCATACTTATGAATCCGGCAATGAAAATGTTTTTGGTACCCTTAATTCTATGTTTGCCAGGCACAGTTCTATCAATTGGATGACAAATTATGGAAAGTAACAAATAAGGAACTGAAATATTTTATTTAGGAAAGAAAGTAACCTAGCATTAATTAAGACAATATTGTATTGAAGGAACAAGTGGGCATGGGGCTGTGTGATTTAAATGTGAAGTTTAAGGCTTTAGAGTTAAGGCTATTATTTACACTACAAGTACAGGAACATGAACAGAACTAGAAAGACATGACTAAGAGGCAAGGAGGAATTATGAGAGATAGCGAGAGAGACTGTTTTATTGTAAGCATGTGCTGGAAAGAACAGAAGCAAACAGGTAGAACATTATGCATATAACGTAGCAGACAGTACAATGAAATATAAACTCATGAGGGAACATTCATCTATATGGGCATAACAATTATATGTATATCTGGCTACATAAACAGGGTCAACCATGCAGCCATCACAGGTAAATTTAAAGATTTTAAACTAGAAATGCACGGGGCTGGCCTTTTTGAAGTCTTTAAAGAGGGCAGTATTTGTCAATGAGGAAGTAAAAGTTTTAAGGGCAAAGGTATCTGGATTATGGTCAGAATTTACAAATAAAGGACTGACCATGGGAATGGAGCAGACAGAAGACAAGCTGTCAGTACTAAGTCAAGAATGTCTGCACCCCCCCACCCCATAATTTTGAGGACAAGCTGATGAAGGGCATTTTTGTTTACCCAGTCCAAGAATTGTTGAACATACCCAGTGTCGGTAGTGTAGGTGCTCCAATCAATGGAAAGATAGCTGAGGTCACCCCAAAGATTAAAGGGACATTGTTTATAGGGATATCCTCTATGAATGCCAGGAATTTACTCTGCTAATCTGTATCAAAGAAGGGGGTCAATGTCAATAACAGGAAATTAAATGTCCCTAAAGTGAGCTGTAGCTCAATAAGCTGACTGGGAAGGGTGGCTCTAGCTATCTGCTTTGAAGGGATACTTTCCCCTAATGTACAGCAAAGACCACTTGAGTGGGTAATAACACTGAAGTGGTGGAGATATCTAGATAGTAGTTTTTAAGAGCTAATAAGCCAGAATGTTTTACTCATAGCCATTCTGTTTTTCATGGCTAGTAGCTGCCATGCACAGCTCAGTGCAGCTTTTGGCCCAGAGTACATTTCTCTCTGGTGCTCGTTGAATGAAGGAATACAAAAGTAGTACTAATTGTGGGGAAAAAGCAAGTTGTGCATGCTACCTACTAATCAGCTACACCTATGGCAACAGTATGCTCAGCACAGTATGGAGCACGCAAAAGCAAAGTAAGACCAATTAAAAACAGCTACAAGTTCAAGCCATCACTATTCAGCTACTAAGATACAGCAGTAATTAATCCACTGACAACAGAACAACTACTGTGGTGTCCATCTTGAACTGGTCAGAACAGACTGCTATCAAGCAACTATTAACTAAGAAAATTATGTGCAAATCAGATAAAAGAGAAGTTTAAAATCAGCAGAACAGCAAAATGACTTTAAGTGCAGTAATAAAATTCAAAAAAAGAACTTTTCTGAGTTTTTGTGAAGTGACAATTGTAAATTGGGGGTGGTTATCAAATTTTATTCGGATACTCAAATTCTCCAACTAGGGCTGGACCAAAAAATCTTTGGTGTAGTTAGCAGAGGCTTACCTTTAACACCAAGAAATACAGCACAGTTTTCTTTAGTAATTCTAGAACTGTTACTGTTTATCATACAGATAGCATTCGGCTTTAATTTGACACAGTCATAGCTTCCATAGGCAATTACTAGGCCTGCAGGCATCGAGGAACTTAGCCTATCTTCCCAGCTGCTCCAAAGCACTGTCTAATTAACTGATGTGCTCAGGGTCAGACAGTAGGCAAACTGAGGTTGTGAAAATCAATTCAAATGCTGGACTACAGTAAGCAGCTTGTTACCAGCATATATCCTTTATCCTCTGCCTTTTCTGCCAGAAAAAGTCATCAGGGACTTGGCTACTAAAATTGATAACAGACTTTCCTTTGACCACCATATCACTGTAGTGGCTAGAAAACCCTTACCCATTTCTTCAAAGTCCACAGAAGATATAGATTCATTATATTCATCCCTTAATAGGCCCCAAATTGAACACAATGCACCGTTCAGCATATACCATTCTAAGCACCTAAACCAACTTGAGAAACCTCAGTGTTTACTCATATCTTAAAATGTCCCCTTGCCCTCCACTCCTAGACATTCATTCCAATCAATAAGACACAAATTTTCCCTTGTAGTACCACCCTCACCCCCAGCAAGCCCTCCCTCAGCCTATTAAAAAGAACTCCAAATTGTCTTCTTTTAGAAAACACTCGACTAGCTACCTTCAACAGCAAGCCAAATGCTCCTGTTCCCAAGTGGACACATCACCTAAGCCTCTCATGCAAAGCCAGCCTCCAATACCGTTTGTTACCAGTAAACTAGATATACTGCTATATTTCTTTGTGTCTTTATATATTTCTGCTCTTTATATCTTTGCTTCTGCTAACTATTTATTTTTTACTTAATAAATGAAGTAAAATCACTGTATTGCAGCCAGGACTCACCACAACTCTCCACAAGTAACAACTGTTTTATTAAAACATAAAACCATTAAGAAGTATTCATTAAGTGCTTTTATCCCCTCAAAACGGGGACATCATCAGAATACATGCCTTCTATAAAATCCTACATATATAGCCCAATGTATTAATGACATCATCACCCCATAAATACATACAAGTCCCCGTTTTGAGGCGATGAAAGCGCTTAATGAATACTTCTTAATGGTTTTATGTTTTAATAAAACAGTTGTTACTTGTGGAGAGTTGTGGTGAGAGTTGTTTTGGCAGTCACTGTTGTTTAAACAGTTTTGTTATTTTTTACTTGGTTAATCCTGTACATCTGCATGTCTAAAGCTACTGAATATTTTTGTATTTGTACCTCCTTATGCCTTGTATATTATCTCATTGTACTTGTGAATATGCTTTCACATAGGCTGTGACTGCAAAAGGTCATATGATCAGTGCCCTACCAAACTGAAATAAGATAAGTAGGTAACACATTAAGTGAATGGTGTTTATGTATATGTATTTTCGGATAATTAACAGTTCTGGGTAGCTAACTATCAGTGAATGTGTACATTATTCACATATTAACATTTCTAATTAAATACAAGTTAAGATTGCAGCCTTAAGCATAACACATTGAAAAGGTGTAATGCAGTCCATGGCACAAACAGACAGGACTCAGTTAAGGCATACTTACGGGTGATTACTGCATCGGTGGCCAAGTGACTTTAGTGTGAGAATTTAATGTTGCAGTACTGTCATGTGTTGTATTATGTGACTTTGTGCTACGCTTTTCAGGAGTTTCTCTTTTCTCCACTGTGGTGCAACCATGGAGTTGGCAGATATAATTTTTTTTTGGGGGGTGAGGCTTGCCCCGAATATCAAAGGGTGCAGGGTGGCTTATTCCTCTGCAAAATATTTTATGTTTCTATAGTTTTTTTCACTCACCATGTTCGATGAAATAATATTAATATGATATTTTGATATAACTGACATATCTTGCTTGATATAATAATGTTTTCTGGCAGTTAGCTTAGAGGATTATAAAGCTGTTAAAAGACCTGTTTCTTGTAGTCCTCAGGTACAAGGTTTGATTCCCTCAGCCTCCATTGCCCAACTGTGCAACTTTGAACAAGTCACTTAATAACCAGACAGCAGTCCCAGGATGAGTCTGAAAAAGGTCCATGGAGATTAGTGGTCTACCCGGGAAAACAAAAAATAAGTAAATATTTAGTTTTATTTAGCTCACAAATGACTTGCATGCAAATCTCCCATTAAAATGCAATGTTAGCCACTTTGATTCAGAATAATTTTAAGAAAGCACAAGTAACCGATAAAGCATAAACAAAAGGAATGTAAAACAGACATTACATAAGAGGGAGGTTTTGGGTGGCTTCCTTTGGACCAAGTTTGATAATAAACAAGAAAACTGAAAATTGGAGGAAGAGGTGTAGGATGTACTGCATATCAATAATGGAAGCTAGTAAGCTGAGTAAAATGAGGCAGTTATGTACTGAATTATGGACGTTTCACTTTGCAAAACACTTGCATTTTGTAGATTCTAAGAAGTTTTTAAGGATGGACGACTTAAAAGTTAGGCTAGAAGAAATGGTTCTGATACATGAAAGGAAAGAATTCTAGACATCTGGTACAGGTCTGGATTGCAAGTGCCATGGAAAGCTTCAGTCACTGATGAGTAGAAATCAAAGGAAGCTAAGCAGAATATACAGCACAACTGTGAAAAGAAAACAAGACAAACAAAAGGCCAGTGAAAAGAGTCACTAGTCTAACTGCTGTAGTGAACCCTGACAATGTGTGTATATGCACAGATGTATAAGATATTAATGAAGCTGCAGAATGGAACACTATATGCTGTGTACAACAGACAGAGGCAGCTTCTACTATGGGAAATGCAAAGCAATTCAGTGTAGTCGATACTAGCCAGACACATTAGCAAATTAATCTTGATGACGAGGGTTCAAGTTATAAACTTAATATGCTGGTAGGAAGACTTTATGGATTCCACAGAGTTCCCTTTGGTATTTCATCCATGCAGCAAATGACTAAGGGGCTTGAAGGTCTCATTAATATTACTGATGATATACAGGTACGGGCTGCAACAAGAAAAAGCTTAACAAAAAAAATTCAGTTAGTAAATAGACTGAGACAGTATAACCTCATGCCAAATAACAATACGTGTAAAATCAGAGTTACAGAGTTGAGTCAAATGGGTCATGTTTAGAGAGGTTGCAGTGAGATGATGAGAAAGTTAGAGCTTTGGTACTTACTTACTTTATTTTCAATGTTATTTATACTTTTGTCATCCTGTGTCATGTAGGAAACAGAACACAATATAAGGACAGGAAAAGTAGAACAAATATCTTCATCAGAGGATTAATAAGAACTTACGTTATTTCTTGGTACAAATACAGCACCTTTTGAAGTTTATTCTAATAGGTTCATAGGTTCATAGGTAGGTACTAGGCTATCTGCCCGAAAGCATTTATAAGCCTAGCCAGAATGTGTTGGCTTTCACCGCTGCCTTAGATTAGTTCCCTGTGCCTCTGTCCAGCAGAGCCATTGAAGTGATCCCTGGGGTAAACTTTCTGTTTCCCATCCACTCGTCAAGGTTTCTCTTGAAGAGGGTTAGCCAGGAGCTCTGCCTAATGTAGATTGGAATCTTGTTCCAGAGCATGGGAAGTCTCTGGGACAGGAATTTATCCCTCCAGCACATCCTATTTATTGTTGTGGTGAGGTTTAGATCCCTGGAACATGTGACTTGAGGGGATATGATTTTCTTTAGGTGGAGCATGTCCATCAATTCTGGGATGGACATGGCCTTGTATGTCAGGCAGAGATCACCTCTGAGTAGGCGGTATGCAACCGAGTACAACTGGAGTTTCTTCAGTCGAGCTGCAAAGGGCACCTGCTTGAGACCAGTGATCCTCTTGGTGAGGAACTTCTGTGGTCTTTCCAGTTGTTGCAGGTGTCTTGTAAGGTACATCCCAAATGGGGCATTGTACTCTATGATGGGTCTGATGAGTGATGGGTAGAGAGGCCCAATGACCTCTTTTGATCTGGATGCAAACCCTTTTGTGATTAGGTGGGCCACATAGAAGGATTTTCTAACCACTTTGGCAATGTGACTATCAAAGGAGAGGTTACTATCTACTTGGGTCCTTTTATTACGTCTTCTGTATTTAGGGGGCTGCCACCTATGTGGTAGTTTGTGGGTACTTTGTTTTTTCCAAAAGGGATGACTAAGCACTTTTTGGCATTTAGCTTGAGACCATGGTTTTGACACCAGGTATCTGTCTCAGTGAGACCCTTTTGGAGGATGTCTGTGTCAGCCAGAGAGTCAATTATAGCCCCTAGTTTGCAGTCATCTGCGAACTTGGTGAGCCATAGTCCTCCTGTGCTTGCCTGTACCTCTGAGAAGTATATGCTGAACAGGAGGAGTCCTAGGACTGAGCCCTGGGAAACGCCATTTGCAGCAGGTTTAGAGTCAGACCTAGCTCCTGCAACTCTTACTATGTAGGTTCTGTCAGTGAGCCAGTTGGCAACCTATCTCGTGACGTAGGGGTTTATGTTTAGGCTGGTGAGTTTGTCTATAATACCTGAGTGGGGAATAGTGTCGAAGGCCTTTGCAAGGTCTAGGTAGGCTGTGTGGACCACCTTTCCCTCGTCTGTTGCCTTGGTAACTGTCTATTGCCTTGGTAACTGTCTCAAAGAAGTCCACCAGGTTTAGGAGGCATGATCTGCCCTTAACACAGCCGAACTGGGTTGGGTCCAGTGTTTGGAGGTTTCCAATGTCTCTGTTAATGAGATCCATGATGATGTGCTCCATAGCTTTGCAGACCAAGCTAGTCAGTCTTATAGGGCGATAGTTCCCAGGGTCCGTTGTGGCTCCACCTTTGTGGAGCAGAATAACTGTTGCTGTGCACCACTCTGTGGGCACATAGCCTTTGGAGAGGCTGAGTTTAAACAGTGTGTTTAGGTGAGGGGTTAGTTCATCTTTGAGCTTGTGTAGGATGCAGCCTGGGACACCGTTCGGTCCCATTGATGCTGTGTTTTTGGCTTTGGAAAGGGCTGTTTTAACCTGAGTGTCTGTGATTTCAGGGGCACTACATTCTTCTGGTATAGTTATGTGCCCTTTTGGGGGTGAAATTTGCACTGAACCTGTCTGCCAGGATGTTGGCTATATCGGTCAGTTCAGTGTATTTTGTGCCATTCTGCACTAACTCTGAGCAGATATGAGAATTGCCACTTAGATTCTTGACATAGCTAAAGAATGCCTTGTGGTTATCTTTGGAGTCCATGGCAATTTTTCTTTCGAAGCTAGCCTTGGATGATTTTATGAGGGAACGTAGTTTCTTGCTGATACTGATCAGGGATGTCTTCCCTTCTTGGGATTTTACTCTTTTCTGTACTAGTTTCCTCCTTCTATTGTACAGCTTGTTTATGGCAGGGGTCCACCAGACTGTTTTCCTTTTCTTGGAGGAGTGAGTCTTGGTTTTGTTTGGGATAGCACGATCCATGCATTCTTGTAGGTGCCCGTAGAGTGCATTAGTAAAGGATTTTGCAGCTTGGACAGCGTTATCCTTTAGCATGGGGGCTTTGAAACTTCCCACCTCGGTCTTAAGTAACATGAAGTTTGTTTTTGAAAAGTTTTTCACGGTGGTTTCTTTGACTGGGAGTGGTGGCAGAATGTGGATATCCAGAGTGATTAGTTTATGGTCAGATCTAACCAGTGAGGGGTTGACCTCCGGTGTGGAACACTGGTCGCCCATGTTGGTGATGACCAGGTCCAATATGTTGTCAACTCTGGTGGGGGTCTTAACCAGTTGTTCCAGGGCGTTTGAGTTTCTAAATTCTAGGAAATGTTGGGCCAGGGAGTTTGTACTTGAGTAGTTCTCCCAGTTAATGTTTGGATAATTGAAATCACCCAATATCAGGGTGTTTGGTAGGACCTTTATGTTTCCCAGTGTTTCCAGGAATGCGGAGTGGGGGTCCTGGGACATGGTGGGTGATCTGTAGCAAGCTATAATTTGAATAGCAGTTTTGCCCATTGTTAGTTGCACGTGGATGATCTCTGAAGCATCGTGCTGTGCCACTAACCTGGAGGTGTGGGTATCCTTGATGAATATGGATACTCCCCCACCTTTTGTATTTCAGTCTGGGTTTTGTGGCCAAAATGTATGGTATGAGTTGTAGCCTGGTAGTGCTGGGGTGCTCTCTGGAGCCTTAAACCAGGTTTCTGTTACTGCACATATATCGATTTTCTCCATACTGAGGAGTGCCTTGAATGCGTGCATTTTGAGGTTTAGACATCTGGCAATGAGCAGCATTACCCTCAGTTTTTTGTTACTTGTGCTATTTATGGCGGTGGGTTTGTCTTTTGAGCCTTGCCTAAAAAAGGCACTATGGGGGTGGCAAGAGTCTTGGCCAGTATTCGAAAGCCTAAGGGTGACAGGTGCAAGCTGTCTCTAGCAAAGCAGCGTGGCTTGTCGAGCATGTCATCCCAGGCTGACAGACACTGGATCCCCTTTGAATGACACCAGAAGCTTAGCCAATTGTTGAAATTGACATTTTTTTCTCTATACCGTGGTATCATTCTTGGTGAGGACAGGATGCTACTCAGGGTCAGGGTCATACCAGCCTGGGCTACGTGATCAGACAGCTTCTCCATGTCTCTTTTCATGTAGTCCAGGAAGGTACGGCTCAGGTCATTCTCACCAACATGGACAATGACAGAGTCATATTTGTACTTGTTCTGGAGTGACCTGAGTGCTTGTGTTATGTGGAGGATCCTGGCACCCAACAGGCAACCAGTAGTAACCTTCTCCTTGTTCAGCCTAGTGAGTGGGACGTCAGTGTGCCTGACTATAGAGTCACCTATTACTAGTGTGTTGGGTATGTTATTTTGCCTTAAGGGCTGTGATTATGTGGCACACTGGTTTTGTGAAGTATGTGTTTCATGGTTTGTGTTGGGGGGGTGGAGGTTGCTTGGATGTCTGCTTTGGAGGTCTCTGTTGCTTTTGCAGATTTTTATTTAGAGCCTCCAAGTATGTTTTTGTGTATTTATGTGTGTTTTTTTTGCCAGTGCTGGTTTCACAGGTCTGTGTGAGACTGGTGGTGTGATGCAAGTAATTCCCTTCTCCTCTTGACTGCCTGGTCCAGTCTTGGGTTGAGAGAGCTTAGCCTCCAGTTTGGCTGTATAATTGCATCTCTCACATGTATTAGTGTTTGATTGAAGGAGGAGAGGGTTGTCTGTGTACATGTGTACATGAGGCAATTGTAACATTGCCTCAAAATGCCCAGATTCACCAGTTGGACTGGAGAGTACATCTGAAACTGCCCTTTGGACATGCCTGGATAGGTACAGTGAACTGTTTTACTGATTGGCTGGTAAGGTCGAATAGAGAGCCTTGTCCTTCTCTACAGTATAGGAGGGTCTAGTGCTAAGGTTTATTAGTGCTTGCTATGACTTTTGGGCAAGAGCAGAGTTTCTCCTGCTAGTCTTGTTGATATGGGCATCCTGAGACAGTGTAGCAACTGCCTCTTGTACACAGACAACCCTTTACTACTACCACCTATGAACACAACATGTGAGCGATGCAATCACATTACGAACCTAGAAACCTAGAATCCTTGCTGTCTCAGTCACAAGCCAGTACATCTGGCACTGAGAAGGTTGTCTGCACAAACACTATGAACACCACACTTCTAACACCATCCACATCTGTACAACACACTCCTACTTATGTGGGGGTTCTCAACAAAAATATACCTAAACAAAAGAGACCTCCAAAGCAAAAACACAAACACACATCACAACCCACAGCACCAAGCACCACACATAATACACATGCCTGTGTCTCACAGCCTCTAAGGCCCAGCCACAAACCCAACATACTAGTCATAGGAGATTCTATTGTGAGACACATAGATGTGCCCCTCACCAGGCTAGACAAGGAGAAAGTCACAATAAGTTGCTTGTCAGGTGCTAGAATCCGCCACATCATGCAGGCACTTAAGTCTCTTAACAACAGGTACTGTTATGACTCTGTCATAGTCCATGTTGTTGTGAATGACTTGAGATGTCCCTCTCTGGACTATATGAAGAGAGACATGATTGAGCTCGCTGAATATATGTCCTAGGCGGGTATGTCCCTAGCCTTAAGCAGCATCCTACCATCACCCAGAATGACACATCAATACAAACAGAAAATGATTGACTTTAACAATTGACTTAGTTTCTGGTGTAATACCAAGGGCATCCAGTACCTGACAGGCTGGCAGGACATGATTGACAGACCACGATGCTTTGTCAGAGGTGGCCTTCATTTGTCTCCTCTGGGCTTTAGGCTTCTGGCAAAGGCTCTTGCCTCCCCCATAGTGCCTTTTTTGGCAAAGTCATGGGCACAAAATTACCAACATGAAAAATTCTTATAAACGAAATTTAAATGTCAAGCTGCTAAACGTTAGGAGTCTTAGCATGAAACTGCACTCATTGCAAGCATTCCTTGCCCTGGAGGATGCTGACATTTGTCACTGAAACCTGGTTCAAAGCTGTGGAGAGCACCCCACCCTTACCAGGTTACTCATCCTACCATACTTTCAGACCCCAAATGGAGGGCTACAAAGCCAAAGGAGGTGGAGTGTCAATATTTATCAGACATACACACCTCCAGGCTGGTCAAATGGTATGATGCACAGGAGACACTCCAAGTGCAGTTAACTGTTGACAAAACACATATTCAAATAATAGCTAGCTACAGACCCCCAACCATGACTCAGGACACCCACTCCACCTATCTGGACTAACTTGAATCCATCAAGATTCAACCCTCTACCCTGATACTGCGTGACTTTAACTACCCAACCATAGAGTGGAAGACCTATTCTAGCCCAAACATGAACGCCCAGAGATTCCTCGACTTTGTCAATGTCAATGCATTGGATCAGCTAGTCGACACCCCTACGAGAGGTGAAAATATCCTGCACCTGGTCCTAATCAACATGAGTAGCCACTGCAGCACTCCTACAGTGTCATCCTCCTTGGTAAGATTTGACCACAAAGCAATCACTTTTGAAGTCACCATCTCCTCTGACCTGCCCCCCGCCTTGTCAGTGTCAAATGAAAAAAATTTTCCAAAGCTGACTACAATCTCCTCAGAACAGGTATAAGCAGCTTCACAGCCACCCTCCCTTCAGTCAGAATTAACACTAATGTCCAAACCTACACCAAAAAACTATATGAGCACCTACATAGCTGTATGGACTCAGCAATACCTGACAGGACCAGAGCATCTTCCTCATACAAGAGTAAACCTGTCTGGTGGACAGCAGCAACAAACAAACTCTATAATAAAAGGAAAACATTGCTGTCCTGGGCCAAGAAGGAGCAGGTGCCAAATTGGAAGCAATCTCTCCTTTGTCTGAACAAGCAAATAAGGTCACTGGTGAAATCCTCTAAGGTTAACTTCAAGTCCAAATTGGCCACATCCACCAAGGACAATCACAAGGCCTTCTTCATATGTCTACAATCTCAAAGGCAACACCCAAATCTGCCCTGAACTGGTGTCAATAACACCACATACACAAACGCCATAGATATAGCCAACCTGCTGGCAGGCAGGTTCAATGAAAACTTCACCCCCCTGTCCCCCATCAGTAAACAAGGACATCCCCAGCACCTGCCCCCCCCCCTCATTACCAGACACTCAGGCATGAGCTCTCAGCTCCATTAGACACCTTACTCAACCAAAGCCTGAGCACTGGCTTCATCCCAGCTGAATGGAGGACAGTCACTGTCATCCCTCTACACAAAGGTGGCGCATCCACTGACCCAGGCAGTTATAGGTCCATCAGCCTAAGTATGCCTGATCTGCAAGGCCATGGAATGCATTATCACAGACCTTATAAACAAGGACATTAGCAACCTCCAAACACTTGACCCCACACAGTCTGGTTTTGTCAAAGGGAGATCATGCCTGTTAAACTTGGTTGACTTCTTTGATACAGTCACCAAAGCCATGGACGAGGGGAAGACGGTGCACACCACCTACCTTGACCTAGTCAAAGCCTTTGATACTATTCCCCACTTCAGCATAATAAATAAACTCTCCCAGCTATGCATCAACCCATATGTTATCAGATGGCTAGCTAACTGGTTCACTGATAGAACACACTCAATCAAAGTAGGGGAAGCCACCTCTAGTAGTAGACTTGTAATGAGCGGTGTACTCAAAGGATCAGTCTTGGAGCCTCTACTGTTTGGGATATACTTTTCTGAGGTGCAAGCCAAAACCAGTGGTCTGTGGCTGACCAAGTTTGCAGATGACTGCAAGCTGGGGACTGTCTTAAATTCCTCTAGTGATGTGAACATCCTTCAAGAGAGCTTTACCCAAACTAATGACTGGTGTCAGAAGTATGGCCTCAAATTGAATGTCAAGAAATGCATCATTATTCCCTTTGGGGAAAATGTCATTCCCACTAATTATCACATTAATAACAACATACTAAGCATGCAATTAGTCATGAGGGACTTGGGCACCCAGGTTGATAGCAACCTGACTTTTGACCATCACGTTGCCTCCATTGTACGGAAGGCTTTTTACATGGCCCACCTCATAAATAAGGGTATTTCATCTAGGAACAAGAAGGTCATAACATCCCTGTACTCCTCCCTTATCAGACCCATTATCGAGTACAATGGCCCCTAAGGCATGTACCTTGCCAAGCATATGCAGCAGTTGGAGAGACCACAGAGGTTCCTGACCAGGAAAATTCAGGGTCTAAAACACCTATCCTATACAGATAGGCTAAAAGCCCTGTCCCACTACTCAGTCCCATATAGTCTGCTCAGAGGTGACCTGTGTCTGGCATACAAGGACATTTCAGACCCTGCCTTGATGGAGTTGCGGCATATCCGCAAGACAAACTCCACTTGCGCAACCCGAACGCAAGGCCTTAACCATGTCTGTGACATTAATAGAACTTGCTGGCAAGATAGAGTTGTGTCCCAAAGACTCCCCCATCTGTAGAACAGACTCCCTCTCTATGTCAAGCAGAGTACCTCTCTAGCCCTCTTTAAGAGGAACCTTGTCGACTGGATGGGAAACAGAAAATACACCCCTGGGATCCCACCTGTGTCCCTGCTGGACAGGGGAAACAGGTGCTGGCTTTCAGGGAACATGGGTGAAATTCTTGGCTAGGCTTATAAGGGCCTCTGGGCCAATACCTTGTATCATCCTATGAACCTACTGATTGTTTAAGAGGGGGTCAAATAGTGATAGAAGAGGGGGTCAAACAGTGATAGAAGAGGGGGTCAAACAGTGATAGAAGAGGGGGTCAAACAGTGATAGGAGAGATGGGGAAAAGAAAATAATAGCAGAGTTATGATAGTAACAGGTTATTTGAAAGGGAGGAGGAGGACTAAGCTGGCATGCATTTGCAGTCCACCTAAAACTACTGTTATGGAGGTTCAGAGACTTTTGGCAGAAATACTATGCTTTCAGCAAGGGTTGTTACTTATGGGTGGAAACTGGAAGTTGATTTTCAATAACAAGGATGTACCTTGGGACCTAGAATGGAAGTATAACAAAAAGACAGTAGATTTCTGATGAAGCTTATAAGAATATTTAGTATGGAAGACATGAATTCAGTAGCAGGAACTCAGACAGAATTTACATATTACTCCCCAATATACTATAACTGGGCTAGATTGGACAGAAATTATATTTCATTGGAGTGTGTTTTATAATTGAAAGATATGACACACATCCAATAACTATTTCAAATCATGCGTCAGTAAAAACTAAAATACAAATGAAAGGTAAGTATGCAAAAAATGAAACATTGGTGCTTTCCTACTTAACTGTTAAAAAATAATTTATGGAATAAGTATCGGTTGTGATTCAAGAGTTATTAGGAAGATAGAATTTACTTCAGAAGGGGCACTAGTGAGTTAGATAAAAATGAAAATGGAGTCCAAAATATGGTAGAAATAAGAGAGAGAGATATGTGAAAGAAGTAATAGGAATTACGTAGAGGAGTTGAGATAGATTAAAGCACTGCAACACAGGGGAAACTCACAGAACAAGAACAGGTGCAATTGTCAACTGCTAAATGGAAAAGAAAGCATCTGGATAATTTAGAAAGGTTACTGTTAAGCAACCATTTAACACTAAACTACAAACCTTTAACAGGCCTAATAATTAATAGTTAAGATAGGAAGTGATGAAATAAAAAATGATGATGCATTATGTATCAGCTGGGAAGTCTCCAGGAATAGATGGTATTCCTGTGGAAAACTGAAGTTAGAAGAAAGAAGTGCTAAGGATAATGAAGGTTTCGTTTAACAATCTTTTAAAGGGTGGTACCAGCATCTTGGAAGAAAGCTGTGGTGGCTGTATTACCCAAAGAGAGTAAAGACTCTTCAGAACTGGCTTCATGAAGATCCATTACAAATTTAAACCATGGTTATAAAGTGTTTATATTTAAACTAGCTGAGAGAATGGCAAAGGTGTTGCCAGAGTTGATAGATTTGGATCAACATGGTTTTATGGAGGGAAAGCAAACATTTGGCAACACTAACAGAGCAATGATGATCTAAAGGGAAGCAGGCTGTAGGGACATGCCACTATTTTTGGTAGGTCCTGTTGCTGAGAATGCATTCAATGGACTGTGATGGAAATTTATGAGTATGGCAATGGTTGCATGTGCATTTCCTGATAGAATAATAGGGTTAATAAGGAGGATACAGGAAAGGTCAGAGGCAAGAATTAAGGTGGGGTGTTCCTCTCTGACCAGCTGCAGCTATTTCCTCTTTCCCATTTATTTCCTTTACATTTAGAGCAGTTATCAAAGAAAATCAGGAATTAATAAATACAAAGATATATAGGGTATGACAATCAAAAATAGCTTACTTGCAGATGATATTATTCTGTACTTGATAAATCCAGAAAAGGACATTTTGGTGTTCTGGAACATTCTGAGTCAGTTTCAACTCTTTTAAGTAAATAAATAAATGAAGATAAAACAAAATCTATAGTAATAAAGTTCATACCCACACAAGAACTAATTCAGCAATACACATACTTATAGGGGCATGCTAAGATAAAGTATTTAAGTGCATGGATTAAAAAGGATTCTGTTATAGCAGCTGTGGATATGTGGGAAGACTCCTAAACAAAAGAGAATCCAAAAACCAAGAAGCTGGAAGCTCTTGAATAAGGATATAGATAGTAGGATACAAGTAAGGAAAATGTTTTTGGTCCCTTTAGTCTTTTATACAGGTCAGACAAATTTTTATCAATCAGAGGAGAAATTGTGGATGATAATTAACTGAGGCATGAATGAATTTATTTAGGAGGGGAAGGATGAAAGAGTTAAATGGAATAAGTTGATTCTCCCCACAGGACACAGCAGTTTAGAGTTACTCGATTGTATTTATTTATTTGACCGGGAAAGTCCGACTAGGACAGAGCCTGTTTTCAGTGGAGACCTGGGGAGAAATGCTCCAGACGCATGTCTTTGGAATGTGGGAGGAAACAAGAATATCCGGAGGAAACTATGCTAGTACAGGGAGGACATGCAGACTCTGCACAGAAGGCACCCCAGCTGAGAATCGAACTGGAGAACCTCTTGCTGTGAGGTTACAATGTTAACCACTGCACCACTGTGCCACCCTGAAGGGATAAGTTAAGGCTGCTATATATGACTCAAACTGTAGGTCATAAATCAAGGTGGAAAGAACTGGTGATGATGAAATGGGTGAGTTTGAGTTTGAAAGATAAAGAGAAACTTAAGAGTTCTGGAGAATAATCAATCAGAAAAGGTTAGAAAAAACTGGGAAAAGCAATGTAAAGGCAGTGTACAAAGAAACAAAGGAAGAAATCTCTAAGGTTAGTGAGTCTGTGGGTTTCGTAGTAATGCACTTTTCAGCATATGGCATCCAGTTACAACTGCATGTGGTTTAATTGTCAAGTCAAGAAAGCATTAGAGAGCACAGAGCATCTAATGAAGAAATTACAAAATAATAACAGTCATTGTCACATAATATTCAAAAGTAGCATAACTGAAATCTAAACATTTTATTCTAATGCAAAGCATTGTTCTGTCTCCTGCTCAGTTACTTAAACATCATAAAAGGAAGGAGTCCTAAATTACATACTACCCCAAGATGTACAAGAACACATGAAACAGTTTATGCACTGTAAATTACTTATTATTAATATTAACGTAATTTAGTACTGCAGTATGATGGACTACAAATATTTTTACTTTTCTTCTAAGCAAACCAAAGTATGTAACCCATTAGCTGGGATATGTTACAGTCCCTAGAAAGGACCCAGTTATGCAGAAAAAATTGTCAGACAACACGTCTATAGAAATAACTACTTCTGTTATATTGTCACAAGCCTGTTGTGATATGCTTGCATTATACTGTTCGTTTTACTCTACATTTGGGTTAAAAACCCCACTTTTTTGTGTCGGAACTACATTAGCAGTAGCAATCACTACTGAAAACAGAGCAGCCTCTTTGGGTAAAATGATACCTTAGTTGTTGAAATTTAGAATCTAAATGACAGCTTGTCAGTCTGATGGCATAAACAAGCTGCAAATTAACAACGTTTTGCTAAATGAATCTTGGATGCAGAACACTAGCAAACAGGTACAAACTGTTTTTTTATGTTTAAAATACATTCCTTTCAAACTTTTCTCATGTCTTTTGCAAAGCATTGCCACTTCTAAACAGTTATTTTAAATTGAGGTAACCAGAAAACAGTCACAATGCATTTAGGCCTTCTGTAAAGCAAGTTTATTGATAGAGAATAAACGTAAAACCCTTTTGAAGTGCACAGTGTGACAGAAGAAAGACCAATCACCATTCCTTACCTCTTTCTGCTGCTTGTCTGACATTACTTATTTTTATTTGATTTATGGTATTTTTATATTTGATTGTAGGCCTGTATACAATGATTACCCATTCCTTTGGGTAATGTTGTCTAGTTTCATGCTTTCTGTTATAACAGCCAGCAGAGATCACAGGGCACATGCATTTTAGTCTAAAAAATGTTCTAAACCAAAGCATATAACTTCTTTGTAGAATTTAGTTTTGGCAAGTGTTCGCATTTTGACAAAGAGACAAAAAAACATAACATGCTTACATCATTTCTTTTTCACAGACGTAAAAATGCTTAAAGCAAGACAATATGGGTCACATGAAAGACATGCTATCAGTGCTGGTGAGTAAGAACTTTTGCCAACCTTACCTGAGTAACAGTGGTAGACTGCTGTCCTGTAGATGTAGTGGTGACCTCAGGCTGGACAGCTGTGACCGTAGCTGTTGGCGTGAAGATGAGCTGAGGGGATAAAGGAACAGCACGGCCTAGGCTCCTAGCTACTTGCACAAGGTTACTTTGTTGTGCCTAAAAAATTACATGAAATGTGTTGCCTTTTACCTCATCACAGCTGGTTCAGGCAGAACAAAAATCTAAAACATTTATAATTCAGTTTTAGTCTCAGATTTTGTGTATTGTAACAATGATGAACAGTGCTTAAAGGTAGCTGGAAAACTGTCAATGGTTGTTTACAGTGCATAGCAGGTTAGATGCATAAACAAGGCATTGTTACCTATATAACATCATACATATTGTGTCCACTGTGCATATTTTTCCTTTTTCTGTTATCTGTGTATTTGCAATTGTGTGCATGTGTGTGTGTGTGTGTGTGTGTGTGTGTGTGTGTGTGTGTGTGTGTGTGTGTGTGTGTGTAAACCATGTGTCCCTTGTCACTCAATATATATATCTATATGTTGCTGTTAGCACTTAAAATGTGTAAGGTGTAGACCTACTAAAGTTCTCATTCTAATAGGAAATGTCATGTTTATGGCTAATGTATAAATATGATCTTTGATTAATGCTTTTCGGTCATAAAGCAGGACCCCTTCCACTTAACTTGCACTTCTTAAGAAACATATTCTTATCAGGTTACAAGTGATACATGCACACTTACTATTATATGTATTGATGATGTCAAGTCTAAAAAGATAAAACAGCAGATTCCCAAAATTCTTGGGAGATACATAGCTAATATATTCTGGAAAATAACACATGCTGGTAGCTTAAGAGTAGTCATTCCCTCTCATGGTTCCAAGTAATCACTCTGAGAAACATTCATAAAAGCCCTGTCTTACTGCAAAGGTCTTTTTGCACCAGGGAATGGTATACAATGAATGCTCTGTCAAATTCACAACCTTACTAACACAATGAAGGAGGGTTGCACAAGACCACTGCACTATCCTGACCCACTGTTTGTGTGTGTGAACCACCAACCCAATGTGCTAAACAGTCCAGTTCCCAGGCATGCACCATGCAATATGGCAGCACCAGTGTAGTCACCATTGGTCCTAGCAGTGCTGGCATAACCTATGTGATAGCAATCGTGGATAGCACAACGATGCTGCACTGGCAAGAACTGCGATCCTCTCTCTCTCCCACCAGTATGTTGCTTATCATATAGTTCAGAGTGGCACAGTGGAACAAGGAAAAAAAAATCCTCCACTGCATGAAAGAAAAGGCTTTACTGACGATAAAGTCCCCCTGTAGTACAATCAAATGTGCTACCACCCATTACCTTGTCCTGCCTACCCCACTATGGTGTCAGTGAGCTTTTTCCAGTAGGAACTCCCACAGCAGTGGATCCCTTCATTACCATAATCTGGTAATGACCCCAACAATGCACACATGCCTAATGAAAGTGATTCTTTCATAGATCACAGTCACTCATGCTGGCATCAAACAGCACTACTAACTAAGGCAGCTAATTACTGTATCACATGCCTCACCAGGCAGGTACTGTAATTACCTGATATGGCATATTATACAGTGTCGGACACCATATTCCCTAGCTCTGTGCAGTGCTGTAAGGTTACCCAGATACCTATACCAATAGCGCCTGGTATATTAATGAGTATTGATGGTGCATCTTATTTCATGCCTGTCAATCATGGTACCCGGTGATGTAGTCAAGATGTATATTTCTGAATCTGCATGTCATGTACTTCATTCCCAGGATGTGTGTGTGTGTGTGTGTGTGTGTGTGTGTGTGTGTGTGTGTGTGTGTGTGTGTGTGTGTGTGTGTGTGTGTGTGTGTGTGTGTGTGTGTGTGTGTGTGTGTGTGTGTGTGTGTGTGTGTGTGTGTGCACTCGTCTGTGTGTATGTGTGTGTGTGTACGCGTCTGTGTTTATGTGTGTGTGTGTGTGTGTGTGTGTGTGTGTGTGTGTGTGCGTGTGTGTGTGACTTTTTCTGGCAGTTATACATCGGGGGTGCAGAGGGGGTGCATGACCCTGCAAAAAAGTTTAAAGGTGAAGAGCAATGTTCAAGATTTGGCCTTATCCTGTGGTTTCATTCTTTTTATTCGATGTGTCAGCACCCAACATTTCAAGTGCTGACTTTTCAATAGGAAGCTGTTCATAATTACTAGGCTAATGGCCCTGGGGCTCTTACAAGCCTAGCCAAGAGTTTATCTCCAAAAATAGAAACCTCAGTCAGCACCTGTCACCCCTGTCAATGAGGGACACAGGTGCAACCCCTGGGACAAATTTGTGGTTTCCCATCCACTCATCAAGGTTGCACTTGAAGAGGGTCAGCAAGACACTCTGTTTGATGTGTATGGGCAGTCTATTCCAGAGTTGGGGCAGCCTCTGGGAGACAAACCTGTCTCTCCAGCAGGATTTGTTAATGTCGCATATTAGATTTAGGTCTTTCAAGTGGGTAATGCGTGAGGAGTTAAAGTTACGGACATGGAGGATCTCTAGTGTGGCAGGGTCTGAGATTGCCTTGTAGGGGAGAGACACAGATCACCTCTGAGCAATATGTATGATATAGAGTAGGGTGATAATGATTTGAGCCTGTCTACATAGGCCAGGTATTGGAGGCCAGAGATTCTCTTTGTGAGGTATTTCTGTGGCCTTTCCAGTTGGTGCAGGTGTTTGGAGAGGTACATACCAAACCGGGGACTCAATTATTGGCCTAATGAGAGAGGAGTACAGGGAGGTAATAACCTTCTTTTTTCTGGATACAATCCCTTTACTTATGAGATGAAGGGCTTTTCTGACCACTGCTGCTACATGATGGTCGAATGTAAGATTGTTGCCAACCTGTGTACCTAGGTCTCTCACCACAGATTGTGTGCTTAGGGGGTTGCCGTTGATGGTGGTAATCAGTAGGGGGCGTGTTTTTGCCAAATGGTATGATAATACATTTTTTTTGCGTTTAACTTAAGGCCATGGCTTTAGCACTAGTCATTTGTTGTGAGACCCTCTTGTAGTATGTTAGCATTATTTAGGGAGTCATTGTCAGCACCCAACCTACAGTCGTCTGCAAACTTGATCAACCACAGGCTTTTTGTCTTTGCCTGCACCTCTGAGAAGTAGAAGCCAAACAGTAGGGGTCCCAGGACAAATCCCTGGGGAACACCACTAGTGACAGGTCTGCTGTTGGTGGTGGCACCTATTTTGATCTTGTGGGTCCCATTGGTGAGCCAGTTTGCCACCCACCTGATGAGACAGGGATTTACGTCAAGTAGTGTTAGCTTTTCGATGATGCCCGAATGGGGTATTGTGTCAAACGCTTTGGCCAAGTCAAGGTAAGCTATATGTACTGACTTTCCCTCATCCAGGGTATTGGTGACAGTCTCAAAGACATCAACCAGGTTCAACAGGCAAGATCTGCCCTTGACGAATCCAACCTGGGTGGGGTCAAGTGCTTGGAGATTGCCTATGTCCTTGTTTATGAGGTCAAGTCTTTGCAGATTGCCTGTGTCCTTGTTTATGAGATCTCATTATATCAAACATGGAAGTCTGAGTGCCTCTGTGTTTGAGGTTACAGTTATTTAGTTGTATTTGTCTGCATTTAGATTCTGATATTTTTGTTTTCTGTTTAGATTTGGAGTTTGTTGGATTATCAATGTGATGGAATCACAGACTACATTTGCTTGCATCACTGGAACATAGACTTGATGTAATTAACTTTTATTGGACCAACATAGATTTTGCAATTACTTGAGCTTTTGAGCTGACATGATCCCTTCAACAATTACTAATGTTAGATGCAGTGCTTAAAAATCCACTTGTGCCTAGAAAGGGAAGTACAGCATTTATTTCCAACTGGCTAAAAAAAAAAAAAAAAAAGAAATGAAAATTTGAAAAATGCAATAGGCAGTCTCAGAAACAAAGATTTTAGGAAGTTTTTAATTTTACTGTTAGAAAGAATTAAACTTGAAAACATTAAAAGGGATCTGGATTCAATGTAAAACATGAAAGAAATGTGAAAAGTGAGACTTGGGATCAATGCTCCACCTGGACTTATACAATTGTACAGATGATCAAAAGTAATAGTAAATGCAGTGGGCCACTGATCCATGAATACTTTTTGAGGGTTACATATTGATAAAAATATAATGTCTGTCCAGGTTTTCATGTGTGTATTTCATATCAACTGAGATGGTTTTATTTTTTATAGACAGTGTTTTTAGCAGTGTCTTAAATGGATGTTTCACAACGATTTGGATTATATTTGGGGTTTAAATCAAAGTGGTCATGTGTTTGTAACTCATGACACACTTACCATAAATAGCAAGTGCCCTAACTTGACTAGCCTGATCCTAGTTAATTACATAGCCCTCAAACCACTCAATTTTACAGAACTGCTTAGCCAAACCACAGCCCTAAGTCTAACCCCAAAACTCCTACCCGGTTCCTCACCCTAACCCTAACCATAGCGCCACCCTCCAATTTCTTTATTTTCTTTATTTTTTTTTATTTAACATTTGTTTACCGGGAATGTCCGACTTGGAATGATGCCAATTTTCAGCGGAGGCCCAGGAAGAAACCCTCCAGACACATGTCTTTGTGATGTCGGAGGAAACCGAAGCACCTAGAGGATACCCACACGAACGCAGGGAGGGCATGCAGACTCCACACAGAAGAACTCTAAAGTGCCTGAATGCTCCTTAAATCTAAAACTCTCCTCACCTCTCACTAAACCTAAAGTCCCCCTGTGCTCCCAAGCACAAAACTCCAATCCCGCACTATAATCATAAACTCCATTCCCACTCCCTAAACCTAAAACTTCCTTCCTGCTCCCTAAAGTTAAAGTCCCAAATTGCTCCATAATCCTAAAACTCCCCCCAAAACTTAAATGCTAGTCGCAATACCTACCTGAAACCCTAATCTATGCTCTCACCCCCTCTCACTCCCTACCTCCTTGCAGCTGCTGCACTTACATTGCTCAAACTCGACTGCTGTGTTCGAGCAGGAAGTGGTAGCTGCACTCTCCCCATGTGGCTGCTGCATCACACTAGAAAAAGTAGTCAGGTTTGAGCATGAGTGGCAGCATATACAAGCTACAAGATGTCCAAGACACTGGCTGGGAGACAGAGATCTTCGAGTGCATAGGACTTGGGCAAATACAGTAAATACAGTAGATGTCAACATTTTATTTAAGCTGAATGTTTGAATGCCTTGATTTGTTTTATGAAGTTCATGTAAATGTGAGCTGATGAAAGCACTTGCATTTTATATAATGTGAGTGTAGAACAGAGCACGACCACCACAGGAAAATTAACAGGATCCAGTATTTATTAAGACAAGCGCTTTCACGTGCAACCCCTGCACGCTTCTTCAGATCTCAATACATATAACAAAACCAACTCATTTATATACCTTGCTCAATTATAACCAATTAATAATTTAAGCAATTAAATAATCAAATATCAATAGATACTTAAAAACTGACTCTGAAATGTTGTCATAAGGCAGATGAAAAGCTGCCTTCAAATACATGCTGGCTTCACATAACGTAATACAAATATTAAATATACAAGCAGAATTCAGCAACATTCATAAAATATCAATTGTATAAAAATATCTGACATATATAAAATTTTTATACAATATTAATTAAATCAGCAATAGATAAATAAATAAAACATAGTCACTGACAATTATACAAATATATATTTCATATCCATGTGGAAGTACTATCAAGTACCTATATGTATTATATTAAAAGGATATTATTAACTATTTAATTACGAGCTTCTAATATGGGTTTAATACTAATATGTTGATTCAAACCTGGCTCCACATGAGGTCTTAACATGAAAATCCATGAAAGTTCAACATATTCTAAGTAATTCATATTATTGCCCCCCCTAGTGGTTTTATTCACCAACTGTAAAACCCTAAACCTAAAACTATTATCAGCTCGATCACCAATGTGTTTCGCTAAAGCATTGCGTTGGTCTGACCTTTTCATGTCATAAATATGGTTATAGATTCTATCTTTTAATTTCCTAGAGGTAAGTCCAACATAAAATGCAGGACATTGTGTGCAAGTCGCTAAATATATAAGGTTTTCATCATTACAATTGGCATAAAACCTAGGTGTAAAAACATATTCAAAGGTAGGATGTTTAAAGCATTGTTCTTTAACTATATATCTACACATCCTACATTTGTTACAACTATATGTACCTAATTTATTCGTCCAGTCTATAGTGCGTTGAATATGACAATG
This sequence comes from Protopterus annectens, assembly GCF_019279795.1. Lineage (NCBI taxonomy): Eukaryota > Metazoa > Chordata > Ceratodontiformes > Protopteridae > Protopterus > Protopterus annectens. The sequence continues at coordinate 1,598,511,410 of NC_056729.1, forward strand.
TTCCTTACATAAAATCCTTTTAAGGTTTTTACTATTCCTATAAGTAAACTTTGGAATGGAACCTACTATATTCAGAATCAGGGGGTCAACAGTTAATACTTTCCAATTTTTCTTAATAATATCCACTATTTTACTATTATCACTAGTATACCTTGTCAGGAACCTAACCTGAATACCACATGAAGAACACTTCCTATTATACAAACTCATGTTCCTATTCTTACATCTCGCGCCATCAAAAACCATAGCCTGTATTTCATCTATCATGGCGCTATTATAGCCTCTGTCATTAAATAACATTTGCATAACTTTAAATTCAATCTGTTTATTCACAGGATCCTTAGATATCCTGTTGATTCTGATAAACTGTCCCCTTACTATATTGGGAAACACAAATCTGGGATGCATGCTGGTATAATGCAGCAATGCATTCTTCCAGCATGGTTTCCTAAACAAACCTGTAGAGATGTTCCCATTTTCATTTTTAACTATGCTAATATCCAAAACGTCCACCTGAGTATATGAATAATTGAATGTAAATCTCAAGAAACTCGTAGTAGTCTCTAGGTAACAGATGAAAGCTGAAAGCTCTTCAACACTACCCTTCCAAAAAAATAAGACGTCATCTACAAATCTTCTGTATATCACCTGACCATAAAATGTACTTCCAAACATAAACTCCCTCTCCCAACGATGAACCACTAGATTTGCGTAGGAGTTCGCACATGGGGTGCCCATAGCGACTCCCCATTTCTGTACGAATAATTTATCCTTGAATATGAAGATGTTATTAGTTAACACCATCTCTAATAGTGTACAGACAAGTATCTGTTTGTCAGTGCTAATATCATCTCCTAAACATAGTCTCTCATCGCTTGAACTCCGTAGTCATTCGGGATGGAGGTGAAAAGATTTTTAACATCTAGCGTCACTAATAAGACGGGTGAACCTATATTACCAAGGGTAATCGTAGCTAATTCATCAACTAGTTGATAGCTATCTCTAAGTATGGTGGGTATCTTCCTGACCAAAGGTCCCAATATACTCTCAATGAAAATAGATATTTTCTCTGTCACCCAACCATTGCCAGCTACTATGGGTCTCATCGGCAAGGGAAGAATATTTTTATGTACTTTAGGCAGCCCTTTTATACAGGGTATAAGGGGTGTCTCAACTAAAAAATAGTTGTAAAGCTCTTGTGTTATCTGCCTACACATCAATAAGTCATAGAGATCATCATATATCCTAGCGACAACCTTCAGAAAGCGTTCATGATCAATCTCACTATAAGTAGAGTAATCTTTTAGCATATTAAGCATAGCTAAATTATAGTCAATAGCATCTAGTAGCACTATTCCGCCCCCCTTATCTGCAGGTTTTATCACTAGGTTATCATTCTTAGATAAAGAATTTATATAATGTCTGTAGAAACCTATCTTTTTCTTTTTCATTTTATTATATCTATATCTATATACAGAGGCATGTGTGTGTGTGTGTGTGTGTGTGTGTGTGTGTGTGTGTGTGTGTGTGTGTGTGTGTATATACATATACACACACACACAGGTATATTATATTTATCAATCTCTCTCTCTCTCTCTTATATATGTGGATTCACTTCAGAACACTGAAACTTCACAATCTTGAAATTCATAACACTGAAGCCCAAAATCTGGAAATTCAAAACCCTGAAAACTCAAAATCCTGAATCCCAAAAAGTACAGTTTTGTACCTACCATAAATGTAGATGTTCGAGTGTATACCTGCTGCAGTCATCACACTTGGATTATCCTGCCGTCAGGCAGTCCCGCAGTCGGCCAGAATTCCAAAGTCTTGGTCCGGCGTTGGTTGCTGTCGCTTCTTCCCTGACGTCAGTGCACCAGGGGTATATAAGAGGCATCCGACGCCATTTTCTTCAGTTTGTCTTGCCCCAGATGTCAGGTGCCCCTAATAGGTAGGCAAAATATATATACACATATATATATATAGATATAGATATAGCTATATAAAAATAAAACAAAACCCTTAGGCACAAGCAAATACACCACAGAGGTAGTATAGGATAGAGTGGTAGTTCAGAGGGGATGGAGGGAGGGTAACTTGGACTGCAGCAGGGTATACACTCGAACATCTACATTTATGGTAGGTACAAAACTGTACTATGTTCATCGCGTTACCCTGCTGCAGTCATCACACTTGGGTAGAATCCCAAAGCTAAGGATGGGTGGTGGAGTCAAACAGGGTTAGAGGAGGCTAGAAGGCCCTGCAAAACTGCAGTGGCGAAGCCAGCTCTAGTCTTAGAGTAAAGTGGTAAGTGGCAATGTTTGGTGAAGGTGTGTACTGAACTCCAAGTTGCAGCTTCCAAAATATCCTTGGTTGGCACCACCCTGAGGTAGGCTGTAGATGTAGCTGCTGCCCTGGTAGAGTGGGGTCTTATGCTAGCAGGAACTGGTTTTCCATAGTGGGTGTAGCAAAAACGTATGCAATGTCCTATCCATTTGGAAATGGTCTGTTTTGAGATAGCCTTTCCTTGTGATGCTGTAGCATAGGATACAAAAAGCTGGTCAGATTTTCTGAAAACCTTAGTTTTATCCAAGTAGCAACCCAGCTGCCTGTGAATGTCCAAGGAATGTAGGAGTCTTTCTCCTTTGTTCTGTGGGTTTGGAAAGAAGGTGGGTAAATGGATGGTTTGACTTAGAGCCACACTGGATACCACCTTAGGCATAAAGGAGGGGTTAGTTCGTAGAGAAACTCTGTCTTGATGAAAAATGAGGAAAGGCTCTACTGCCATTAGTGCCTGAAGCTCTGAAACTCTTCTTGCTGAAGTAATTGCTAGCAGCAGGGCAGTCTTCCATGATATAAACTGTAAGTCAGCTGAGAAAGCTGGCTCAAAAGGAGGTAGCGTAAGTTTTTCCAGAACAAAGCTGAGGTCCCAAGTAGGTGTTGGTGCTCTCCTGGGAGGCCTAATGTTTTTGGCCCCTCTGAGAAACTGCCTTAGGAGTGGATGTGAAAATAAGGGAGGATCCGTGTTGTAGTGAGCTGAAATAGCTGAGGCGTGGATTTTAATAGATGAAAAAGAAAGCCCTTTGTGTAACATCTCAGTTAAATATTGCAGAATCTGAGGTATGTCAGGCTGAAGGGTATTTTGGCCTTTAGCTTGGTTTCAGGCGCAAAACCTTTTCCATTTGTCTGAGTAGGTTTTCCTGGTGCTGGGCCTCCTGGCCTCCAGAATAACATCCATAACAGCTTGTGAGAGAGGAGCTGGCTGGTTGCTTAGGTGATTTGCCATGCAGCCAAGTTTAAGGTTTTGAGCTGGCTGTGTAGAATCTGATTGTCTTGCTGTGTGAGCAGATGGGTAATTTGTGGTAGAATCCATGGTGGGCCCTGGGCCGTATTCCTTAATAGTGGGTACCAGTGCTGGCATGGCCAGTCTGGGGCAATGAGTATCATTCGGGGTCTCTCCATCCTGACTTTCAGCAGCACCTTTGTGAGAAGGGGTAATGGAGGAAAGGCATATACTGTCAGCATTTTCCAACTGAATGAGAGTGCGTCCACTTTCCAAGCTTGATGGTGAAAAGTTCTTGTGCAAAATTTTGTTAGTTGATAGTTTTGGGGGCTGGCAAACAGGTCTATGTCTCAGAGCCCCCATTTTTGAGTTATCATTGCAAATACTTGTGGATCCAGTTTCCACTCGTGGGGATCCATGATGTTTCTGCTTAGGTCGTCTGCCAATGTGTTCTTTTTTCCTGGCAGGAATTGAGCTTGTAATTGAACTTGGTAAGCCAGTGCTGTGTTCCACAAGGTCATTGCTTGCCTGCATAGAGGGTAGGAGTGTGTACCCCCTTGCTTGTTTATGTACCACATTACTGTGGTGTTGTCTGTCCTTATGATAAGCTGTCCTGGATGTAAGAGGTCCTTGAAAGCTGTCAGAGCATTTTGTACAGCTAGCATTTCTTTTGGATTGATGTGCAGATTCCTTTGATCTGCAGTCCATATGCCTTGAATGCACCGTCCTGCCATGTGTGCCCCCCAGGCATAGTCCGATGCATCTGTAGTCATAGTTTGCCTGGCTGAGGTGACATGCCTGTGACCACCATAGAAACTCCTGTTGAAGGCAGGGAATGAGAGGTATCATTGTTTCCAAGCTGTGGCTGTGTTGAGTCCATACGCTTTTTAGGTACCATTGTAATTTCCTCATATGCAGTTTTGCAAATGGTATTAGTAGTATGCAAGATGCCATGAATCCCAAGGCCTGCAGAATTTTTCTTGCAGGGAGTTGGGTCTTTGTTGCCATTGCTTTGAAGTATTGAGTTAATTGTAGTTGTTTGCCTGGCGTCAGATAAGCCATCTGGGCCGTTGTATTCAAGCTGGCACCCAGGAATGTCATATTTTGTGAGGGCACTAGTTCTGATTTCTTTTCGTTTACTGTGTACCCTAGGCAACTTAGAAGATGTTTTACAAAGGCCAGGTGTTGTAAGAGAATGTCCTTGCTTTCTGCTTGGATGAGACAGTCGTCCAGGTATGGGTATATTTGAATTCCTCTTTGTCTGCAGTATGCAATTACCGGTGCCAGGCATTTTGTGAAGACCCTGGGCACAGTAGATAAGCCAAAGGGCAGTGCAGAGAATTGGTAATGGGTTGAACCCGCAAAGAAACGGAGGTATCTTCTGCAATTTTGTCTGATAGGGACATGCAGGTATGCCTCCTTGAGGTCCAACGTTACTAGCCAAGCTTTCTTGCCCAACATGGGAAGAAGCTGCTGTAGCGTTAGCATCTTGAATTTGGGTACTTGCAAGAAGGTGTTTAAAATTGAAAGGTCCAGAATGGGTCTCCAAGCATTGTCCTTTCTGGGGACTAGAAAGAGCCTTGAGTAAAATCCTTGGCCTTGCTCCTGTGTAGGTACCAGTTGAATGGCTCTCATGTCCATGAGAGCTGTAATTTGTTTTTGTGCCTGTGCCCACTGATTTTGTGGCATGTTTGGCATTCCTTTTATCCTTGGCAAGGTGTGGAAATGGAATCTGTATCCTTGTGAGATAATGTCTAGGACCCATTTGTCCTTTGTGACGATGCGTCAGTTGTCTGCAAAAAGTGATAATTTTCCTCCCAAGGGAGCTGCCAAGAGAGTTTTGCTTGGCAGTTTGAGGTTTAAGTCATTGTGTTTGCCTTCTAGTAGTTTGTGGCCTGTCTTCTCCTCCCTTCTGTGTTGCATTGCCCCATTGGCGAGGTTTGTAAGGGATTTGTGCTTGTCCTCTGTCCCTTGGGTGCCTGTATTTACCCCTCTGTGGTCTGTCAGAAGCTGGACAGGACCAATTTTTTGTTGGCCAATTTCTGCTGAAGCGTGGGGGCTGTACTTGTAAGAAATCTTTGACCGTCTGCATAGATTTTGCCTTATCCTCCATTTTCTTTAAAACCTCCTCTGCTTTAACCCCAAATAAGACATCCTGCTGTAAGGGTGCATCTAGTAACTTTGCTTTAACATGATCAGGCAGAGATTGTTCCTTTAACCAAGCATGCCTGCGTATAACAGACCCGGTAACAGCTGCTCTAGAGGAAGCTTCCAAGGCATCAAAACCACATTGTAAAGTATGTTTGCCCACCTGTTCAGCTGCATGCAACAGATCCTGCATTTCCTCGAATTCAGACTGTTGAGGGTGCATACCCATCTTTTGTTTTATTTGAGACATTAGAAATTGCTGGTATTTAAGCATGTGAAATTGACAATTTAGTGCTCTCATAGCTAGAGTAGCTGAGGTGTAAACCTTCTTCCCCCACCTATCTAGTGCTCTGGAGTTCCTTTCAGAGGGTACAGGATTTTTAGCCATAGAAGCCTTAGCCCCTTTGGGGCCCTGGGAGATTGTCTCTGGATCAGCAACAGGGCTTTTGTATAGGAATTTGTGTGAGTCAGGCACTCTATAGTATCCATCTGGTTTGGCTGGAGCAGGAGGAAGAGAATCTGGATTTAGACTAGATTCTAAGAAAACATCATCCACAATGACTAAAACTGGGGGGATAGCAAGGGGTCTGTGCTGGGGGAGTAAAAGAAACTCTCAGAGCCTTTTCTTTGAGTCGGAGTAGTCCTGACCTTCCCAGTGGAAATGTTCCCTCATGGTATGTAAGGTTTCCCCAAAGGAATAATCTTCATGGGGAGAAGCTGAGGGAATGGAGTCTTCAGCATCAGAATCTTCATAAGGGGGAAAGGAGTAATCCTGTTCCTCAGAGGAGCCTGAGGAAACAGACACTTGATCAGAGGAGGCATAATCCTCCTCTTGTCTAGGCCTTTGTCGGGGTTTGGGAACCCCTGATCAAAGAAATTAAATCTTCAGCCATTTTAAGCATCTGTTTCTTAGGCATAGGGCCTTGACCTGGAGACTGAAGAGTAGTCTTTTTTGGTTTAAGAGGAATCTTAAGCTTAACATAAGATTTTAGGGTGAGAGTAGTCGGTCTGAAGACACCTTCAGAAACCGAAGGTGTTTCTACAGCACCGGCTTCTCCTACTGCAATGTCGTCGGTAGGGCCTAAAGAAAATGGCTGCGTCGGCCTAGAACTCTCTGCTGGAGAATCCGAAGTGGTCTGGGGATCCAATTCAGCGGTAGCCAGGGGCTGCGTAGGCGCCTCACTGAAAACCGGAGAACCGGCGACCAGCCCAGCCGAGGGCTCAGAGTCTGGCTTGGATCTAGGCTGCCTTTCTTTATCTTTGCATTTTTTATGCACGCCAGTAGTCGGTTGCTCCGACAGCATGGTGTAATTAAATTTCCTACCGAAGTAGTGTCGTGCGAAATCAAAGCGTCGCTTAATAGTTCGCTTATTGAACCTAGCACAAAACCGACAACCAGTGACGTCGTGGTCTGGGCCTAGGCAAGGTATACAAAAAGAATGAAAGTCCTTATGAGGTATTTGCTTCCGACAAGAAATGCAATTGTTAACTTTTTCTGACATCGGACTGAGGCAAGAAAAGGTTCCCCAACGGGGTACTTAGCTTTGAAGACTTCGGACTGAAACTCGATTCGAAAATCTCAGGTGTCAGCTGACGGGCACTTGCGAACTGCTTCTGCTTTGGGCACCGCGTGGCAAGAAAGACTGGAGAAAATGGTGTCGGATGCCTCTTATATACCCCTGGTGCACTGACATCAGGGAAGAAGCGACAGCAACTGACGCCGGACCAAGACTTTGGAATTCGGGCCGACTGCGGGACCGCCTGACGGCAGGATAACCCAAGTGTGATGACTGCAGCAGGGTAACACGATGAAAATCACTGAAAACACACAGGATACAAATAATGACAGGGACACATAGAAACACATACAAGACAAAGAATAGCAGTTTTCACCAAGTATGAGCAGGGAAGCAACCCCCCCTGCACCCCCCATACCCCCTGCTACTTAAATATATCAAATACCAAGGTTGCACTTCACTACACTATCATAAGTTATATGTTGTAGTATAGCAAGTTAAAAGGGAACATTACTAAGGTTACAACAGGCAGTCATGAAACATGTGATGGTATGTTGTCATTTTTTTCTGTGGATTGCGTTCTTAGAGTTGATATATTTAAGTAGTTTCAAGATTTTGGGCTTCAGTGTTATGAATTTCAAGATTGTGAAGTTTCTATATTCTGAAGTGAATCCATATATATACATATATATATATATATATATATATATATATATATATTTGTTTGTTTGTGTCTTTCTGCTTTTCCCGGTTAGGGGTCGCCACAGCGGAACTCCGGTCCGCAAATGATTGGCAGTAGATTTTTACGTACTGGCTTGCCGGGACTAATGCACAACTTTCAGCAAAGGAACGCCCGTTCACGCATGTCACCACACAGAAGACGCTCTAAGAATCGAACAGACAACGTCTAACTGTGAGGCGACAACGCTACCACAGCACCACCATCGCAGTACTCTCTCTCTCTCTCTCCCTATATATATATATATATATATATATATAGTATTATGTATAATGCATTTATATTAATGATGGTCTTATTACTACCAGTATCTTAGTTTTTGAAATAGTAAACCATTGCTTTTTACTTGAAAAACTCCAGAAAATGAACTTTGAATTAAACACCATTCTATGGTTTAAAAATTACTTGCAGGACAGATTATTTCAAATCATAGCTAATAAATCTCTTTCAGAAATAGGAACACTTAACACTGTGGCTCCTCAGGGCTCATACTAGGACCTCTATTATTCACTCTTTTTATTAATGACATCATACTTGACCAACCTAACCATAAAATAATTATGTGCACTGACGGTATTCAGTTATTTAAAGCCCAAAATTCCCACCGATTATGTCAAAAAGCTAGAGTTCTATTTCTCTGAACCTTTGCAAATGGCTTTGCAATAATAAACGCCAAATTAATTGCAATAAAACAGACCTGCTCAACAGCAAAAATAACCAAATGAAAAGACTGCATTTCTGAAGAAATCACCAAGCATAAAGGAAATCACAAACAATAAGGAAACGTTTTACTGAGGGCCAGGTGGTCACTGCAGGTGTATCAACAGCTCCCCTTTTTTCTTAGCTTACATTGACAGGACTTTTAGGGTAACAGGGCAATAGGACTGAGACAAAATGGGTGGTTTATTTGGCAAACTGCACTGGATATCCAAGCTATTACATAGATAAGACTAAAAGAAGATTATCTGACTGTATTTATGAACATGTACATGTCATTAGAATGAAAATACTTATAACGCTTTGGCTAGGCACAGTAAACTATGTGCTAATTTTAAGAAATGTAGTTTTCTGGTTGTGGAAAAGATTCTTGTCTACAGTAGGGGTGGGTATTAAACCACAAAGCCTGAAGCAAAAGAATCTTTCTGGCAATTCATTCTGGCAATGATGCTTTTCCTTGGTCTCAATGACTTCATTAAGTTCAAAAGTACACTGAGCCTTTGTAGATCACAGCATGTGTATGTACCTTTAAGAAGTATTTTCAGATGCAGCATGTGGATATAAATACTGAGTATGTGCAGACAGCAGTGCCATTTTGAGAGAATAGCCAGAGTGTTAACATATATGAGTGTGGTAGTCAGTCTGTTTATAAGTTTAATTTTAAGTTACAAAGCCTCATTTCTGATGTATGTGTGTAATAAAACTGCTTGAACAGAACCCATAACCGCTTGTCTGTTTTATTCTGACCAGATGAGCGACATGGTGTCAGAACAGGGATTAAGAGAGCTGCTTCTACTGGCCATGAGGTGAAGGGTTGAAGGTGAAGGCAAACCAAGTAAGCTGAATGAAATGGAGCACAGACAAATGAAAAAGGGCCAGAAACAAGCTAAAGGTAAAGAAAACTGCACAAATTATTTATTCGGCAAAGAAAATGAAACGGCACATTTATAAAGCACAAAACGCATTATTGTTCAAACGAGTAGCACAAAACGTATTATTAGGCAAACGAAAAGCACAAAACACATTTATTAATTAAACAAAATGTTCAAAACCATGATATTTGACAAAACTGGCAAAAATTCTTATATGGGGCTCAGAATTACCTTTGATCTAAATACCTTTGAGCTAATAATGAGCATGTTTAAAGTAAAATCGGCACAAGAAAAGTATAATGAGCATGAAAAGAGATTAAAAGGGCATAACAAGTACAATAAAAGGGCAAATTAAGCTTAAAAAGCAATACGACTGCATGTTTTTCAGTAAAAGACCATGTTTGGGCACAAACTACTATTTTTCATTGACCGAAGCCATTCAAAGCATAAATAGAGTTGTTTGAAGTATCTTAGAGTGTGCAAATCTTAGAGTGTGCAAAGTATTTGCAGTGTGTGTGCTTTATTACACTGCAATTATTTCAGAGAGTCTGCTGTGTGCAAAGTACAGTTATATTGCTAAGTGCAGTCAAAGTACAGCCGGTATTTCTTAAAGTGATAAGGAGTGTTTTCAAAAAGTGCAGTGATTGCAGAGTGTTCCTGTGCTGCGAAGACTTATTTGGCAAAGTGCAGTTAATTCAAAGAGTTTGTTGTGCTATTGAGCATAATTACAAGTACTGGCATAAAATTCTGGCATATATGTATTTGTGTGTGTTTGTAAATTATTAAAGCACCTTCACTACTGTGTGTTGATATGGCAGAGACATTTTGCAGACCAAGTCCACTTGTGTTTGATCATAATATAGCAGAGAATTGGAGAGTATTTGAGTAGGAATATGATATGTTCATACAAGCAGCATTTTCTGACAAAGATGCACGTACGAGGGCATTCATTTTTATTAACTTAGCTGGGTCAGAAGTCACTGAAAGAGAGCATTCATTTGTGTATGCACCAGAAGTATATGCAGGAGAGGGGGAAAACTGACATATTTTGGTACCAGCTGAATCAAGGGGGGGACCCTGAGTGTTTAAAATGTAAATTTAGAGAAACGTGCAACCCCCAGACAAATGTTACATTAGAGAGACACTTATTTTATACAAGAGACCAAAAGCCAGGTGAAACTTTTCCAGCTTATATCACTGACTTGAGAAATAAGGCTAAAACGTGCAGATTTGCTGACTTGAAAGAGGAGTTAATAAAGATCAGGCTTGTGTGTGGTGTTAATAGTGTTTCAGTGAGAAGGATTTTGCTTCATAACAGTGATTTAACGTTGAGCAAAGCCACAGAAATTTGACAAATCCATGAGCTCACAGAAAGGCATACAAGTATGCTTACAAGTGTTAAGAGCATGTTTTCAGCAGCCTCTAGACCAAACATAGACAGCATGCAACACGTGGCAAGCAGAAACAGGCCTAAGCACATGACAGAAACAACCCAGTAGCTGTGGCAGGGAGAACCCGTAACTTTCTAGCAAGTTCCAAGACTAGCTCAATAAAATGGACATGCTCAGTGCAGTATAACGGTGAGTCAGCAAAACCCAAGTCAAGTCTTATTGTTAACTGTCATAATTATGGAGCCAGTCATGAGCCTACTAGAGACAGGTGCTTAGCATTTGGTCAGCAATGCCACAAGTGTAGAAAATGGAATCATTTTCAAAAGTTTTGTAAATCAAGCAAGCTTCATTTAGTTCATAGGTTCATAGGTTCATAGGTTCATACTAGGCTATCTGCCCTGGAGCAATTATAAGCCTAGCCCGATTCTGTATGGCTTACGCCACCCCTTGATTTGAGTATACTGTGCCCTTTTTAAGGTTTAGTTTACTGTGCCTCTGTCTAATAGTGAAACGGGAGTAATCCCTGGGACAAACCTATGATCCCCATCCACTTATCGAGATTCTTCTTGAAGAGATTCAGTGAGGTGCTCTGCCTCATATGAACTGGAATTCTATTCCAGAGCGAAGGGAGCCTCTGGGTTATGAACCTGTCCCTCCAGCAAGTTCTATTTATTTCTGTGCTGAGGTTCAAGTCCCTCGAGCGTGTGGCTCTAAGGGATTTAGATTTACTGAGGTGGAGCATGTCCATTAATTCTGGATTTGACATAGCTTTGTATGTCAGGCATAGATCGCCTCAGTAGGCGGTATGCAACTGAGTAGAGCTGGAGTTTTTTTAACCGAGCAGCATATGGCATCTGTTTGAGACCCTTGATCCTCTTGGTGAGATACTTTTGGGGTCTTTCTAATTGCTGCAGGTGTCGGGTAAGGTACATCTCAAAAGGGGCATTGTATTCTATGATGGGCCTGATGAGGGATGAATAAGGGGCACGATTACCTCTCTTGATCTAGATGTGAAACCCTTCGTGATGAGGTGGGCTATGTAGAAGGTCTTTCTAACCACTTTGGCAATGTGGTTTTCAAAGGAGAGATTGCTATCAACTTGGGTCCCCAGGTCCCTAATAACTTTCTCTGTACTTAATGGGTTTCCGCCTATGTGGTAATTTGTGGGCACATTGTTTTGCCAAAGGGTATGACTATACATTTTTTGGCATTTAGCTTTAAACCATGGCGCTGGCACCAGTTATCTGTCTCTGTGAGACCTTTTTGAAGGATGTTTGTGTCAGCTGGAGAGTTGATTATGGCGCCCAGTTTGCAGTCGTCTGCGAACTTGGTGAGCCATAGTCCTGCCACGTTTGCCTGTACCTCGGAAAAGTATATACCGAACAAGAGTGGTCCCAGGACAGAACCCTGTGGGACGCCACTTGTGACCGGTTTTGAGTCTGACATGGCTCCAGCAACTCTCACTCTGTGGGTTCTGTCTTTGAGCCAGTTTGCGACCCATCTTGTGACATAGGGGTTTATATTTAAGCTGGATAGCTTATCTATGATGCCCGAGTGGGGTATTGTGTCAAATGCCTTTGCAAGGTCCAGATAGGCTGTGTGGACTACCTTCCTTTCATCTATGGCTCTGGTGACTGTTTCAAAGAAGTCAACCAGGTTCAAAAGGCAGGATCTGCCCTTGACAAAGCCGAACTGGGTAGGATCTAGTGTCTGTAAGTCCCCAATGTCTTTGTTTATGAGCTCCATGATGATCCTCTCCATAGCCTTGCAGACTAAGCTAGTCAGGCTTATGGGCGATAGTTTCCAGGGTCCGTAGAGGCTCCACCTTTGTGGAGTGGGACCACTGTTGCTGTACGCCATTCTGTGGGCACATATCCTGTAGTGAGGCTGAGATTGTATAGCTGTTTTATTTGAGGGATTAGTTCCTCTTCTAGTTCATGTAGGACACAACTTGGGATGCCATCTGGTCCCATGGAAGCAGTGTTTTTTGCTTTGGAGAGGGCAGCCTTCACCTGAGCATCTGAGATGTTTGGGAGGCAGCCCTCTGCCGGGATAGATACTTGCTCTTTTGGGGGGGAGGGGGTGGAGAAGTTTGCACTGAACCTGTCTGCCAGGATATTAGCAATGTCTGTGGGTTCAGTGTATTTTTTGTTGTTTAGAATCAACTCAGAACAATTCTGGGAGTTGCATCCCAGGTTTCTAACATAACTGAAAAAAGCCTTATGATTGTCTTTGGTGTCCTGTGCAATTTTTCTCTCTAAGCTGGCCTTGGAGGATTTTATGAGGGATCATAATTTTTTGCTAGTACTGATCAGAGATGCCTTCCCTATTAGGGATTTTGCTCTATCATGTAGTAGCTTCCTCCTTCTGTTGTACAGTTTATTTATGGCAGGAGTCCACCAGACTGGACGCCTGACTTTGGATGATTGGGTCTTGGTTTTGTTTGGGATAGCATGATCCATGCATTCCTGGAGATGTCCGTAGAATGCATTTATATAGGATTCTGCAGTTTGGGCTGTAGTTTCCACTGGCCCTGGGGCCTTGAAGGATTCCACTTTGGTTTTGAGAAATGAGAAGTCCGCTTTTGAGAAGTTTTTCACTGTGGTTTTCTGGGCTGGGGGTGGGGTCGGGATGTGGACATCCAGTGAAATTAATTTATGGTCTGATCTTACCAATGAGGGATATACTTCTGGTGTGGAGCATAGAGTCCCCATGTTGGTAATGATCAGGTCTAGTATGTTGGCCCCTCTTGTGGGAGTGGTGACTAGTTGTTCCATAGCATTTGAGTTTATAATTTCCAGGAATCTTTGGGCTAAGGTGCTGGGGCTTGAGTAGTGCTTCCAGTCAATGTTTGGGTAGTTGAAGTCGCCCAATATAATGGTGTTCGGAGAGATCTTCATGTTCTCCAATGTTTTCAGGAAAGCCGATGGGATTCCTGACTTTGAGAGGGTGGTCTGCAGGATGCTATAAACTGAAAAGCAGTCTTGCCCACTGTTAGTTGCACATGGATGGTCTCCGATACTTGCAATGCCACTAACCTGGAGGTGTGGATATCCTTGATAAATATGGAAACTCCCCTCCTTTTGTGGTTCGGTCCAGGTTTTGGGGCCGAAAAGCATGATATGAGGTATAGCCTGGTAGTGCTAGGGTGCTCTCTGGAGTCTTGAACCAGGTTTCTGTCACTGCACAGATATCGATGTTCTCCATACTGAGGAGAGCTTCGAGTGCATGCATCTTGAGGTTAAGACTTCTGGCATTTAGCAGCATTACCCTTAGTTTCTTGTTCCTTGTGCTGTCTATGGGGGTGGGTTTGACTTTTGAGCCTTGCCTAAAAAAGGCACTATGGGGGTGGCAAGAGCCCTTGCCAATATCCGAAAGCCCAGTGGTGACAGGTGCAAGCCGTCCCTAGTGAAGCAACGTGGCCTGTCGAGCATGTCATCCCAGGCTGACAGACACTGGATCCCCTTTGAATGACACCAAAATTTTAGCCAATTGTTAAAATCGATCATTTTGTCTTTGTACTGTGGCATCATTCTAGGTGAGGGTAAGATGCTGCTCAAGGTCAGGGTCATACCAGCCTGGGCTACATGATCAGAGAGCTCCTCTATGTCTCTTTTCATGTAGTCCTGGGAGGTACGTCTCAGGTCATTCACACCAGCATGTACAATGACTGAGTCATATTTGTATTTGCTTTGGAGTGACCTGAGTGCTTGCGCTATGTTGGATCCTAGCAACCGACAGGCAGCTCACTGTGACCTTCTCTTTATTCAGCCTGGTGAGCAGGACGTCAGTGTGTCTGACAATAGAGTCACCTATAACAAGAGTATCAGGTGTGTTATTCAGCCTTAAGGGCTGTGGCTGCTTGGCACACTGACTTTGTGGGTTATGTGTTGTGTGTGTTTTGTTTTGAGGTAGCGTTTGCTTGGATGTCTGCTTTGGAGGTCTCTGTTGCTTAGGTAGATTTTTATTTAGAGCCTCCAGTATGTTTTTGTGTATTTATGTGTTTGGTTCGCTGATGTGGTGGGACTATGTGATACTGGAATTGTGTTGTGTGAGGTTACCTTCTCCTCCTGACTGGTTACACCAGTTTTGAGATGAGAGAGCTCAGCCTCCAGTTTGGCTAAATAGTTGCATCTCTTACATATATTTGAACCTGTTTGGAGGAGGAGAGGGTTGTCCGTGTACATGAGACAGTTGTAACATTGCCTCAAAATTCCCAGATTCACCAGCTGGACTGGAGAGGAAACCATTGACTGACCTTTGGACATGCTAGAGTAATAGGGAAACTGAATTTAAGACGGACCAATAGAGGACAGGGTAATCGTAGACAGTATAAGAGTAAGTAGTGCTTATGGTTTAATAGTGCTAACTTGTAGGATTACTTAATTGGACCAGTGAAGGGCCTTAGAATGAGAATATGGTGTTTAAATTGAGAGATAGAGCAGTTCTAAGGGAAAAAGTGAAGAGCAGACTTTGTGGAGCCAGGAATAGTTTAAACCCAATTAGGCGGCATTGCCCGTTGTTGCGCTATGCTCAAAAATGCGCAAAACCGCGCAAAAGAGGGTTTTAAGAGAGGAAGATGAAGGAGTTTTGGAAGTGACCCAAAATGGCCAATAAAACTACAGTTTCAAGTCAGTAACCACTCCCACAGGGGCAGGCAGGCTGCTCAATGTTTTTCACTGCCACTGATCAACAGAGAGACTTTCCTTTAGCCCAAGCAAGAAATGGCCTCACAGAAACTTACAAACACTTCAAGAATAGCAAGCCTGTAACTGAACTTTCTTAAATCTCAGAAAAGTGGGTAAAAAGCAAGATTTTTTTTTGTTTTTTTGTTTTTTCAGAGATAGCAGAGGTTAACAAGTATCAACAAGTTATAACAGTGCAGTAAATGACCCCACACAAGAGTGCTAGGCCAAAGACAGATAAAATGCAAGTTTTGAGAAAAAAATGATTTTAAAAATAAGTGCAAACAGGAAATTCAGTAAACAGCTCTAGGTTGTGCTCTAAATACAGTTACTAATGCAGAAATCAAATTTAACAAGCCAGAAAATGCTCAAAATAGGCGGCTATGCAGAAAAACTTAGCAAATAAACAGAGGAAAAATACTTAAAGACTCAAAAGTGGCTCCTTTCTTCTCTCAGCGTTTTCTCCTCTTGGTAGGTGTTTCACCAACAGCCAACAAGCCTGAAAAGACGCCAAAACCACGAGGCAAACAGGTTTTAAGAGAGGAAGATGAAGGAGTTTTGGAATTGACCCAGAATGGCCAATAAAACTACAGTTTCAAGTCAGTAACCACTCCCACAGGGGCAGGCAGGCTGCTCAATGTTTTTCACTGCCACTGATCAACAGAGAGACTTTCCTTTAGCCCAAGCAAGAAATGGCCTCACAGAAACTTACAAACAGTTCAAGAACAGCAAGCCTGTAACTGAACTTTCTTAAATCTCAGAAAAGTGGGAAAAAGCAAGATTTTTTTTGTTTTTTTGTTTTTTCAGAGATAGCAGAGGTTAACAAGTATCAGCAAGTTATAACAGTGCAGTAAATGACCCCACACAAGAGTGCTAGGCCAAAGACAGATAAAATGCAAGTTTTGAGAAAAAACAATTTTAAAAATAAGTGCAAACAGGAAATTCAGTAAACAGCTCTAGGTTGTGCTCTAAATACAGTTACTAATGCAGAAATCAAATTTAACAAGCCAGAAAATGCTCAAAATAGGTGGCAATGCAGAAAAACTTAGCAAATAAACAGAGGAAAAATACTTAAAGTCTCAAAAGTGGCTCCTTTCTTCTCTCAGCGTTTTCTCCTCTTGGTGGGTGCTTCACCAACAGCCAACAAGCCTGAAAAGATGCCAAAACCACGAGGCAAACAGGTTTTAAGAGAGGAAGATGAAGGAGTTTTGGAATTGACCCAAAATGGCCAATAAAACTACAGTTTCAAGTCAGTAACCACTCCCACAGGGGCAGGCAGGCTGCTCAATGTTTTTCACTGCCACTGATCAACAGAGAGACTTTCCTTTAGCCCAAGCAAAAATGGCCTCACAGAAACTTACAAACAGTTCAAGAACAGCAAGCCTGTAACTGAACTTTCTTAAATCTCAGAAAAGTGGGAAAAAAGCAAGATTTTTTTTTTGTTTTTGTTTTTTCAGAGATAGCAGAGGTTAACAAGGATCAACAAGTTATAACAGTGCAGTAAATGACCCCACACAAGAGTGCTAGGCCAAAGACAGATAAAATGCAAGTTTTGAGAAAAAATTATTTTAAAAATAAGTGCAAACAGGAAATTCAGTAAACAGCTCTAGGTTGTGCTCTAAATACAGTTACTAATGCAGAAATCAAATTTAACAAGCCAGAAAATGCTCAAAATAGGTGGCTATGCAGAAAAACTTAGCAAATAAACAGAGGAAAAATACTTAAAGTCTCAAAAGTGGCTCCTTTCTTCTCTCAGCATTTTCTCCTCTTGGTGGGTGCTTCACCAACAGCCAACAAGCCTGAAAAGACGCCAAAACCACAAGGCAAACAGGTTTTAAGAGAGGAAGATGAAGGAGTTTTGGAATTGACCCAGAATGGCCAATAAAACTATAGTTTCAAGTCAGTAACCACTCCCACAGGGGCAGGCAGGCTGCTCAATGTTTTTCACTGCCACTGATGTACAGAGAGACTTTCCTTTAGCCCAAGCAAAAAATGGCCTCACAGAAACTTACAAACAGTTCAAGAACAGCAAACCTGTAACTGAACCTTCTTAAATCTCAGAAAAGTGGGAAAAAAGCAAGATTTTTTTTTTGTTTTTTTTTTTGTTTTATCAGAGATAGCAGAGGTTAACAAGTATCAGCAAGTTATAACAGTGCAGTAAATGACCCCACACAAGAGTGCTAGGCCAAAGACAGATAAAATGCAAGTTTTGAGAAAAAAACGATTTTAAAAATAAGTGCAAACAGGAAATTCAGTAAACAGCTCTAGGTTGTGCTCTAAATACAGTTACTAATGCAGAAATCAAATTTAACAAGCCAGAAAATGCTCAAAATAGGTGGCTATGCAGAAAAACTTAGCAAATAAACAGAGAAAAAATACTTAAAGTCTCAAAAGTGGCTCCTTTCTTCTCTCAGCATTTTCTCCTCTTGGTGGGTGCTTCACCAACAGCCAACAAGCCTGAAAAGATGCCAAAACCACGAGGCAAACAGGTTTTAAGAGAGGAAGATGAAGGAGTTTTGGAATTGACCCAAAATGGCCAATAAAACTACAGTTTCAAGTCAGTAACCACTCACAGGGGCAGGCAGGCTGCTCAATGTTTTTCACTGCCACTGATCAACAGAGAGACTTTCCTTTAGCCCAAGCAAAAAATGGCCTCACAGAAACTTACAAACAGTTCAAGAACAGCAAGCCTGTAACTGAACTTTTTTAAATCTCAGAAAAGTGGGAAAAAAGCAAGATTTTTTTGTTTTTTTGTTTTTCAGAGATAGCAGAGGTTAACAAGTATCAACAAGTTATAACAGTGCAGTAAATGACCCCACACAAGAGTGCTAGGCCAAAGACAGATAAAATGCAAGTTTTGAGAAAAAAACGATTTTAAAAATAAGTGCAAACAGGAAATTCAGTAAACAGCTCTAGGTTGTGCTCTAAATACAGTCACTAATGGAGAAATCAAATTTAACAAGCCAGAAAATGTTATTAAGAAAGGTCACTCAAAAAAGCTAGTTGATCATGTAGAAAGCTGCAGCTCTATTTTCTGTGTAGATAGTGTATCAGTGGTCGGTGAAAAGGTTAATGCAGTAGATTTGTTGGCAAAGAACAAAGTATTTTGTGCTGTCCTGATCGATGGCAAACCCACAGAGCTCAAAGTAGACACTGGTTCAAAGTGTAATGTAATGTCAGCAGAAACATTTGCTAAAGTGAGAGCTAGTGAACAACTTAATTTGGATATTTATGCGAAGCTTGTTGATTATGGAAATGAAAAGATTCAAACTGACGGCTTAGTAGTGCTTTCATGCTGTTCAGTGGGGAACAGTTACAGCTTGCAATTTTATGTAGTCCGAAGAACTGGGCAGTCATTATTAGGTCTCAGAGACAGTTTGAGAATGAAACTGCTTTCTTTTAGTAAAGAAGTACATCATGTAAGCACTTGTCCCAGTTCCAGCTTTACTGATGCTATTTTCTCAGAGTATGCTGATGTTTTGAATGATAAGCTAGGCAAACTTCCAATTGTGTACTCCATGAAGTTAGACCCAGAGGTAAGTCTAGTGGTCAGACCAGCAAGAAGACTTCCAATAGCTATTCAGGACAAAGTCAAGGTCCACTTAGACAAAATGATACAGCAAGATGTGATTTGTCCAGTCACAGAACCAACTGAGTGGGTATCTTCCATGGTAGCTGCTCATAAGAAAAATTCAGATGAAATCAGAAAGTACAGTTTTGTACCTACCATAAATGTAGATGTTCTTGCCCCAGATGTCAGGTGCCCCCAAAGAAGGGCAATACATAAATTATTATATACACCAAAAGTATAAATAAAAACATAACCCAGGATAACTGAGTCACATTGAATAGTTGTTCAAACAAGCCCAAGGTCTTCAAGAGGATTTAGCAGAAACCTGTACTGCAGCTGTAAATAACCCTCGAACATCTACATTTATGGTAGGTACAAAGCACTATTATGTCTTCTGCATTCTGACTGCAGTAATTACTAATAATTATGCAAAGCTATGTATGTAGTGGTGAAATTTTATCAGAGCCTGGGTTTACAGGCTGCTAACCTGCCAAAACTACAGTGGCAAAGCCTGCTCTTGTTCTGGAGTATAGTGGCTGCCTCCAGATATCTTTAGTAGAGCGCTCCTCTGGGAAGGCTGTGGGGAGCGTGGCTGTCGGCTAGTGGGTAGAATCTAGCTACCGGTGAGTACAGCTTTCCATGATAGGAATAACAGGCGTGTCGGTGGTGAATCCCACTTTAGGGTAGGTTGGTCTGTTTTACTAGGTTTTCTGATTTTTCTGAAGATGGCAGTTCTGTCAAGAGTAATAGCAATAGCTGCCTATGTATATCTAAAGAATGCAACAGCCTTGTTCTGAATGGCTGGTTTCTGTCCAAGAGTAGTAGCGTAGCTGCCTATGTATATCTAAAGAAGTGCAGCAGCCTCTCCCCTGTTTGAGGATTAGAGGGGTAGGAAGGTGTGGCCTGGTTTAGGGCTACCCTAGATACTGCTAGGCATAAAGGAGGGTTAAAATGCATGACCTGTCCCTGATGGAATATGAGAATGGCACACCATACGGCCTGTAACTCAGATACCCTCTGAGCTGAGTGATGGCCAGAAGAAAGCTGTTTTCAGGACAAATGTATGGTTCTGCTGAAGCAGCTGGTTCAAAGGGAAGGCAGTGTCAATTTTTCCAGTACATAGTTAAGGTTCCAAGGTGGTACTGGTTGTTTCCTTGTATTTGGTGTGAATAAGGAGGATCCATATTGAATTCTGCAGAGATTGCTGAGGCATGTATCTTGATTGAGGAGAAAAGGAAAGTCCCTTGCTCAAAAAGTTCAGTTAGGTACTGTAAAATCTGAGGCAAGTTTAATTTTCTAGGATCCCTGTCCTCGTTCATTCAACAACAAAACCGCTTCCATTTGCGGAGTAAAGCTTTTCTTGTAGATGGTCTTCTGGCAAATGACATCCTGCACTTCTTTGGAGTAGTGCCTGATGAACAAGTTAAGGGAGCTTTCCTGAGGTTTTCAAGCTGAGTTTTCAACTGTTTGCAGTTGAGGTTGAGCGATAAGGTGTTAGAGGCAGAGCCAGTTAGGGTGTATTGGGCTCCTGGTGTGTGTTACTCAGCCAGGTCTCGGCCAAAATGTATAATCCAATCTGGGTAATCATCAGTATCATCCTTGGCGTGGGAATGCATAAACTGACCAGTTGTCCATGTGAATGAGGAGGCGTCCACTTAAGCCTTTAACGATGCAATTCCTTGACAAACTTTTTAATTGATGATTTTGTTTGTGGGAAGCCAATGGGTCTCTAGCGCTACATGGCAGACAATCTGCATGAATAGCCATGTGGATGCTTCCATTAAGTAGGATCTGTCCTTTGTCATATGCTCTGCCGGTATGTTTTAATGTTTTCCATTCTGGCAGGCCTGGAGTTCTATTGTCTATTTGAGCTAGTTCCAAGAGTCAGAGTCATGGTTAATCTGCAATGAATAGGGTATGAAGTCCCTCCTTGTTTGTTTATGTACCACATTACCGTGGTGTTGTCTGTTCTTATGAGCAGTTGTGTCCCTGGATGGGAATTCTCTCTGCTGAGCTGAAATTGCATACTGCCAGCATTGCATTTGTATTGATGATGTGAAGGTGCTTTTCTGTTTGTCTGCCTGCCTCATACACCCATCCTTCATGTCGCCCCAGAGGCGTAATCTGAGGCGATCTGTGGTTTATGACTTGAGTGGCTTGGGCTTGCAGAATGGGAGGCCCTTTGTTTACTTGGCATGCTTGGGCCCACCATGAATTCCTTTTGTGAACGAAAGGATTATTGGAATCTCCACTCTAGGCTGTGACTGTGTTGTTTTAGGTACCATTGAAGTTCAGAGCCTCAGGATTTTTCTTTGCAGTAAGCTGGTACTTTTTTGCACATTTTGGAAGTAATGAGATAGTTTGTTTTCTTTTCTGTTGTTAGCCGTCTGGGTGTTTGGCCAGGGTTAGCTTAGGAGGTAATTTCTGAATTTTGTGAGCTTTGATTTCTCCTTGACGGTGGTGCTTGCTCCAGAAAGCTTAAATGGCGTGCGTGTCACATATGCCAGATGTTTGAGAATCGCTGTTTTGCTCCGCTTGGATCAGATCAGGCAGATCAGATAAAGAAGATGATTTGTATCCCACCAGGTCTCACGCATTATGCAATCACTGATGCCAGGCACTTGGTAGATACTCTGGGCAGTAGATAAGCCAATTGATAGTGATTTGAACCTGCGGTATCTTCTGCAACTTTGTCTGATTGGGACATGCAGGTATGCCTCCTTGAGTCCAATGTTACCAGCCAAAACCCCTTGCCCAGCATGCAAAGGAAAGGAGTTGCTGTAATGTGAGCATCTTGGAATTTTGGTACTAGAAGAAATGTGTTGGAGATGGATAAGTCCAGAATGGGTCTCCAGTGGCTTCCACTGTGGCACCAGGAAAAGCCTTAGACAAAAACCTTGTGCTTGTTGGTGCGTGGGTACCTTTGTATAGCCCTCATGTTTGGGGCTTTGCGATTTGTATTGTTGTGCCTCTACCCTTTGATTTTGTGGTGAGTTTGGCATACCTCATTTTGGAAGAGTGTGGAAATGAAATTTGTAGTCAGAATCCATTTGTCTGTTGTGACGTTGAATTCTGCGATGAACATCATGTATTGACCCAAGAGACTTGAACAAGGCATTAAAGAAACCTCATCATTCTATGCATACAGTCGGGGAGATCACAACTCTCATGCCAAATGCCACTGTGTTTTCTCTTAGATGCAAAGAGTTCATTTTGGCAATTGATGCTTGATCACAAATCTTCACTACCGACTACATTCAGCCTGCCATTTGGTAGATACAGATTCCTCAGGATGCCTTTTGGAATAAATTCTGCCAGTGAAGTCTTTCAGTGTGCAATGGAATAATTTTTTTCAGGCTACCTGTATGCAAAAATATGGTGAAGCAGAGCATGACAGAAACCTCAGGAACGTTCTGGACAGAGTGTGTGAAATGAAGTTAAAGTTCAATCCTTTGAAGTGCGAATACAGACTACCAGAAGTTACTTATTTAGGTCATTTATTTACCAGTACAGGCTTTAGACCAGATCCTTCTAAACAAGCAGCCATTCTTGAGATGCCAGCTCCAGAGAATGTCCAAACCCCACAGTGTTTTCTTGGTATGGTTAACTATTTGGACTATTTGGGCAAGTTTACCCTGGTTTAGTGAGTTATGAGTGCCTTTAAGAGAGCTGACATGCAAAAATGTTGCATGGTCATGGTTAGAATAACACCAGAGAGTATTTGATAAATTCAAACAGCAAATTGCTAATCCGCCTACATTAAGATACTATGATGTCCACAAACCAGTAGTTCTTTCCTGTGATGCTTCAAAGTTCGGTCTTGGTGCAGTTATTCTTCAAGAAGGTAGACTTGTTGCATTTGCATCTAGAACTCTTACCCAAACTGAGATGCAGTATGCTCAAATAGAGAAGGAACTTTTGGCAATTGGTTTCGCATGTTCAAAATTCCATGATTATATTTATGGCTTAGCAATCCAGATAGAAAATGATCACTAGCCTTTAGCCACTATTTTAAAGAAGCCTATGCATTCAGCTCCAGCAAGGCTACAAAGAATGATGCTTAGAAGTATAATTTCAAAATGGTTTATACAAAAGGTAAACTTCTTTATCTGGCTGATACCTTATTCAGTTCGCCCAGAAATACTACGGAACAGCTTGATGCAGAGAATTTTGACTTTGATGTCATGGAAGAGCATAATTTTTCTACCACAAGACTTGATGATGAGCTGAGAGAGCACACAAAGACTGACCCAATTTTGCAAATGCTCAACCACTTCATCAATGTAGGATGGCTGTCAAAGCAATCCAGTGTACCACCAGTAGTACAACCTTACTTTCCATACAGAGATGAGATGCTGATGGAAGATGGTATCATTTTCAAAGTTACAAAAGTTGTTGTTCCTACTTCCTCACAATGTGAATACATTCAGATTTTGCATTGTGGATACCCAGGTTCCAATTCTACCAAGAGAAGGGCAAGAGTACTACTATTTTGGCCTGCTCTATCAAAGGACATTGATAAAGTGCTTTCTTCTTGTTTAGTGTGCAACAGTACTAAGCCACATTTGCAAAAAGAGCCACTTCAGCTAAGCCAAATTCCTGAAATACCTTAGTCAACAGTAGCAACTGACATATTTAAATGGAACAGTCAACATTACTTAGTTTTGGTAGACTCTTAGTCAACT
This sequence comes from Protopterus annectens, assembly GCF_019279795.1. Taxonomy (NCBI): domain Eukaryota; kingdom Metazoa; phylum Chordata; order Ceratodontiformes; family Protopteridae; genus Protopterus; species Protopterus annectens. Next base: position 1,598,535,018 of record NC_056729.1, read on the forward strand.
GGTTTGAGATCGATTTGTTACCTAACAATGTCCAGTGCTATTACTTAGATGAAATGTCATTTCTCAGTCCATGGTAGTCCACACAAAGCTATTTCTGACAACAGTTCTCAGTTTACCAATCAATTGTTTCAGAGATTTGCAAAAGAGTGGGACTTTATCGATGTTACTAGCAGTCCTGAATATCCATAGTCAAACAACCTTGCTGATAGTGCAGTACAGAGTTCAAGGCAATTACTGGAGAGATCAAAGCCTGACAACACCGATATCTTCTTGAATTTACTTAATCTCAGAAATATACCCCGTGACAATCTACTAGGCTCGCATGCTCAGAGACTTCTATCTAGGCAAACCAGAACAACTTTGCCTATCAGTTCTAGTTTGTTGGTGCATAATGCTAAAAACAGAGCACTCAAAGCCCAACTTTTTAAGATGTGCTCTTCTCAGAAGTCCAGCTATGATAAAATGAGCAGATTTCTTTGTCCATTGAAAGAAGGAGAGACAGTGAGGATGCAATGGTGAAAGGCTTTGATCGAACTGGTCAAGTGAGAGGATATGTACTGAGTTGTGGAATCCGAGGGTATAGAGCACAGGAGAAACAGCAGACAATTTCTTCCTGTATCAGAAAGGATATCACAGCATCATACCTGTGATACAGACTCTAGATCTCAGAGAAACCCTAACAATGTTCATACCGAAGAACATGCTGCAGTATCCATTCCTGTTCCTGATGATGTCCCAGATGTCTCCAAAGTTGAACATTCTTTGAAGACATTCCTCATTGCTAGATCCAATTCTGACTTTTATGTTACATCTTCAGGTCGTATTTCTAGACCTAGTGTAAAATACACGGCAACTTGGACATGACAGTTTTATACGTGTCTAATTTCGTATGACTGCATGTCAAATGATTAGTTCTGTATAACTGCATGTCAAAAAGATCATTTCTGTAAATTGCATGTCATTGAATACTGTCATTTCATATATGATCTATTTTCTCAAAGAGGGAGGATGTAGATCAGAGTGTGTGTATGTACCTTTAAGAAGAATTTCCAGATGTAGCATGTGCATGTAAATACTGAGCACGTGCAGGCAGCAGTGCCATTTTGAGAGAACAGCCAGAGTGTTAACATGTATGAGTGTGGTAGTCAGTCTGTTTATAAGTTTTTTTAAGTTTAAGTTACAAAGCCTCATTTCTGATGTGTTTGTGTGTAATAAAGCTGCTTGAACAGAACCCATGACCACTTGTCTAGTTTATCCTGACCAGACAAGTGACAGCCTTAGTGCTTGGAAGTGACTGCTTTTTCTTGGCTGTTAAGCATGTAATGTTTTTAAATGTTATGCAGCAGTACCATTGTTGCCTCACAGCAAGAGGTTCTCCCGTTCGATTCTCAGCTAGTGTGCGGGGAGTGCCTTCTGTGTGGAGTCTGTATGTCTTCTCCGCAGGTCGAGTGGCGTTCCGAAGGATATGCGTGAATGGGCGTGCCTTCGTTGAAGGTTGGGCATCGAGCTGACAACTCGGCACCGTGAAAATCTACTGCCAATCATTAGAGGACCGGAGTTCTGCTGTGGCGACCCCTAACTGGGAAAAGCCGAAAGACAACAACAACAACATTTAAAGTATGAGAGGTCAATGTAAGTTTATTTCTGATGAAATTATGAATTAAATTTAAGCTAAAAGCACTAAATTCAGTGTCATGTTTGGTGAATTCTTTGGCAATTTAGTGTTTCCACATTAATAATACCAAGACAAATGTCAAGCTCTTCACCACAAACAGGTTTGCAACACTTCTTCCCATAATCCCAACCTTCCACTTAGTACACTAAACCAGGTAATTAAATTGTTCCGTCAGAAGCAGCCACAATTGATCTCTGACTTTGATCAAACCCAAATTTAACTTTCCATAAAAGGTCCCAACAAGAATAGGACCCACTTTATATAATTAACAATCTAAAGACTTAAAAACCTAGAAACTTTGAAAACATTCAAAACATAACTCAAGCAGCACCTGCAAA